>NC_062228.1:5630833-5950449 GCF_902686445.1 Sciurus carolinensis
TGAAACTTTGAGGAGTGGGCGGTGTTTGAAAAACATGTTTGCTGAGGTCGTTTTGCGCTTGTCGATGTGGGGACCAGGAAGGAGGAGGCAGTTCCTTAATGTACCACGGAAGGTTTCACTGACCTGGAGGAGAAGCTGTTTTTCTTGCTGCTTGTCTTGCTAAATGCCTGCACTTTTCCTCACCTTTCTCTTCTGACCCTCCTAATCAGGTCAGTTATGCAAGTTCTTGCTTCAGATCACTCTGGAACTAGTTGGAAGATAATGAGGAGAAGCATCAATAGACTTGGCAAGTTTCTGAAGCATTAATAATCTGTAATTGCACGTTCCTGACTAACATACACATGAGCCATGATTGATCTGTGGCTGGGATGAGTCATTTTTAAAATAACAAGTGATTAGAAGTATTTCTGGTGGGATTTTTAAACCAGGCTCTTAGAGGCCTTATCCATTTCTGGATCCTTTTTGGTGGACTTCTGGTAGAGGTAGTGTGAGTATCTGTAACTTAACTGGCATCCTGTTAGCCAGATGCAGCTTTCCCAAAGCCCTCTGTGCCAGCTGACACCATCACCTTCCTCCAGCTTTGCCGGCCTCCCACTCTCACCTCTGCAAACCCTCTAAGTTAGGTCCTCAGGGCCTGTTCCCAGCCTCCCCCTCCTGTAGGGAAGGCTCTCTCCTCAGCAAGGATCAAGGTGATCCTGCTGGTTCCCTGCTGTCAACCTACAGAGGCTTCCCATTGTCTTCAGAATGGAGTTCAGATCCCCAGAAGGGACTGACCCAAGGCTGTCCTTCTGCCCCAGGATACAGCTTGGCACCAGCTTCATTTTGCACCCCAGTCGCTGGTGGCCCAATACAGCCTTTCCTGTGGCTCTTCTCTCCCTAACACCTCGTCTTTCCGATGTTTACAAAAGCCCCTTTCCATTAAGTTCAGAATGCAGGAGTGCTGTCTTATTGAGCCTTGTGTCGTTCTCACTCCATAACTGTACTTTTTAGGAGGTTAAATTAAAATGGCAACATCAAATGATACACCTAACACTGACTGCTGGACACTGCAGGGCCCTGCATAATTTGTGCCCATAATTGGTAGGATTTTACTCAACTGGATGTATTTGATGGTGTTCAGAATCATCCATAAATTCAGCAAATATTTGTTGAGCATCTTCTGTGCTCTGGGATGTGATAGGAACACCCCAGTGATAAAGACAGGCCTCAGATCTTGTGGAACTTATGTTCCATGGGAAGGAGAGCAATAATGTAGAAGTAAGTAGTTTTCTATAGGGAGATGTGCTGAGAAGGAAACAGCAGCATTTACGGCAAGGGGGAGCTCTGTTAGAAGGGGTGACTAGCAGCCTCTTTGAGGAGGTGACGTCTGAGCAGACCTTAATATTGAGAAAGCTACAGCCAGGCAAGGACCTGGAAGAGCTGTGTATCACACTGAGCTGAGAACAGGAAGCACTACTGAACTTGGAATCTTAAGGAAAGGAAAGCAAGTCCGTGGGATTGGAGCGTAGAGTACCATGTGGAGGAGGGGCGGCCGAGACCAGACCTGGAAGCGAAGTCTGGATTGAAATCAGTGACACAGTAAGATCTACTGTGTTTGTGAATAGTGTGTGTAATGAAGTCTTGTGGTTATGTTAAATAACACAATTGACTGCATTTGAGTTTATTGGTACTCAGAATCCAAATGGGAGCATTCTGCACTCAGAAGTGGGAAGTGGTGTAACTCAGTGGCAGAGGGGATTCCTAGCTTGTGAGGCCCTGGATCTGAGGTGCGGCACTGCATCAGCACAGAAGAGGAGCAGGCAGGCGGGCAGTCGACTGGAGGTGTTAATGATGGGCTGGTGCGTTGATCTCCATGGACTTTTTCCAAGTACAATTGGCAAATGCTTAGTGGGAACTTGGGGGCCCGACCCCCATCCTCCACACCATTTTGCTCCGTGTCCCTAACATGTCTCTCTCCTCTTCTGCATCCCCTCAATCTACCTAAACTGCCTCTTGGTGAACCCTGTCTTCGGTGTCTCACCAGCTGATTGCATGAACGATCTGACTAGCCTCATGGGCAATCTGAGACACTGCGCAGGCCTCCAGAAGAACTTGTGAAACTTGATAGCGCTGTGCTGTTGAGAGCCGCTCATGGCGTATCCCCAAAATGTAGATCCTGAAGAAAAGGAAATCTGAGAAATGGTGTCTGTAGGACACCCAAGCTAAGTCAGATGGCCCGGGCGTTTCAAGGGGGCATGTTTTGTCCGTCATCTCATTCAGAGCTCATAAACCTGTGAGCTTGTCATCAGCTCTACATCTGGATAAAGCAGCAGGCTCAGAGTGACTAACTGGTCCAAAGTCACACAACTAGAAAGGACCCCAAAGAACATTCCTTCCTCATTCAAAGTCCACGTTTTCAGGGTAAGGACATGGACTCCCGGCACAGCCCTCTATTGACTCCATGTCCTCTTGAGAAATTTGTTTAACTTCATTGTTCAAGGCCACTTCCAGGTACAGTGGCCACAGTTATGGACACCCAACTGGAACTGGGCAGTGATTGGCTCTTGGTTGCTTGCAGTCTCCCAACCATGCCTCTGAGCACCAGTGTTGACTTGGAGTGCGCCCTTGTGTTCACGTGCTTGTTCCCAGAGCCTTGAGGACTCTGTGCCTCCAGTTCTGGGTCCCTATGTGGAAGGAGTTGGGTAACCCCTTTTTTGTTTTTGCAAAAAGGGGGTCTTGGAGCCTGGAGAGGATTTTGCAGGGGACATAGATGAGGAGGGAAAGAAAAGCAGGACCCAAAGTTGTTCAACACTAGCACTGGAGTACCTGCAGGATTTCTGGGGTGGGAACATACTTTGCTACATAAAGGAGTTTTTTCCTCATTTTTAAAATAAGTGTAGGACTAAAACCGTATTAAGCAAACCCTGCAGCAGTATGCCATTTTCAACAAAAGATGTCTGGAAGCTTTCTTTAGAGTTCTGTCTTTGATTTTTATGGTACATGGGGGAGAAGTGCTTCTCCCTACCAAATCTGAATGACTTCTTTTCCAAAAGGCTCTAATTCCAAGAATTAACAGTCATGTCTTACATCTGAAAAGTGCTCTGTGGTTCTCAAAGCACCCCCAGGTGTGTTATCCTATTTCACCTTCCTTTTGGCCTTGTCAGGTAAGCAGGGCAGAAATTACTGTCCCCATGTTTTAAGTAAAGAAATTTGAAGCCAAAGAAGTAAAGAGAGGGGTGGCTAATGTCACACAGCTGGGACTAGCACCCAGGTCTGAGTGTCTCACACTACTAGATCATACTGCCTTTTAGGGGTTGTTCTGGTTTTGTTTATCTGTTTCAGTGCTGGGGATCAAATCCAGAGCCTAGTGCATACAAGGCAGAGCACTCTACCACTGAGCTACAGCCCCAGCCCCCTTTTTGTTCTTGTAACTCTAAATTAGGGTGAACCATGCTTGCATCTGGGTCATAATAATTGTCATACTTATTCTTTTAGGTCCAGTTACCTTTTGACTGCCACATATGGACTCCCAGAGATCTCCAAAGGAAACCGTCCTCATTACAGGAGGGGGCGGCTATTTTGGCTTCCGGTCAGTTCATGTACAAAACACGCCTGTTGAATTACTTTACTGATAGTCATTGGAAACAGAATGACTTTTGATTCTGACATCAACACAGTGTAGACTTTTGACTGTTCATATGTGTTGAACCAGAAATGAACTATATTGCTTATTGCCTGATGTTGAATATGAGAACCACAGGCATGTCCCACTTCAGGAAAAATTCTTTATAAAGCCAGTAAATTGGGGAGCAGTGACATCACCAAAAATTATTTTTAAGTAATAGCCCTTCTTTCACAGCTGTGTCATTGTAATTTGAGTAGAGGATTCTCACTTTTTAAGTTTTAAATAAATAAGACATACCAAAGGACATGTGAAAGCCAGGGACTCGGGGTGAGTCGAGAAAACTTGGATTGGCCACCTTGGTTGGTCCAGCACAGGGTGACTTGATCTAACTCTTCATTTTGCTCATTTCAGCCTCGGCTGTGTTCTGAACCAGAAGGGAGTCCGTGTGATTCTGTTTGACGTCCACAGGCCTGCTCAGGCCATTCCAGAAGGAGTCAAGTTCATATGCGGAGACATCCGCCGCCTCTCCGAGGTGGAGAGGGCCTTCCGGGGTGCGGCTGTGGCGTGTGTGTTCCATGTGTGTTCTTATGGTATGTCAGGGCGGGAACAGCTGAACCAGCCCCTGATCGAGGAGATCAACGTGGGTGGTACCGACAACATCCTCCGAGCCTGCCGGAGGAGAGGGGTGCCCTGATTAGTTTACACCAGCACCTTCAATGTCGTCTTCGGAGGTCAAGTCATCAGGAATGGGGATGAGTCTCTGCCATACCTGCCTCTTCACCTGCACCCTGATCACTACTCTCGGACCAAATCTATCGCAGAGAAGAAGGTGCTGGAGGCAAACGGTTCCGTCCTGGAAAGAGCCGATGGCGTCTTAAGAACCTGTGCTTTGAGGCCAGCGGGCATTTATGGGCCTGGAGAGCAAAGGCACCTTCCCCGGATAGTGAGCTACATTGAGAGGGGCCTGTTCAGGTTCGTGTACGGGGACCCCAGCAGCCTGGTGGAGTTCGTCCACGTGGATAACTTGGTGCAGGCCCATGTTCTGGCCTCAGAGGCACTGACGGCTGACAAGGACCACATCGCCTCTGGACAGCCCTACTTCATCTCAGATGGCCGGCCCGTGAACAACTTCGAGTTCTTCCGGCCCTTGGTGGAGGGCCTGGGCTACACCTTCCCCTCCACCCGCCTGCCGCTGACCCTCGTCTACTGCTTTGCTTTCCTGACGGAGCTGATCCACTTCATCTTGGGTCGACTCTACGACTTCCAGCCCTTCCTCACCCGCACTGAAGTTTATAAAACTGGTGTCACACATTACTTCAGCTTAGAGAAAGCCAGGCGAGAGCTGGGGTATGAGCCCCAGCCATTCGACCTACGGGAAGTGGTGGAGTGGTTTAAGGCCCGGGGTCACGGCAGAAGTCCTGGAGACCAAGACTCCGAGTGCCTTGTTTGGGGTGGACTGCTGGCCCTCCTCTTGGTCATGTCCATGCTCACCTGGCTGCCCTCTCTGATTCTGTCGGCATGAGGGAAGAACTGGACACAGGAGCAGGGCGCACCTGGGGGATGGAGTTCAGAAGTGGGGCTTCAGGACATGCAGAGTTCTCTGGTGCCACCCTGCGGCCCTTGGGTTACTATTGAGAATAGGTTCTTGCACTACATATTTCTAACTTCTTTGCAGTGATGCTGCTGGGAGAAGAGAAGCAGCGGAGGTAAACTAGGAGTGTGGCTTCTGGGGTCCCTTATCCAGTGCCAGTCCTGGAGCCACAGGGAGGCTTCATGGCTGGGAACGTGGCACCCGAGAATCTCAGAGGCCAGGGTGCACTGATTTCTGTTTCGTACAGTCTGCAGGTACCTAAAATGGACTGCATTTCTGACTGGTACGGGAATGGCCAAACACTAACAGACTTGAAAAAGTGAAGAACACCAAGTTAGGCGAGAATCCTGACAGACCGAGCCTCGGGAGGCCACTGTTGCGGGAGGCAGCAGCCAAGCGCAGCTTGAGTCATAGGAACTTTTGCCCTTCCTGAGATAAGGACATTACCCCTGTGTGCCCACGTGGTCGTGTTGATGCTTAAGTAAGGAGACCTTTGTCCTGCCTCGCAGGATTCTTTTGAAGATTGAATTAGACAAAGCATACAAAATACTGCTGAACACACATAAGCTATTTATAGCATTGATGGTGAACATTCTTTATGAGGGTTTTCTTTCTCAGAGTGTTGTCTCTAGAGGGGCAACACTCTGTTGTTAGTGAACTTTCTGGAATGTCTTTGGGTGTGCCTTCAGAGCCCACATCAATAGGTGCTCAGTGTTCATAAAGGGCTGGCGTCCCAGGATAGACTGAAGTTTAGCAAACAGCTCAGATCTGATGATTAAGGAAGGTGATCAAGCTGACGGTGTTATTTTAATTTTAAAATGTAGCATGACTCTGCTTCAGTGGCTTTCTTACTGGGGAGAACATTGGCTCTCTGAAGGCCACCTCCTCAGAGGGACAATGGCAGCATTCTCTGCCCACCCACAAGGACCACCGTGGAAGATGTTCAAGTCACACAGTGGCCTAGGAACCAGGGTAGGAAGAGGACAGAGTCTCCCTGTGCCGGGCTCTCTTCCCCGAAGGACAGTACTGGAGCACGGACGTCTCCATCACTGAGCGCAGCTACGCTAGGCCTCTCTGGGAGTGGTTAAGAATACAAACATGCACGGCCCTGACACGTGCCGCCCGAGTGATTTGGAGAAAACCCTGCATGTGGTCTCAGAAGACTTGCACTGGGAATGTTCTGTGTGACCCTCACCAAGCACCCGAGCACTTCAGAACTTGGAGCTGAGGCAACACACGTGCCCCTTCTGCAAACTCCTCCCGGCCAGAGGCCTCGCGGGTTTGTGTGAGCATGAGACAACCTGTGGTGAATGTTTAATACACAAACTGTGACACAGACGTGAGGCGATGTCTTACTCATTTCCTGGATGATGGTGCTCGCACCTCGTGTATCCTGAGGAAGTGCTGGCTTTAGTCTCGAGTGACACCTGTGAGCACCCGCAGCTTGTCTAATGCTCAGGGTGCCCTGGGGCAGGTTTCTCTGCCTTCTGCACACTCTCAGGCTCCGGTGAACAGCGTGTCCACGTGAGGTGACGGGTGCCGATTCACAGGCAAGCCCAGGACAGCATACCCATTGTCTTTGAGAGGCAGACTGACCTTGAAAACCGGTTTCAGTGACACCCTTCAGAAGAGCCATGGGTGTCTCAGTTTTCTCAGACCAAGCACACCAAGCAGAGTGAGTCTTCGTTGGTTGGCTGTGGGAGTTTCTCCCGTTCATTATTTAAGTGAAATTCATGATCAGTGTGTGGGCTTTATTGTCAGCCTGGTGTTTTACTCAGCTTTTTTCATTGCTGGGACCAAGAGACCTGACAGGAACAATTAAAGCAGGAGAAGTTTATTGCGGGTTCATGGTTTCAGAGGTCTTAGTTCACAGACGGCCAACCTCATTGCTCTGGGCATGACAGAGGAAGCAGCTCAGGACATGGCAATCAGGAAGCCGGGAGAGCTGCACTCACCAAGGACAAAGCATAAATCCCAAAGCCACACCCTGCCCACCTACAGCTGCCACCCAGTTAATCTGAATCAGGGGGATTAACACAGTGATTGGATGAAGGGCCTCATCGACCAGTGATTTCACCTTTAAACTTTCTTGCATGACTCACACACGCTTCTGGGGGACACCTCAGATCTAAACCATAACGCCTGGTATGTGACGTGCCTGGGCACCCCAAACACTGGACACCACTGTCTACTCCCTCCTCGAAGCACAGTTTATTTACATTTTAAAACTCACACTCTCTCCTCCTATTAGTTTTCTATTATTATATAACAAATTACCCTTTACCTTCAGCCTCTGTAGGACAGGAATTCAGATGCCACTTACCTGGGTAGCTCTTCCTTAGGGTCTCCCATGAGGGTCATCTCATGAGATTGCCTGAAAGTTTGACCAAAGCTGGGGGACCCACTCCAGAATGGGGCATCCCGTGACTGTTGGCAGGAGGCCCCCTTCTCATCCTAACAACATGGTGTCTGGTCTCCCTCCACAGTGATCCAAGAGGGCCAGGTGGAAGCCACACTTTCATTCCTGGCCTCAGATGTCACACGCCATCACTCTGCAGTGTATTGGTTACATGGATCAGTCCTGTGCTGTGTGGGAGGGACATACACAAAGGTGTGCATTTGCCACAAGGTGGGGGCTGCTGGGATCCCCATGGAGGCCGGACTCTTGGCCCCACTGAGCCCTTCTCCTGTTCCCAGGAAAGGTAGCCCACCTCGACAGCTACCTGGTTTCCTCAGCCTGCTTTCTGCCACTGGAATTTTAGAGGCCCGAAGACCACGTCACGATTTTGTGCCGTAGCTCTTTCAGTCCAAGCTGGCAGTGTCGCTGCAAGTGTGATTACTTTGAGCACTTTGTGTCCTGCGAGCCCTACTGCAGTTCACGCCATCACACGAAGGCTTCTCTCAGACCTCTTGGAGCTTCTGTTGGGACAGCTGAGGGACAGTGCCCTTATGCTTCTGAAAAGTCTTATGGAGCCTTCTAGTCTGCGTGGGCCTCTCAGGAACCACCTGAGACCACCACTTCTGAGGTCTCAGAAGATGTCATAGCCACAGACTCAGCCATGCACTGTCACTTCCACAGTGCCATGCTTTATGCAGGCTTGATGGGTTTGAGAGGGGACTAAACAAGGACATGGACACCAGGAGCGGGGCCACTGGAGGCCAGGGTGGCACCTGCCTGCCCCCCTCCCTGAGCTTGCTTCCTTCCTCTGAGGGCGAATGCCCCTCTGGCACAGAGGCCATTTACTACCGCTAACCTTGAAGACTGGGGAAAACAGCCAACCCACGCTAAGACTAGAGGAGGTCTAGTCAGTAACTGAGATCATTCTGCATGGTACAGTGGGAACACCAAGTGCTACGGGGTGTTCAGGGACGGGGAGGGATGTGAGCTCAGATGAAAGCTGATGGCTTCACAGGACCCACTCTGTTTCCTCCACAGCTCAGGAGATGTGCACTTAAGGAATTCCATTGGCCCAGGGCTTCAGCTGCCATCCGGTTCCTCGGCTTGGACTAGCTCACCCAAACCTGCACAGGGCAATGCGAGAAGGGAGCGGGCTGGAGGGCTGTCAGAAAACCTTGTTGGATTCCCTCGGTGCTCTTTCTAGTCACAGGGGCAAAAGGCGCTGCACTGTGAACACTAGCAGTTACGGGAAGCCCCAGGAACCGATTCCAGCACCGGTTCACCTAGGCGAGGACGATTCTCAAGCCCGTGGTCTAGACCAGGTTGTGTTCCAGAAGAGTCACCACACACAGTATTTGTGAGGCTGCCGGTGTTGCGTAGTCAGAGGCTTACTTGCATTACTAACAACCAAACGGGCATCTCCTGCCTTACATGCCTTTCCAGACCCCCTGTCCACCCAGCCTCACAGACGTGGGGACGACAGCCTGCAGATTTTGCTTGTGGCCTCAGTGCCCTGTGCACCCAGGGCCATGGGGACAATGGGGCCCCTTTTGGTTGTCCCTGGAAGCCAACACCACACTGTGCATCTTATTAAAACCCTGTTTGCTAGCATCCCTTGCTTTGGAGGTGACACCCTGCACACCTTTTGATGACAAAGCCCATATCCAGCCCTTCTTTCCCCAGGAAAGAAACGGTATCCTCCAGGCCTAGCCAGTCAGAAGACACCCACCATCCTGACCTCAGTCATCGGGCCCAGAGGGGCCAGTCGGCATCCTCCAAGCGTTCTCCCCAGTCACCTAGAGAAGTTCTTGCTGCTGGGTGGCTTTGTTGGGAGGATGGGCGTTCGCGGCTGCTGCAGTCCTCCTACCCTGACAGAGGACGGGCCTCCGTGTTAAGAGAGTGCAGAAGTGTTGGCAGGAGAAGGTCCTGGCTGACATCCCTGCAGTCCCACGACCCTGCCCACCGCAGCTGCTTCATCCACAGTCATCCTGCCATGTGAGTGGCAGAACATTTTCCGTTCTGGTTGAGGTGCTTTGAGTTGGGTTTATCTCCAGGAATTGGTAAAGTCCCAGCTTAGGGTCTCCACGGTCCATAAGCACCTGGGCACAAGGGAGCACACCCTAACCCTGGTACCCTAACCCGGTCACTCTCCGCTGGTCTCTGATTCCTTCCTTACAAAAGGGACCTTCTTTTGACCTCTGGTTAACTGAACATTTGCTTGAGTGCTTCCAGAATCAGGTTAATTTCCTTTCTTCTAATCATGTTTATTTGAATCTTATATATTCCAATCATGTACATTTGGGCTCAACACATCTTTAGGCAGTCTCTCAAACTCTAATTCCATGAGGAAGTTAACCAAGCAGCGCAGACGCCTCATCGGGAAGGCTGTCTTGTCTGCTCTTGTATCCAGAGAACACAGAAGATCCTCCTTCTGCCCAGTACCTGCTGCTGACTGGGTGGATGAGTCTAACCACCAGGGCTCTTACCCGAGGTACAGTTGACTTCGTAATTATCCTTTTCCTTTAAACCTGTGGTTCTACCTAATAAACACACTTAAGGTGCAAGTTAAAAATACAGACTCCAGAGAGCTGACATCCACCCTAAAAGGCAGAGAAGGAGACTCTGGGGTTGGTCCTTCACTGTAACACCAGGAGGAGGACCATAACCAAACCAGGATTTCAGAACTCCTTATGCTATGTCTTACTACCAAAAAAGATCTGTACTCCGACTCCAAACTGCTCCCCTGGCTGTCCTGATTCAAAAAGCCTGCGTCGGCCGGGAATCCCATGCAGGTGCTTTTCCTCTTCCAACCGCGGGAAGTGCTGCTGGATACCACACACGTGCTCCCTGCAGAATGCTAAGTACAAGCCTCCTGAGTCTGTGTGGCTCTTCCCTTTGAGTGTGTGGCTTAGCAGGTGCCACGTATATGAAGGGGAGGAAGGACCTTAGAGTCAAGTGACCTCCCTCAAGCCAGCATTTTTCGAAGGGCCTGATTCTCTGTGGCCCGAGAAGCAAGCCTCGTCCCTGCACTGACTTTTCCAGCCATCCCAGAGCCTTCGTCCTTTGACCAAAGGTTTTGTTTGTTTGTTTGCTTTTGCAAACCCATGTGGTCCAACCTGGTTACCTGATATTTCAGCACATTCAGTCATTGGCTAAGGAAAATCTAACCAGAAATGGGTTATCCTCCTGTAATTTAGGACCCACGTATACCAGGGAAAATACCTTTGTCACTGAACTCAAGTCATCAAGTCATTATGGACCCAGACCACATCTAGAAAGAAATTATAAGTAGCAAAGTGATTGGGACAAGTGTCTGAAAACCCACAAGGAATTTGCCTGCAGTAATTTACAATGTTTATTTTTAACAAGGCTGGTTAAAGCATGCCAGTAATTAAAGAACTCTACATTACTAATATATGAGTTTTTAATCCTAGCAAACATTTTTAGGTATCTTTTTTCCCCATTGGAGCCTTTTTTCTTCTAGTGGAGACTGGTTACAGATCTAAAAGTAAATGTTCACACACGTGTATATGTACACATACATACACACAAAAAAAATTTTTTAACGTACGAATGCATCTTTATGTTCTCCTAACAGTCCCTAGAAGTTAGTGTCTTAAATAGCTAACATGGGCCATTCTGAAATATTGGCCAGTTTTCAAGAAGTCTTACTGTTGCTGGGACACCAAGTTCTAGGCACGGGAATTTTCTCTACATGCTCAGCATGAGGGTAGCAATAGATAACCTGTCACCCCAGTCAGCTAAATTACTCAGGTGACTCAGATTATTCTTAATAGTTAATTGCTGCTGTTTTTGAGAGCTTGCTCTTTATGACCTTCTCTAAATTTCTTAGGCCCATTTAGTTTTCTCCATATTTTAAGAGATAGGTACATTATCATCGCTCGTTCACACGGGAGGAAACTGAGGCTTGGGGAGGTACCTTGCCCAAGGTCATCCAAAGTTACCCAGCTAGCAAGTGACCAAAGCTTAGATCTGGGCCAGGTCCAATTGACTGCAAAGGCCAAACTCAGTTAACTATGGTGTAGGAGGTGGCTTTATTGTTTTAGCCAAACACCATTCAAAGCCAAATGTCTCACAGGCTGCATTGGCAATTAAAATAAGCTGTTGTAAAAGATGAATAACTATCAACAGTAACTTTTGCTCCACAAACTCATCCTAAGTTATATCAACAAAGCATTGTTTTACAGTGTATTCGGGGGGAATCAGTCTACTGAAATCCATTTATTCTGTGGATGTTCTGGTGTGTTGGAGCCCTGGGGAGCAGCCCGGAAGACCTCCCCAAGGACACTTGACTTGGTTTTATGCCCAATCACATCCTGACATTGGCAGTATTGCACGTGTTCTAATCTCCTTCCTGAATCAGGTTCTTGGGCACAGAGCCCAGGTGTGACTTGGGGCAGGTAGTGCCTCCTCTGCAGTCTCTCACACTGTTCTAGATGTGGAGCACAGACCTACAGAAAAACCTGCCCAAGGAAAGGAATTGCCAAGTCCAACTCCCAGAGCTGCCCCAAGATGCTTAAATTCTCCCCCTGAAAGGTGCGGTTTTCCCGACACAAGCGTAGCCAGTGTCTCGGCCCTGGGAGCACCCTGGGCTTTCACCCCCGCATCCATTGGCAGGGGATGGTCATGTGCGCGGGCAGCTCCTTAGGGCCCTCTGGGAGCCATCTCTTATTTGCACGTGACTCTGAGCCACAGTGCTCTTCATCTGAGAGTGGAGGTAATGCATTCCCTACTCGTCTCCTGGGGGACTTGTGTGGACAAAATGGCACCGAGGCCCTCTGTGACCTGCAAGGCACCGTGCACACGGGTCCTTAATTACAAATAGCTCCTCTGGGAGAGGTGGCAGGGTACGGGGGGAGCAAGGCCTGCTAGCGGAGGTTGAGGCCGGTACCTGGACTGTTCAGTGAGCAGCTGGTGGCCGAGGACTGCAGTGTAATGAGAAGGCATCATCCTGGGCTGGGCAGGGAGCAAGGGTTCCAAGGAAAGCTCTCGTTGATTCACTGCTATGTAGCAGGTACCGGGGTGTTTACTGTGGCCTCAAATACCCCAAGGCAAACAGGTTTTGAGCTGTAAACTAAAAGTGGGAACTTACTTTCTTCTCTATTTTTTGATGCAGCAGAGATCATATTAGAAAAATGGGCATCTGTGTCTTCCTGTTCACAAGGGTGTGTCTTTGTTTTAAAGTCAACCCTAAAATGACCTGTTGGTCAGACTCTTACTTCTATACACTTGGAATGCTTCTTTAATTGTTTTAAGATTTAATTACAGTCAGTAACTGCCCACATTTATAGAGCACAAAGTGATATTTTAACACATGTACAATGTATAAGATCAGATCAGGGTAACTGGCAGATCCATCACCTCAAACATTAATCATTTCTTTGTGCTGGGAGCATTTTAGATACTCCCCCTTAGCTATTTTGAAATACACAGGTAAATATTGACAACCCTGGTCACTGGCCTGTGCCATAGAATGGCAGAAGCGGTTTCTCCTGTCCAACACTCTTCCTGAACCTGTTGGCTCCCCTCCCTGCATCCCTTCTCCCCACCTTCCCAGCCTCTGTACCCACTGGTGAGAGTGTGTGTTTGGTTTAGTTTACTTTGGATGGTCTGCCTGCAGCACCGGGGATAGAACCCAGGCCCTCGTGCATGCTAGGCAAGTGCTCTACCACTGAGTCGTATCCCCACCAGCACCCCTTTTGCTTTTTTACTTGAGACAGGGTCTGGCTAGTTGCCCAGGCTGGCCTTGAACTTGAGATCCTCCTGCTTCAGCCTCCCAGGTAGCCAGGATGACAGGCATGAGCCACCACTGCAGCTTCCAGTAGCCACTAGTCTACTCGCTCTGTCTGAGATCAACATGTAGTGTTTGCTTTGTATCCGCCTTGCATTTGTTAACACAATGTCCTCCAGTGCTACCACGTGGCCACACCTGTCAGGATTCCACTGGTTACGGCTGAACACCATCCATTCTGTATCGCACACTGCGTTCTTTCTCCATTCTCCATGGACACCTGGAGAACACCTCTTTTTAATTCCTTTAGATTTTAAAGTCACTCAGTAAGATGTGTGCCTCTCCTTGTAGAAGGCTAAAGCCCTGCAGGTGAGTCCAGAGACCCCTGCTGCCACATCCCGCAGCTGTTTGTTGTGCACGTTCGTGTGGAAAGCAGGGCCCCGTGCCCGTCTCTCCACGTCGCTGCCCCCACTCCACATTTCCTTCTGCCACTTCCCTCCCCCATTCAGTCGTAGGTCGTGCTGCCCTGCGGATGTTAGCATGATGCTCCTCTTTGCTGATGCAGGAGGTGTGACCCTGGGTCCCAATGTTCCCAGGACAGCTCCAGTTTCATGCCTACAGTTCGAGCCTCATTTTTCTTAGTGTCCCCTTTTCATTCTCAAGTGGGTCCCATTTTTGTATGATAAATTATACGGTCACTCTGTATGGATGATGGTACAAAACAAAGAATTAAACATCTTTTTCTATAATATGTGTGTTAGAAGTTATTGTAAACAGGCTTTGAGGAAGAATTTTACTTTGTGCATGTGCAGTGGAATACAGGGTGAAATTCTAAAGTCTAGATTAGGGTTCTTTGGGGGTTTTGCCTGTTTTGGACAACAGTACTACCAACACTCTGGTACACGTCTTTCTGTGCACATATGTGTGCTTTTGTATCAGGCATATATTTAGGAGCTGGGTCTTAAAAGTGTGCATGTTTAACTTGGTAGCGGGTCTGTGGATTTATGCCAATTTACCCCACAGTCAGCGTGCCAGGTGTTGCACAGTCTTGCCCCCATTTGCTGTCAGGCTTTTAGGTCTTCCCCACTCCAGTAAGCACACAGTAGCCCCTGGAGGCCTTGTCCTCTGGCCCTTGTGAACGAGTGGCACCTTCTCTGCCTCCCAGCCGTCAGGACGGGCTCTCACAGGGCTTGTTCATGAAGCAAGGCCACTTCTTCCCACTGGATGGTCTGTCTTGCTGACTTGGAAAGATGGCGTCAAGCCTTGACTGAATCTCTTCACTTCTTATATGTCACCACAAATGCCTCCTTCCACGCTACAGTGCGCCTGCCGATCACGACTTTCGATGGAGTCAAACTCAGCAGTCTCCCCCAGGGTTAGGTTTTGCTGTTCTGCTTGAGCAGCCTTCCCCTGCTCCAAGGTTTGTTGACCTCGAAACTTTGCCTTTCTTTCCTTTTTGGCTTATAATCCTCAGGGCTGGATCTGTACGTGTGGTGTGAGGTAGGGATTAGATTTCAAGTCATGAGTGATACTAAAATAAATCTGCTCAATGGACACAACACAGGCAAGATCGGTGGTCAGTGTCCACAAGGCAATGCTCAACTGAACCCCCGCAGGCACAATTTGCATTTCTGAGGACAGGAGTCAGTTGAGTTACTTGGACAATGAGAGGGGTAGAGACCCTATGGAACCAGGCAACTGGCTGCCCTTTGCCTGTGTATGCCTTGTGTGCCTTGTTCCTTCAATTCTCCTTTGTTCCAGCTGGAATGTGTTATGGGTCCCCTTGAAGATCAGCCAGTTAGACAGAATTTTTGACACATGCTCCTTTTATATCTTTGGAGCTCTGGCTGCTTCCGTTCTTTTCAAATGATCGTGTCACAGCTCTGGTTTCTTCTGTGCTTGTTGCTGCTCCATCTTCCAATGCAGGTTTGTGACAGGCCTCTCTGAAGTCTTGGGGTGGGCTGATGGGTTGCTGGTGGCTGGGCCAAGGTAGAACAGTTGTAGGACACACAGCAAGGCTTCCGTGTACCGGGGACTGTGGCTGTGGCCAACAGCCCCAGCCACACCATCACTGTTCTGAGAAATGCACTTACACCAACCTCAATGCTCCTTCTAGCCCTAAACAGTCTCCCAAAATAGATAAAGAGGCACATATCCCTTTTCTAAATATGGGTTTCTACATAGAGTGATTTTTGCCAAAAGAGAAACCTGTAACCAAGAAAAAAGTGTGATAAATGGAATAGGAAATGAATGGTACCTATCTCATATCTGAATTATTTCATGGTTTCATTAGGGAGCATAAAAAGCAAACAGCAGTTTAAAAAACAAAACAGTCTGGACAGATTACTGCATTCATTCAGTCCAAATTTTATTTTTTAAAATGTGATACAGCCATTTAATTTTCACATCAACAACAGCCAACATCTGGGTGACTCATTCACATAATTCTTTTTGTACACACAAGCACATATAAAAAATAAATTAAGCTTTAATAAGGAAACAAGTTTACAAATGCAGCTTTGTAAAGCATAGCAAAAAGTAAGAAATGTGGAAATTTCTGAGAAAAATGGTATTACTGTGTAATCTGGCTCCTCAATGAAATATTTTGGTCAATTAAAATCCTAGAACAGATGTGGGGGAAAAGGTACACTCATACATTGCTGGTGGGGTGCAGCCACTCTGGAAAGCAGTATGGAGATTTCTCAGAAAACTTGGAATGGACCCACCATTTGACCCAGTTATCCCACTCCTCAGCCTATACCCCAAAGGACTTAAAATCAGCGTACTACAGAGATACAGCCACATCAATGTTCATAGCTGCTCAATTCACAATAGTCAGACTGTGGAACCAACCTAGATGTCCTTCAATTGATGAATGGATAAAGAAACTGTGGTATATATATACAATGGAATATTACTCAGCTATAAAGAATAATAAAATTATGGCATTTGCAGGCAAATAGATGAAATTGGAGAATATCATGCTAAGTGAGATAAGCCAACCCAAAAAAACCAAAGACCAAATGTTTTCTCTGATAAGTGGATAATGATGATACATAGTGGGGTATGGGGAGGGAAGAATGGAGGAAGGATGGATTGTGTAGAGGAAAATGAGGGGTGGAGAGGGGACAGGGGGAAGGAAAGATAATGGAATGAGACAAACATCATTACCCTATGCACATGTATGATTACACAAACGGTGTGACTCTACTTTGTGTACAACCAGAGAAATGAAAGTTGTACCCCATTTGTGCACAATGAATCAAATAATAATTAAGAAAACAAAAACCATGGTATAGTAAATTTTAAAAAACCTAGAACAAATCATTGAGTAATCTTAAATGTTGATTTTTAAATTCTGTCTATTTCTGAATCTAACTAACTTTCTGTTGGCTAGAATACAGCTTTTAGGGTTGCTCCCAGAAAGTTAAATGTCATAAAAGTTAAAGACTGAGTGACATTCTTTTTAACCTGAAAAGGATCCAGCCCTTGTAGTCATCCTTACTCCCAAAACAATTCATCATTTAGTGGCCCTAGATTAGAGATCTTAAAAGGTTATGCTCAGATATCTCTTAAACTGACATTTAAAATTTTTCATCACCAACAGTTGCAAGGATGTAAGTGCTAGCATATTGTAGATACAGTGTGTTCAAATAAAACCAAGAAATCCCTTTTTAAATGTAGCCAAGAGGCTCTAAATATAAAAGTTATTTGACAGACACTGTCCTTCTTTCAAAAATTACATGAACAGGCAATTTTTAATAGGAAATCCACGTTTCCCTTTTACGCCCTGAATGTGTAGTTTTATACCTCTTCCCCCTCAAAATTTTAGCCTAATTTCTGAGGGCTTTTATATTGTTTAATTTTATTTCTAACAAAATTACATAATATCATATAATCATAAGGCCCCAGGCTTTTAAAAAATGTCTTCTGGACTGAGCTTGATCAATAAACATGGAGAACAAATTTAAATACATGAATTATTAAACATAGTGAAACTTCATTGGAAATGTATTAATGGAGATTAATTATTAATTGGAAATGAAGAGGGCTTTCCCCTCTGATTATTTTATCTACCTATGGATTAATGTTTTCAGAATGAGCTGAGGTCCAGCTACTCTCCCTGTGACACGTGGAGGTGGTGGGGACCCTTCCCACACAGGTAAGGACCTGGAGCGGAGGAAGTTTTGAGATACGGGTATCCACGTTCCTCCATCTCCTCTCACAGGTACCCGACAGGAGACAGGAATTTACTGAGTGTTCCATCCATTTTGTGAACGCAAAGATTTAGGAACTGCCCCATTTATACAAGGTTTTCACCCTGTTTAGAGTTCACTTTCCAAACATCCATATTTTGAATTCTCCACCTTGGGTCTTGGTCTGCAATAGACAGGAAATGAAGGACACTTGTTTTCTTTGGGAAGATAGAAAAGGGCGTTTTCTCAGGAAGATGAGTCTTAGGAGCAAGTATGATAGGGAGATGAGGATCCAAAAACAGACACCTGGAAGCTCTTCGCCCCAGGGACAAGGCTGGACCACCACGGCATTGATGGCTTACAGGCCATTGGCCTTGGTGGCTTGAGGTTAGATTTTAACCAGGTCATAACTGGATTTTGTTGTCTGGCTCCCCCTTAATAGACTATCAGGTCCTCAAATGTTTCCTGTCGTACACTGATGCCCGAGCCACTGCTTGGCCAAAGGATTCTGAGATCAAATTGGGGAACATGATCCTGGACACCCCCTTACCTCTTGCACATCGAAGTCTCACCATGGAGAAATTTAGCTTTGTGCAACCTGAGTTTCCCAAATTCAACGACCTAACCAGCCTTCTCCATTTATTTGTCCATGTAGTCATCAATATTCCAAATAGTATATATAGGGAAGCTGCAAACAAGTCACGTGACCCGTGTTGCCTGTGGTATAAGTCACATGGTAAGCCATCTCAACTAGACAACTGGGCCACGTGGCGTCCAGACAGATGTTGGGAGGAATCATGATATCATCTGTTCCCTTCCTGAGAATCCGCTTGGCCCTGACACTACTGAGAACCCAATGAACATGTGACCCTAGTAAGGGCGGGACAGAAGAGCCAGAGCAAGTACTGTCTAGTGGTGGGCGCTCACTGCAGCACCAGAGGAGAGACAGGGTCTCCCCAGCGCCAGCTGTAGCAGCCCCGCCTGCCTCCCCCAGGGCTTGGCTGGTCAGGCCTCCACATAGCGGCAGGTGAAGAGAGGCCTCGCTTCTTCCTTCTCTCTCTACTTCTCCAGCGATATCTTAGATACAGTAGCCAAAAGTCCATTTTAAGTGAAAGGAGATGTAGGCATGGAGTGAAGCGGAGCTGCTAGGTAGGGTGACGAGAGAGCCAAAAGGGACTGGGGGGCTTGCCACCTGTAAGTGGGTGCCTCAGGTTGCTGCCTGACCACCAGCCGCGGGGCTCTGGCTGTGCGGTGTGGAACTCCTTCCCCGGCCTTCAGCTCCCTGCCTTTCCCTCCAACCTTTCTTGAAAGCCGCTTTAAACGTTGACTCTTGGGAGGACTTTTGATGCTGACTGCCAAACAAGGCAGCAACCAACAGTCAGCAATAACGTCCCAAGGCAAGAGCCCCCCCTCTGACAGGCTGCTGCTGCCTTAGTCCTGGCTTTGGGGACATAATTGCCTTTCCAGGAGATCATGGATGGATGTGGTCCATAGAACCAGTAACCTCAGACATTTCTCAAGGTCAAAAGCTGGCACCGTGCTTGGCCTATGGAGGTGCTCAGGAAGGTTTTGTGGACTCCAGGGACAGGGCCTTAGGTCAGACAGGGCCTGGCTTGTATTAACCTGCTTGCCAACAACACATGCATGCTAAGCCCAGCATTTTGGACAATGGCAGGGTGACTGAACAGGTTTCTAGACCCAGTTCTGCCCGACCAAAGCACTAGCTTACTGCTAGCTAGTCCTCCACACTGCACGTTTTTCACATGTACGCCTGTTTCCTCAAGTTTCAATTCACTCTAAGTTGTGACTCCAGTGACCCAACATGATCCTGTCCTTTAAAAAGCTTATTAAGTCATTGAAATTGATCTCAGGATGCAGAGGTGTCAAACCCTAGCCAGCCACATGTATAATCATGACGGAGGTGCATTCGCCCTGCTGGGAGAAGCTGCATCTGAGGTTTTCTGTAACACCCTAACACTCAATCCCTGAAAGCTTAGCTCACTGTGCCAGAAAACTGAACCACCCAGAGAAATTTCCCCACAAATTCAACTTTCATCTCCTCTAAACCAGCAATTGACCTCTTGCCTGTGGAGCCAGGGCCTTCCCAGCAGCTGCCAGGCAGCTCGACAGGGCCTGGGCATGAGTGGCCACAAAGTCTTGGCAGCAGGCAGAACGGGCAGGTTGAGCCTCCCAGAACTTAGGCTTAGAAAGGCTTCTTAAGAGAGAGGCCCTAAGGTTCCTACCCTCAGTAACTCTATTCACAAAGCAATCCTCTCCTCTGCCATGAATTAGATATTGTCCTAATGAACCAATTCCATCACCAACTCCTTCCTGTGGCCTGCAGTGGTCCATGCAGGAGGTCTGTCTAGCAAGGCAGCAGCCCACGGTAGGGGATGTGCACTCGGCTGGGTCTGCTCACAGGTCGGCTTCTCTTTGGGCCCTTGTGGAATTCAGAGGCCTTAACTGTGGAATCATCTGCTTTTTAGTTAAAATTCTTTTCAGAATCTAATTAATTCATTCCTTACATTTCTGGTTCATCCTCTGTGGAAGTCAATTACCTGGGTCATTAGTAGAATCTTGTCCACCAGAAAAGAAACCCTGTTCATGGTATAGGTCATGCATAGAAGCTTAACTGATCAAGATTTTTTTTGTTGCTTTTATTCAATGAGGTTTGGAACATGAGAGACCAAAAAGGAGCACATTTTGGGGATTCTCTATAGAGAATATAAGTTAAAAAAGTTGTCCAAGTGAGAAAAATTAGCAGGAAATCACCCCAACTCGTGCAAGCTGGGGCTTCTTCAGAAATGTCATCTTGAAGGCAGGTTTAGAGGACGATGTCTCAGATTAGCCTCTTCCCAGAGGCCAGAGCACATTCTCCTACGTGCACACACACGACACCCCACACATACGCCCACTTCTATGAGTAAAACTTGCTGTTACTGACTCTCTTCTCTCTTAACCTGAAAGAAAACAGGTTAGGCTATCAGCAGCAGTACAAGATACAGTCTCTGTGCTGAACCCCAAGGCACTTCTCTGTCACACATTTGTGGGTCGTTCCTGGCTGGATAGTTCAGCCCCAGAGGGGGCTCCGGGCTCCTGGCAAGACCCTGAGACTCAGTTCCACCCTCCTCCTCGGTAAAATGGGGTCCGAGCCGCACTCTAGGCTGGCCGAGGGGCTCAGCACGGTGTTGCCCTCACCGGAAGTTGCCGGAATCATTCTTGGTTGCTTGGTCACTGTCTGGCACACTGTGAGCCAACGAGTCAGGTCTGGCTGGCCCTCGGCCATCACATGCCTGGAGCACAACCAGAGCCTCCCCTGGGAAGATTCTGCCCTGATCTTGAACCACTGGACTAGCCCATCCGCGGGAACCCAATGGGACTCCTTAGACGTTTGTAGCGACGGGGCCAGGGACCCAGGTCACTGGTTCAGCCCTCGCCTGTGTGTAGTAACAGGCACAAGGCCCTGAAGTCAATCCCCAGCACCATAAAAAATAAAAAGTTAATGGTCGTCATTTATTTCCACTATTACATGAAATGTCTGGAAAACACAGTTCTACATAGGGAAGGGCCGCTGCTTGAGGTTTTCCTGTAAGTTCACTTACAGAGCAAGAGAACCAGAGCCGAGGTACCAACGAATTCCTAGAGAAGCCACCTGGGGGCTTTCCAGAAGCCTGCCCGGACACCCACGCCACCCCAGAGGCCCCGGATGGGCTGGCCTACCTCCGGTTGCACTTCTCCTGGTACAGTTGGAGCTGGTTCTCGTTGACGCTGAACTCCTTGATGAGGGCATCGCGGTTGGCATTGCGCAGGTTCTGGTGCGTGTCGTACAGGAAGAGCTGGTTGTTCAGCTCTTCTTGCCGCCTCCGCAGCTGGCGACAGGAGGAGTAAAGTTCCTCTTCGCTCTCCTGGAGGGCGGGGGAGAGAACCACCTTGTGGTGACCACGTCTTCCAAACCAACACACGGGACACGGAGTCTCACGCACATCCCCAGGCAGGCGAGGAGCACAGGCTTTGCGAACGGGAGTATCAGAGATGACGCTCACGATTATTTGGTGTATGTCAGGTGGACGCTAGGACTTTGGGAAAGTCCTTGGCCGCTACAGTGTTGCTTTGTTGGGAAGCACTGCATGGACCCTGTGTCTTAATCTGAGATAGTTTTTCCTTGGTCTGTCTTACCTCCTGGCTTTTATCCAAGGGCAAAGGTGTGTAAGCAGTAACCTGCTTACACGAGGACAGAGCACCACAACACCAGGAGCAGGTAGGCAGGAAGCAGGTCATCTGAGATTGTACAAGGGTCTTAAAGGGCAAAGTAACAGGTCCCACCACAGACAGAGCTGGAAAATTTTATGCCAAGTAAAGGAATCCATCCTAAGAGATGATGTACTATCAGATGCCATTTATGTGGCACGTTCAGAACAGGTAAATCCTCAGGGCAGAAAGTAGATAAATGGTAACCAGGGGAGGGGTAAGTGGTAACCGCTAATTAGCACAAGGTTTCTTTTGTGGGTGATGAAGAGGCTCTAAAATCGATGGTGGTGGTGGCTGTGCAGCTCTGGCCTGCTGAACGCCGATGTGAGCTTAACACGGGTGAGGTCCCATAAATGAACCATCTCTCCACAGAGCCGCCATCTCCCTCCCACCCCTGGAAAAGCCAAGGCATCGTAGACCACACGCCAGGGACGGGCCATGACTTGGTTCTAGCCATTAACGATGTCTCATTCCCCACCATCACCACCTCCAGCAGTGACCCCAGCCACGCCAATTTAAAGCACCCCCAGGATTTTTGTCGGTGCTCTTAGTATAAAGTCTTCTGGGGACTGGTTGAAAGAATGGTAGCTGTACCCGGTTCCTAGTTGTCCCATTCAGTCCCTTTGCTACAACGTAGAGAAAGTTGAAAATGAGGCCAGGAGAGGGGCAAGCAGCACTGCTGGGTGAGGACCGGGGCACCAGGGTGCAGCCACGACTGTCCCAAGACCTACCCTGGCCTTGCCACCGGGGGAGCCCATGTATTCCCACACATTCCCGCCAATGTGCCTGTGGGGTGGGGGCAGGAGATGCTGCCCCACATGTGATTTCAGAAGGCCCCTGACCCGTATGTGCAGGCTGGCTACTCAGGTCAGTCCAGGGACCACTCCCCCACTGATGGACCACTTCAAGAGACTCCAGGCCTACAGGAACTCACATCAGTATCACCACGGGCTGCTTTTGTCATTTGTTTTTACAAAAAAATATGGACTCTGAGCATACCTGGCTCTGCAGATTTCTTTCCATTTCAATGACCTAAAAAAAAAAAATCACAGGGGCTGGGGAGATAGCTCAGTCGGTAGAGTGCTTGCCTCGTAAGCACAAGGCCCTGGGTTCGATCCCCAGCACCCAAAAAAAAAAAAAAAAAAAAAAAAACCACAGGAAATACACACAATGGAATCCTACTCAGTCACAAGGAAGAATGAAATTATGTCATTTGCTGGTAAATGGATGGCACTGGAGAAATCACACTACAGGAATAAGCCAGACGCGGTCAAGGAGCAAATGTTTTCTCTCATATGCAGAAACAAGAGAGAAAGAAGGAATAAAAACGGGGGATCTGTGAAACTAGAAAGGAGATGAGCAGAGGCGAGGCGGGGGACCAGGGGAAGGGAGCAGGGAAGAGGAAGGAAGAGAACCAGAGGAGGAAGTCGACCCATTATGCTAGTGCGAGCACCAGTATACCCCCGTGAATCCCCACTTGTATACATAACTATGATGGGCCAACAAAAACAATAATAAGCAGAAGGAAGACCAACAGGGTAGAGGAGGGGGTGGGAAAGGTCAAGTGCTGGGGATGGAAATAGAACGCATTGTGCTACATGCGATTGTGAACGTCAGGACGAACCAAGCCAGGTCCGTCCACTGTTCGTATAGCCACAACGCACGAGTACAAACCACCCTCAGACGTCCCCTAAGGGAACTGCGAGGGGGAGACGCAGCCACCCGCTCCAGAGTGCTGCCCCCTCCCAACCATCTCCCTCTCCACTCCATAGGATTTTTTTGATCAGCATTCCCTAGTTTTCTTTTGAGTCTGTTTTCACCTATTTTTCAGTTTTTTGCATTTCCAAGTCCCTAGTTAGAAAATACTTTGGTACTAAGTTTTACCTAGCCTTTGATGCAGTCTTTATGGCATTTTCTGTCTATCTTTTTTTGTGTGTTTTTAGTAGGAGGAAAAACACGGATTTCCCCCACCGATGCTATCTTCTCTTGTTTCATGTTGAGATTTTACATCTTCCAGAAAGGCTGCAGCAATCATAGAGTTCTCAGATCCGGCGGAGTCAGCATCCTGTAGGACCACAGCTGGAGGGTCACCATTGATAAACTGACCCGGCGGGTCGCTGCTGAGCCACAGACTTCACACGAACGCCCTGTGGCTGTTCTGAGCCCCGCTGTCACGCTAACCCATGCGTGGTCTTGGTCCCCCTGGCCGGAGAGGTTTCCTCAGTCCTCTCTGATGTTTTATGGTGGTGCTGGGTAGTGTCCCATGACGCAGGTGCCTGGTGTGTCCTCGTGATCTGTTTGAGGCTCTTTGGTCTTGGTAAGCATGGACACGTCATCACGAGGGGTGTTAATGAGGATCTTTTGGTTCAGATGTCGTCTGCCAGGTCTGTCAGATGTAAAGCTTCTGTCTTCCCAGGTCATACATTTCTTGGAGGAAACTGCTTTGGGGATAATGCAAATATCCCCTTTCTCTGTGCACCTTCACTCTCTGATCTTAGCACCCACGGCGGATCCACCTGCAGCAGCTAGTGCTCGGGGTTCCCTGGTTCCCTCCTTCCTTCTACATGTATTAATTCAAGTTCTTCTGTAAGAAACAGCTCTCTTCTCTTCCACTGACTCAAGGACGGTTGGATATTTTAGCCCATGAGCTATGGTCCAATACAATCATTCCTCAGTTGCTCAGTGCTCCAGCTTTGGTAACTGGAGCCCTTTCCAGGTGGCTCCTCTGCCCACTTCAAGTGCCCCCACTCTTTTTTCAGCATTTATTTATTTAAGTTTTAGGATGTCCCGTGTTCATTTTATCCCAGCTCTGTAACGTGTCTAAGGAATCCTGGTTTCTTTGGTGCGCAGGTGTGCTCATTGCTAGTAGGATGTCGGTGGTTCTGGGCTCCCTCAGCAGAAAGAGCAAGAATAAGCACTTATAGTAACTTATACAGACACACATTTCTGGATCTACCCCCAACTCTCTTAATAAACATATAATTGTGAGCTTACATTAAGGACTGGTTCCAATCAAATTTTGGAAGGACTGGTATGAATTTCTACTTGTTCAGGGGTTGCTTTATCTTTCAATAAGATTTTATACTTGATGTTATATAAATGTAATACCTTTCTTATTTCAATTACTGCTAAATGAGGAATTGTTTTTGTCAGTGTCATGAATGGAATTTCCCATATGTCCTTGTCTGCTGCCCTACATTTCCATGTTAGTTCTAGAATAGAGAAGTGATGATTCAATAAATGCAAGACAAATATGCATCAGTCTCCATTTTATCTTTCTTTCCACAATTTACGCTGATTATTTGGCTGGACATATTTGTGGCTTACACTTTTTTTTCTCAATTTGTTGCCAACTGTGCCAGTGGCAAACTATCTTTGAATTCCTGGACTAAATCCCACTTAGATTTAATATACTGAGCTTCTGTAAGTTGCTGAAAGTGATTTGCTACTTTTTTTTAGAAGCTTAACGTTTGTAGTCAAAAGTGACACTGGCCTGGGCTGGGGCGGGTGGGCGGAGCACTGGAGTCCCGTCCACCCCTGGTTTTTGATTTGCAACTTGTGGAGCTCAAGACACCTGCAGCATTCCCATTTCGCTATTGGCTTCTATGGAGCCATATTGGAATTATAGTCTTGGATTTCAGAACTCAGCTAAAAAGCCACCTAGATCTGAAATCTGTTTTACCCAATAGGTATTTTAATGCCCTTCAAGGGACTTCTGCAGGACTTCGTCTCTAACCAGGCTACTGCTCCTCAGAACCATTTTAGCCCATGCAACCCTTTAAGACAACTGCCCATGTGCTCTAGTTTGGGGTTCCATCTCCTTTCCAATATCTACTCCAATATTTTTGTGCTCTTACTTTGTTCCTTATAAAATAGGTACAGGAATGTTTAAATGATCTTTCTGATGAATCATTTTTTCTGTTCTCTTTTTTTCTGTGTTTCACTTAATTGGCTTTCATTTTTGTTTCCTACTGGTGTTTTAAAAGTTTAAGATGAATACTTAGGCATGCATACTTAGTATCTATCCTATGAGATTTTAAGGCAAGCACTTCTCCCTTCTAAATAGAGGTAAATCTAAGAGATTGTGGGTTTGACTCTAGACCACTACAACACAGCCGGTCACGTGAAGTTTGGGTTTCCCAATGCATATTAAAGTTACGTTTACACCCTCCTGCAGTCTGTCAAGTGTGCCACAGCACCATGGCCAAAAATCAACGTGTGTACCTTAATTTAAAAATACCTCATTGCTAAAATCTGCTACCAGTCACCTGAATCTTCAGCAAGTCAGAATCTTCCTGAAGGGTTTTGCCATGACCTTCATGGCTGCCCACAGATCAAGGTGGTGGCTGCAAAAGGTTAGAGTGGCTGGGGCAGTTTCTTGGGGAAAAAATAATAAAGTTTGCACCTGGCTGGCTGGTTCAGCACAATGCTGTCTGAAAGCCCCACAGGAGAACTTCCCTCAACTGGAAGCCCATCCTTTCCAACCCTCCCCCAGCTTCCTCACCTGTCACTTCAACAATGCTCACAGCACCTTCACCAGCAGTAGATAACATGTCAAGAAACCACTTTCTTTGCTCACCCATTTATAAAAGTCCCACCCTAATTCTAGTTCTCTTGCTATTCCCACCACCTCTGGGGTTCCAGGGTTCTTAAAGTTCTGAACCCCTTTAAGTCATTCACGAGGGTTGGGACCAACTCCTTCCACACGTCTGTTCATGTTGCTCCTTTGACCTCCTCCCCATGAATCATAAATGTTCTTGATGTCACCCACATGGTGAGTCCTTTCCAACAGGTTTTCCTTTTTCTTTATCCACATCCACCTGAAGAGTCACTATCCAAGGGAGCCACAGCCTTACAAAAGTTATTTCTCAGATAATAAGGCCTGAGCATCAGGATCACTCCCTGATCCATGAGCCGCAGAATGGATGCTCCATCCTCCAGCAGGAAACCAACACTGATCTCTTTGTTCAAGCCCACTGCAGCTCCTGAGTGGCCAGGTGCACGGTCAACAGTGGAGATGTTTGAAACGAACCCTTTTTTCCCCGAGCAGTAGATCTCAACAGCGGGCTTCGGTTTTTCAGAAAACCATGTTGTAAATACACATGCTGTCATCCAGGCTTTGTTGTTCCCTTCACAGAGCACAGGCAGGGTCGGTTCAGTACGATCCTTGAGGGCCCAGGAGTTTCAGAATGGTAAATGAGCAGAGGCTTCAACTTAGTCACCAGCTGTATCAGCCCTAACGAGTCAGCCTGTCTCTTGAAGCCAGGCACTGACTTCTCTAACTAGGGAAGTCCTGAATGCCATCCTCTTCCAATAGAAGGCTATTTCATCTGTATCAAAAGCTGTTGTTGGGTGCAGCTACCTTCATGCATGAACTGAGCTAGCTCTGCCGCGGCTCCTACATCAGATCTTGCTGCTTAACTTCTCACTTTTAGGTTATAGAGATGGCCGCTGGGTGTGCAGCTCAGCAGAAGCCTTGTTGCCTGACATGTGTGAAGCCCTGGGTTCAATCCCAGCACTGCAAAAACAGAAAAATGACTTTGGAGATGGCTTCTTCCCTTAAACCTCAGGAGCCAACCCCTGCGAGCTCCAGCCTTTTCTGCAGCTCCTTCACCTCCCTCCGCCCTCCTGGAATTGCAGAGAGCTGGGCCTGGCTCTGGCTTAAGGGAGCACGGTGGCTAGTGAGAAACCCTGTCCAGGCCACTGAACCTTTCTCCAGCTCAGCAGTAGGCCATTCTGCTTTCTTATCAGTCACGTGGCACTTCTAACCGTATCTGCATCACAACTTAACTGTTGGCACAAGAGGCCTGGCTTCCGACCCTCCTCAGCTTTCCCTACGCCTTCCTCACAGAGTTTGATCATTCCCAGCTTTTGATTTAAAGGGAGTGACCTGTGACTCTTCCTCTCACTTGGACATGGGGAGGCCATCATAGGGTTATCACTGTGCCTCAGGGAATATGGAGGCCCAAGGAGCAGGGAGAATAGTCAGTCAGAACACACACAACATCAATCAAGCTGGCTAAGTGGGTGCAGCTGTGGTGCCCCAAACCATTACAACAGTAGCATCAAAGATCACCATAACAGGCATGAGAATAATGGAAATGTCTGAAATTGAGAATTACCAAAATGTGACAGTGACCCAATGTGAGTATGTTGGGAAAAGCCCCACGTAGCTTCAGATTGTAAACATCACACCATCTGCAAAGTACAGGAAAACAGGTATGCCTGTACAGTTACAGCATCAATGTATTATTGCATTCCCAGTAATTTGTTTAGGCGGGTTATTTAGGAAATTCTTGTTTTCAAGGACTTTGCATTTTCAACATCTTTTTATCTGCCAAATAATGACTTATAAAATCATTAGTTTTAAAACTGTATTAGGGTTCTCCTTCTGATCAAATATACAAGAAAATTTATAAAATTTCTGAGATAAGGAAGCATACAGAGCATACTACCCACGTGTAGGATACAAAGCTGTACCTCTCTGAAGTCAAATTATTCTGCTCTTTGATCCTTATTAATTTTTTTTTTGGAATACTACAATATCTTTCAAATTCTGAAAGCCTTTTCTTTGTTTGTTGTATTTGTAGATTTTATTTGACATATTTTGGCTCCATGCTGTTTCTTTGTAAACCCGGCATTTTTTGTCCTTACATATCATTCTCTTAAGCTCCCTAGTGCTTTCCATATTGACAGTTCCTTCCCGGTTTCCCCAGTAACCCCTCCATCGGGCCGGCTCCTTGCTTTCCTTCTGGCTGCTCTTGGGCTTACTTCTGTAAACACAGCAAAGCTGGAGCTCTTTCCTAGGAACAGAATTCAGCCCCCTTACCAAATTAAATACACGCTCTCTCCATGTCATTCTGATTACACTTTGTTTTGCTTTAATTCCTTCTTTGATCCTTTTCCTTGTTTTTACTTCTGGCTAAGTTTCTGTTTCTCTCCTCTTCTCACTGCGCCGCTGCTTCTCGATTTTTACGGTGGCGCTCCTCAGTTTTTCAACAATCCCGATTAAAATTCCAGGTGCCCTTCACAGCAGAAGGCGCTTGCCCTCCACAGGTCTGTGTGTGCCTGGAAACCCAGGCGCCAGGGCTGAAGCCTCAGGACGCCTCCATCTTCCCTCTCAGCCCCTGGGCTTTTCTCAGGATTCTCCGCGCTTCCGATTATGGAATGTGGCACCATAGTGTGCTGTTTCAGGAATCCTTATTTGAGACCATCATCATCCTGTAAGATGGACTTCTGCAGAACTGCATGCTCCCTGGCTTCCCTCTCTTCCCCTGCTGGTCTCCAAGTCCCTCTTCTGAATAAATGCCATGGACTCAGGGCAGCCTGGAAGCTTCCCGATGTAAGACACATGCCTTCCTCCTTAACGTGGGGCGGCTGGTCACTGCATCCCCTTGTCTTCCTGGTGGGAAGGGACATTCCACTGTCCTGTGGTTTTCAGTGCTGGTGAGAACAGGTCTGACTTTTCTTTATGGACAGCCTAGTGTGTTGGGAAGTCTAAGGTTTTTGATTTATCCTTGGAATTTAAATATTTTACTAAAACAAGCCCAGGGCTGTGGCTGTGTTTTCTATTTATCCACCTGGGTCCAAGCAGCCAACCAGAGAAGAGTCCCCTCTGTCTCAGGAATTGCTTCCAGCCTCCCTTTTCCTCTCTGGTTTCCATCTCACAGGGTGCTGCTCTGGTTTATAGATAGTTCTACTTTATCTTTTCATTCACTAATGCAAATATCTTCTCTTATATAATAAATTTTAAATTTGAGAAACCAGGGTTTATTAGAAAACCATTAGCATGTTTCAAATTCCCCAAAGGCCTTTTCTAGTGCTCTGCTCCTGGCTTTGGAAGGTGCCGTGACTTGCATTTTAGGGCTTAGCTTCAACTGCTGGATGGCTGCTCCATGTTCACTTGTGGGTCTTTCTCCCTCAGGTCACCATGTGCCAGTGCCTTTCCCTGCAGGCTTGTGGCTTTGTGTGTCCAGTAGCCATACTGCTGGGCCTTGGAAGGCAGGCACAGTGGCTTCTGCACTGGCAGGTTTCAGCTGGTGAGGCACAAGGAGGGTCTTCCTCTGCACCTCCAGCTCTCCCCACGTGGAAGAAAATCTTTACAACCTCAAACACGAGGACCAGCTCAGCTCGAGAGCACGGCCTCTGGTCCTCTGGGGTTCTGGAGTGTGCTGTGGCCATCTCCCCAGGGATGTGCACATCCACTTGGCCTGGCACCCCAGTCAGTGGGTCTCTGCACCGTGCCTCCTCAGGCTTCCAACCAGCACAAGGCAAACCACATTCCGGCAGGATCAGGACCTGAGAAACCCTGGGGAAGCGAGTGTCCTCAACAGCACCCCAGCACTGCGGTGTATCTACTGGTGGGGATCAGGGTGAATAGTCAGGCTTCCCTGCTTTGCCTTCTCCTATTTTTCTGAATCTGACCAGTTTAGATCAGTTGAGTAGAGGCCCCTTCCAATTAAGGCAAGAATGAATACAAAACATCAACCTAAAGGAGACGACTTTCAGAGAACAATTCAACACATATCAGAGAAAATGGTCCTTCTTTTGCTTTGATCTATTATGCCATTACTAAATATCTAGCCTTGGGGAATAACTTTTAATTTAAAAAATGGTCCATGAAGACCTTTATTATTTATAAACTGCCAACAACTGAACTGTCCGTCAGCGGGAGAGTGGCTAAGTGAATTAGGGATCTTCAGCTGATGAAACGGGCCTGGATGGCTTTGAAGATCCTAACAGAAAAGTGCTTACAGTCATCTGTGAAGTGGAGAGAGGGCACAGGCGAGACTCCAACTGCAGAAACGATACACACAGAAAATCACAAGGCATGGGAAATACACCAGGAGGCTGGCAGCAGTCATGTGACGGCCAGTGATGGGACTTTTTTCCAGCCCCATGCTTTTCACTCGAGTTCTCAAATTAAAATGTAGTAGGTAATAAAATGGTACTTAAAATACTCTTTAAAAGTCATCTACACAGCTAACAAAGTAAAGGACTGAGAATTGATAAAGTAATTGCAACATGTAAATGGCTTCCTTGGAAGGGGCTTAAAGTGCTTATTGACAGTTTTCTGGGGCTTTAAACTCTGTCTCAGCAAATGTTTTACGAGTAAACTCCATCTCAGCCCTCGCTGGATCAATCACTTGCTCAGACAAATCTTGCCAGAGGCTGTTTACCCAAGTCTCTCCCTGGCATCCAGAGGACATGATGCTAAATAAAACAATGCTCGGCCCTGGCTGTGAAGGAGCAACCCCGGGCCTACCCGGTGCAGCCCAGCCCAACTTCCAAGAAAGGCCTTCATCCTAGTGTGGACGGAAATGCCAAGTGGCACCTGTGAGTGGCACAGAACCAGGTGACAGATGTCGAATTAAGTAAACCTCGACAGCCAGCAGCTGAGTGAAAGCCACACACGCTCAGCCACCCCTCCCACTAGAACGCGTTCAGAGAGCAGATTGGAGGCAGTTTCCACTGGGATCCCCACCCAAGGCCCCAGCAGCCGCCCGCGCGGGACGCTTCCCTCATCAAGGAATGCAAATCTGGATAAACACAAGTTTCTTTTAAATATACTAATTTTCTCTGCCGCTGGTGATACCTAATCACTTAAATTATTTATAATATGGTTCCAGCTTGTTTACGCAGGCTTTGCAGAGCGGCAAGCGTCGCAGCAAACGCTGTCCTACCACCACCTGAACCTGTTTCCATCACTTGGCCTTTCTGCAAATCGTCTGCAGATGGGCTCGGTGTACAGAGAGGGGCAGCGCTATTCCCTTCCCAGGCCTCAGAGCGACAAGCCCCAGATCCTGGACGGGGCTGGGAGAGGCCATACAATGAGGCCACGGGCCTTCACTTGCCTGCTCCAGGTCGCGGCTGAGGGCCCCAGTTCTACCATCCTGCTACATTAGTTGATCCTAAGCAAATAATTCACACTAGAAAGAAAAGGGAACCCACATACAGACTGCCTGGTTGCCTTGTTTGAAGCAGACTGAGCCCAAAGCCCGATGTGGGAGTGGGAACAGGGTAGGGACGCTGCTGACCATCCTACAACACACAGGACAGTCCCCCCAACAAGGAATGCCCTCCCCAAAGGTAAACAGTGCCGAAGTTTTTTAAAAGCTGCTTTAAGAAAAAATTATACGTGTAAACATGAATTTTTGTATTGCAATTAAATAAAGAATGCACATGCCTAAGAAGTGAAGGAAGCAAACAGACCCCTATCCCTTTCCTTGTTCCCCTCTCCCTCCAATTATAAAACGACACTCCACGCTTCCCACAGTCTGGGCTAGGGTTTTGTGGCAATTCTTTTAAGCCATTTATACAAAATAAGAATTCTGGTGTTAGTCTTTCAGTAGACTTAATAGGTACTAAGAAATGCATAATTCATTCCAAAAAGGAGAAATTGAAGAACTAGAAATTCTTAACCAGGCTCTATCAGCTAATTCACTAGCCCTAGTACAGGGAGGAATTTATATAAGTTTTCCTGACCAAGCATTTCTATCACAGAAAGAATCATGGATTTTTTTGGCCCATAATTTAAGATTCAAGTAAAAACTAATTTCCATATAAATATTACAATTCAACACTTATATTTTGTTTCAAAATAGAAGAGTTTCTATTATAAATCCCCTTATCCTCTTAAGACAGAATTTCACCATCATGAGACTATTTTATATCAACAAAAAGTGGTGCCCTTGGCTGTCTGAGGTTCTCTGGCCCCCAAATACTGTGCCTTTTATGTCTCTGCTCCTGTCTGTCTGCATTCTCTTTCATCTTGATGCTTCTAAAATGCTTTGGAGTGGAAAACTACCAAGGTTGCGAAATTGAGCACAGGGCAACAGCTATGCAAAGCAGCCTGATGTTCTCCTCTGAGTCAAGTTCATGAATTTTTACTGCATGGACTATCACCATAGCTGTTAAAAAAAAAAACATCCTTCACCCACTCCCCACCACCTCCTTCCCCATTTAAAGGTTTCCAGCTGTATTCTGGAAGTTGCCAAACAAGCAAATTACCAAATTACTGTCTAGTTCTTACAGCTGAAGAACAACAGCCCGGGCTATGGACTCTCTACCCAGAAAACATCCAGGTGGAGCAAGTAAGAGGAGGATCTGGGGGCAGGACCAGCCCACTTCAACCCACCAAGGTCCAGGTCCACAGTTTTTTGTTTGGTTGGTTGAGTTTTTTTTTAGGTTAGCCACAGAGAACCTGAGTGACCAGTGAACTCACCTGGCCCTTGGTGGAGGTTTGTGGCTTTGTGATAGAGGAAAGGGACGACCTTAGAGGAACAGACCGACTACAAATCAGGTGTTGTAAAAAACACTTGCCATACATGGGTTTGTATCTATGCAAGAGGTCACCACAGAGATTCTGAAGCTCCAGAATTACAGTAAATTTCCAGATCCTCTACCATCAAACCCAAGCCCCATCTACCCAGAGTTTGGTGTTCTGCTCTGAATCTTTTGTCCTGAGAAACCCTCTCACATCCTTTCATGCAATTCAATGAGGCCCAGAAGCCCACCCAAACTGGCTCATCAAAGGAGAGACTAAGAATCTCCAAAGGTTTGGCAAACCCAGGGACCAAAAGGAAGTCACCTCCAGTAATAGAAGGGTCAAGAGGAGTGCCACTCCCTACAGGAGTTGGAATCCATGCAGCTTCCTCCGCAGGACTAGCCAAGAAGGGTCCTTGTTGGATGTTCTCAGACCTTTGAAGGGATGACCCAAGACCAACAGAAAAAAGCATCTAGAAAGATGAGCTTATGTAGGAGAGCCAGGTTCTTGGTGAAGGGAAGCTGAGGCACTTCCAAGGACTATTGCTCTTTTCCAACTTACACAGCCAACTCACAGAACTGTGCAGCATTCTCTGAGAAATAAGAATGGTAGAAGGAAAGACCCTGAATCTCTGCAGAATTATAAGCTGTCTTTTATGACATCTCCTGCTTGGGCCAGTGGATTCTCCATGGATTTCAGTTCGTCAGCCAATGACGATCTCGACCCACTTCTACCCCACATGACTCGCCAGTGCTTTTCCACTCACCAGGACTGGCCGCATCTCACAGAAAACCAGGAGGGAAGCCAGCTCGATGTCCTCGCTGTGTCCATTCTTCAGAGGAACAGATCTAAACCCTAAAACAGGAGGGGGTAAGTGCAAAGGCAGGAATTAATGTCAGATCTCGGCCTTCTGGGGTACCCAGCAATCATATACCCAAAGAGCAGGGAGGTCAGAGCACCACATCAGGGGTGACTATCTGGAAGCCAGCAGTTCCCTCATGAGGGCTGGGTATAGAGGCTAGTGGTCTTGATAGACAGGTCCACACAGGAGGCAAAGTTAAAAATCTGCCATCTAGAAATGAAAAGGATTCATTCAGAAGGCACTAAAGTCCATAGAACATTCCATGTTGACTCTAGACTGCAGCTGTGGTTCAATTCCTTAAATACACCTGAGGCCAAAAGACTCAGGAAGCAATGAATCCTCAGCCCTGTCCTCCATGTAGGCTTTTACAAGGCACAGGATGGGGATTGTGTTTTATCTTTAAAGATTTCCAATCTTCCTGTCCCTTGGTAGCTCATGGAAGTATTGATCCTCCTCCTCCAGCAGCCATTCCCTGTTTACCATTAGGACCTGTGTTTGACAATCCTTTTAATGTTTCCTTTTACTTAGGGTTGGGTGAATCTCCTCTCACCTCATTAAGTAATGTTCAAGTCAACTCATTTGGAGGGTTGGTTTGCTTGTTTTAATTAAATAGTATGAAAGGGTGCGCAGTAAAATAGAACTCTCGCTCCCAGCTAGTCAGGCTCCACGTCCTAAAAGGAACCATTGCTAACTTTCCCAAGACATTCTATGCACAGGTTTGGGTTTCTTTTAAATCACAGCTGAGGGCTGGGCTGTGGCTCAGTGGTAGAGCGCTTGCCTAGCACGTGTGGGGCACTGGGTTCGATTCTCAGCACCACATAAAACTAAATAAAATAAAGGCATTCTGTCCATATACAACTAAATATATATATATATATTTTTTAAATCACAACTGAATAGGACCTTTCAGTTTCCATTTAATATTGTAACTTAGGGATCCACTCTGTGGCCCCGACTTGACCTGAAAGCTTTTTATTTATTTTGTAGTCACTGATGCTCCAGGGTAAGCAATTCCCCACTAGGGAACCCCACTATTTCCTGTGTGCCTTCTTCCCTCCAATTTTGATTCATTTCTCTTAGTGCAAAATGTCCTCTATCAATCAATTTATCACCTTTAACCAATATCGACTGCGTCTCTCACTCTCCACCACTCATGAAGAGGAAAGAGACACCCATCCAACCTTTCTTTCTCTTCTCCTAAGTTGGGTAAAGATATATTGTTTCTCCCCTCGACATCGTTTATGATATTTGTATTCCATTTTGTAACCATAATTCTCCCAGGAAAGGAGACTTAGTTCTATTTCTCTAACACTTCATTATAAATGTTTTTAAATATGCAGGAAAGTTAAAATAATATTACAAGGAACACTTGTATACCCCCACCTAGACTCTACCACTAACCTTTCACTACTTACCGGAGCACCGTCCCCTGAATGTTAGCATCTCATTAACCAGAGCCTAATGTTAGTTTACATAGTTCTTCTCATGTAAAGTTTACACATAATTAAATGCATGCACTTAAATTGTTCAATGCTCACTGTGGACGTTACATTCTTAATTGTACATTTTCTAAAGCAGCCTTCAATTTTACAGTTGAGTGACAGACAGTCTGAGTGGGTATAAAAGTCTCAGGTCACACCCTTCCCTGTAGCATTTTGAGGATGTTGCTCTCATTGGGTTCTGCTGTAGAGAGGTTCTATTTTCACCTTATGGGTGATGTCGCTTGTGGGTTTTCTGCCTGGATGAATGATTGCAGAATTCCTACAGCACGGCCCGCAATGCTCCACCTGGTAATGGATGTGAGTCCCTGGGAATCTTGTTCAAAGGCAGATTCTGCCTTGGGGCCTAGGATTCTGCATCTCTCATGAGCTACAATCTACAGATGACAGGGAAGAAATCAGTTTAGTGTTGATGTGCTCTTGGGTGCTCTGGGAGGCTCTCAGGTACCCTGTACACTCCAATAGCATGGTTCCGAGCAGGAGAAGCCTCTCTGACACCCTGTGCCTCAGAATCCAGCGCATGAACTCTGCCCTGTGGCCAGCTGTCTCCAGCTCCATACAGCTCTTCTCACTACCCAGTTCCCACTGTTATGCACTCTTCTCATATACTGGAGTTAGGGATGATGAAAGGTGTTTTGCAATTTCACCAAAAATAGAATTTTTACTCTTCTTTTGGTTATTTCACAGAGAAATTTTTAAAATAAGATCAGTATTTGGGGCTTTTAGCACCTGGTGGCAATAAGAGATCTCAAGAGGAAGAATAGGGGGAAGTCCCAGCTCTGGTCTAGCAACCTTGAACTGGTTAATTCATACAGTGCTCAGATTTTAGAGGCAAAGATGATAAAATCTCTTTCGCAGGATTACTGTGAGGATTAAAAGAGAAAGATGTTAAAGTACCTAATGCAATAAATGGTGTTTCCTTCCTGCCTGAGTCCCAGCTAGTGTGAGGGCTTAAATGCATCCCTCACAACAGTGAGCCAGGTTCATTTTCGTGCTCAGAAGGCCCTTGACGCCTCGTGCACAGAGGTACGGTTCATTCTGTTTCACTCCTCCCACAAACATGGAGGCATCGGGCACTGCTGGGAGCTGGAAAGGGGAGTGAGGAGGTCCCTGCTGTATCTCGCGGGTAGGGGAGGGTCACATCCGTAATCATCCTTGAGATTCTGTTCTTTTTTTTTTTTTGGGTGCTGGGGATCGAACCCAGGGCCTTGTGCTTACAAGGCAAGCACTCTACCGACTGAGCTATCTCCCCAGTCCCGAGATTCTGTTCTTTATATCTCCAAGTTATCATCTGGGTGGACTGATACTTCAGCCATACACTGAGGAAGCTCCATCAATCCTGACCTCTCTCCAAGGGACTGGGAGAGGGTACAAGGTTCCTGCCCCCCATCCCTCAGGAGGACATCAGAGCAACGAGGGGTAGCAGTATGGTCAGGAATGGCCGGCACAGTTGGCATAAAAAGAAATCCATTATGGCATTAGGCCTGTAAAGATTTCCCAACATCTACACCTCCTGCATCATCCCCCAAGCCTTCCTGATGAGGCTAATCCAAACAAAGCACATGGAAAATTAGAGCATCGCAGCTTAATTGCTGGGTTTAAAATAGTTTAAAGAATCGGCAAGTTACCAAGTAAGGGCTGCCAAATATCAGGCCTCCGGGACTTACAAATGAATAGTCATTAAATTATGAAATGGGTATTTCTAAAGTGAGAAAAAGAAAGCAGAGGGTTTAAACATTCTCTGAAATGCTTGTTCAACCTATTCACTTGGGATTGGTTTCCTCAATGGTAGATGGGCAGCCTTGGCCCCACCCAATTTTCTCAAAGTACCATCCAAGGGCCACCTGAGGAGCTGGCCAAACATGTAGATTCCTGGGCTGATTGGAGCCCCCAACATGCCTGCTACTCAGAAGCTGGGCTAGTGTCCAGTGGAAGAAACGGTCGGATTTATGATACTAAGACCGGCAGAAGTTCAAGAACACTTAACATGATCCACGTTTGAAAAAGAAAGGATCCAGTACAGTTCTGCAGGTAGCCTGAGTTTCCCAACAACATCAAAAGACTATTTTTTTAATATAAATGACTAAAATGAGAGTAACATCTTTCTCTTGAAAAATCTTTCTTAGAGAACAGGGAAACGTGACTTCCAGAAGGTCTCCAATCTTACCTCTCATGCATCAGAAACACCCAGAAAGGCAGGGAGGAAATTCAACATCCAGGGGGCACCTGGTTGTCAACCTCATACACAAAATCCCATGGGAAAGGAGATTAGAGAAACTGCCCTCCACATGAGGACAGCTGCCTTACAGAGCAGGACCTCGGGAGGGGATGGCCCAGGAAGCAGCCCTGAGCTCCTGGGCCACGGTCCCTGCCCACCATGGCTCTGGAAGCTGCACTGAGGGGCTCGAGCCTCCAGGACTCAATGGGCAGAGCAACAAGGAGTCAGGTTCTTATAAGCTGGTCATAGGACCCAGCCAGGTTCAAGGCAAACACAAAATGACCCTTGTCTATCCATGAAGGGGTTTTGTGTTTTATTCAGCATGGAATAAAATTATAGTAATGCAAAGAAATCAACACCCCCAATTTTATAAAAGAGGAAGGTGAGTTCTGAAGGTCTGGGGGAGCTGAACCCAAGACTGAGCCTCCCCTGGGGACCCTGGCTCCACGCCATCCAGGGAGCGCCACAGCAGCGCCAGGCCAACAGTGCACAAACGCTGCAGTTGGCACACAAGTCTTAAAGGGCACAGCACCACGGCACCCCTTTCACCCTCTTCCTCCCACCTGAGGGCTAAATATTCAGAGGGGGCCCAGCTCCAAGCCACCCAATCACTTTTGCACTGATTTGATCAAAACCGGGAAAAGTATTTTTTCATTCTTTTTAAAGCAGCACAGATCAAAGAACAATTCTGGCCCAAATTAAGTGTCTTGATTAGAATGCTTCTTGCCTGATTTGATGCCTTTAATGGGGTAAGTGGCATGAGCCAGGAAGTTGGGGTCGCTGAACATGTCTTCCTCGTAAACCACAAAGCGCAGAAATGCGAGGTTTGGGTCATAAATTTCAAACGTCACCTTCTCCTGCGTTGCAGCCCAGACAGGGCTGAGGCCATTGTCATCTGCAAGGAGACGGAAGCTCGTCAGAGGCTGCATTCGCCCTGCCCTCCCGGAAAGCCAGTTTCTTCATCCCTGGCAACCACACAAATACGCCCTATCTACACCAAGACCCAGGAAGGGCTGAGCCCTGGTCTTTGGGTTTTGGGGTTTTGTTTTCTTTCCGAGTGAGCACTCCTGGGCGAGCTGCAGTGTGGGCTGGCCCTCGGGGACAGAGAAAGAGGGCACGTCTCCCATCTCGCCTCCTGTGAGGGGGCAGGAGCTGGGGCTGCCAGTGTGGGGCTGGAAGGACAGGTGAGAGCCGTGCCACTGCCCAGTCAGGGCAGCAGGCTGAGGGTCCCTGAAGGTCATCTCTGGAGTGGACAGGGGGGACCCAGCCTCCAGAATGGCCACTTGGTCAGCAGCCAAGTCGTGCAATAGGCTGCCCTTGGTCAGGGACCGTGATTCTGCATCTTAAAAGGCCACAGCTCACCGGTCCTTCCTGCCCTCTACCGGCCGAGGTCACCCTGGGTGGACTGAATGACGCCAGGTCAGCCATGTGTGCCCCAACTCCCCAGGCCCCACTCTGCTTCTTAGCCTTCAGTTCACACACGTGTCAGGTCTGGGTTGTCGCAAAGGAAACCCACCTGGTATCCCAGGGCAGCGCAGAAGCCCTGCCCTCGAGCCGGGCCCGGCAGGCGGAGGCACAGCACCGGAACAGGTCCAGTGCAGTAGGAGAGCCACCCTTCCTGTCCCCTCCCTGAACCATGGGCACAGAGGGGCACAGGAAAAGGGCTGGACCACAAAGCGCACTCAGAGTCCCCTGGGGACAGCATCTGCGCGTGAGCCAACTGGGTGGCATTTCAAGGAAAGGCCCAGGCTACTCACTCACAACCGTCGTCTTAAACTTGCTGTTGTCGTACTCGGCTCCACAGACCTCCACCTCCACGAAGGGACAAGCAATGGAGCGGCCAAGCTTGGGGAGATGGCGAGCGCCAAGAACCTAGGACACGGGAGGTAAGTGTGCTGTTCCCCCAGGTCCATAAGGAGGGGCTGAGCTTGTCCCACAAAGCAGCAAGGCATGGGCTCTGTTTGCGTCTACGGTCCGGCTGCACAAGTTCAAAGCCAGCCTCATCCACAGAATTATAGCAACCCTCTAGGGTGTGGCTCCTGAGTGTCCACCATCGCTGCTTCCCCTTGGAAGATGAGGAAATGGGGTGGAGGGTTGAGGTGGGTTCCCAGGTGGGAGGAGAAGCCTGGACCAAGCCCCTTGTCATCTGACCCAACAGGTGGGTCCAGGTGAGCACCCACCAAGGCTGGGTGCCTTGTGCTGGATTTCCCAGACAGGACAGGGCGGAGGAGAGCAGGGCACTCATTCGGTAACAGGTCTGTATTAAACAAAGACCTTAGGTGGCACGCGCTTCACTTCTCCATCCTTAAGCTCGTGGGAAATGGAATCCACTTAACTTAGAAAAACCAACACATTCTCTGAAAATAGGATTAACTTAAGAAAGCTTTGACCCCTAAAACTGGCCAACAGGGGGGCAAGCTCTCCTCCGTTGAGACCCGATGTCACGTCCATATTGCCTCTCTCTCTCTTCCTAGCCAGAGGCAGACCTCACAGGGACCCAGGGAGAGATCATGCCTCTCCCACAGAGGACCAGGAGAGGTCACCCGAATGGGTTTAAGGCGCTCCCCTCCCCCAGGACAGCACTCTGGAGGGGACTGCAGACGTTGACGGTTTAGACAGGACGACAGGCACCACTAGCCCCAGAAGCTCTCTGGGCCTCTAAGGCAGCGAGGCCCCACCCCGGAGGGCTCTACCTTGACAGTGAGAGTCAGCAGGATCTTCCTCTGCGACTCTGGCGGCATCGGGTCGTACTTCTCTGTCCGCATGCTCTCCGGCTGTAGGACATAGCCCGTCCGACCATTGAGCGAAAACAACGCGTGGTTCATCTGCATGTACTTGTCTGCAAGGACAGCCGAGCGCCGCTGTCAGGCAGCCCGGGACATGGGCCCCCGGGCAGGGATGCCGGGTACCGCTCTCCCAGACAACTTGGGACAGTCGTGCAAGTGAGTATCTGACTTCGAGGACAATGTCAGGTGTAGGAACACCTTTCCAAGTAGGCCAGTAGGACCACAAAAGACTAAAACCTGCTAAAACAGGGCTGGGGTGCAGCTCAGGATTACTGCACCTGTCTAGCCTATGCAAAGCCATGGGTTCCATCCCCAGCACCGCAAAACAACAACAGGGGCGGGGGTGGGGAGGAACTACTGAAAGCTAAAAATATCTACAAAGAAAAAAAAATGCATCCAAATGAAATCATTTTAGCTGGATACAGTGACACGTGCCTGTAATCCCAGTGACTCAGGAGGCTGAGGCGAGAGGATTGCAAGTTCAGGGCCAGCTTCAGCAATTTAGTGAGGCCCTAAGCAACTTAATAACATCCTATCTCAAAATAAAAGATAAAAAGTGCTGGGTACGTGGCATCCCTGGGTTCAATCCCCAGTACCAAAAAACAAAAAACAAAACAAAACAACAACCCTATACTGGTGAAGTTATGCCAAAAATGTGAATTCAAACTTCCACGCAATTGTGTTCCCATCCACTGTCTCTAGGGGGCGCCGTCTGGCAAAGGGTCTCGGCTCAGGCACAACTCCATACAGATGCTCGGTGGTTTTCTGCAGGCAAAGCGTATCAAAGGCAAACACAAGTGCCCCGTGACCCACCTAGTTCTTCTGAGACCTGTGCCCTTCAGATGTGGGCCTGCATCCGAAGGATGCTCACGGGAGGGTCCAGAAGGCAGTGCTGCCTCTGAGAGCCAAGGATGGGCAATGGCCTAGCTGTGCCTCCACAGGAGGCTTGTTAAATAAATGACAGTTCCACTCAGTGGCTATAAAAAGAATGTAACAACAGTGCAAAGCACCGTGATTTATGTCCCAAAGCTGTGCATGTTGGTTTTCCCCAGCATGTGAATATCTCTGGGTGAGATAGAGTGAGCATGAGGTCCCCGAAGAGGGGTGGCCGAAAGGAGTAAGCCCCCAAGACAGCTGCTGAGCCTGGATCCCGCTGAGCCTGAAGCTACAAATCAACTCCTAGACTTTCATTACACAGGCTAATAGAGCTCCTTCTCTTCAGCCAGACCAGTGATCACACAGGGCCATGGGTCCCCTTCATTCAGTTCAGCCGCTGGGCTCTGCACTAACTGGCGTTCTGGCTGAGCCCTGCAGTTCCTCCGACAAATCACTGGCCCCCAGCTGGCTGCCTGGAACGATGTGGCCCCCTCTGGCCCGGCTGCCTTAGGTCCTCCCTCACCTGCGGTCTGGAAGTTGAGCGCCACCATCTGGGAGCCACACAGCCACAGGCGGAAGGGGTCGTAGTTGGAGGAGTCGACTCTCTGTCCCTTGGGGTAGACGCGGGTCAGGCCCTTCTGATTATACCTCAGGAGATCGATGGGCTTCTGCCTGACGATGCTGTCCGCCTTCGTCTCCACGAAAGAGCGGATTTCCCGGAAGTCGGGGTTTTCTGCAGACAGAGGCAGGTCGCACTTCACTCTCACGGGTCTCGCCCACGCGTTTTCTGGATACCTGGTGCCGAGCGTGGGTGCTCAGGTGGTGAAGGGCAGCCAGGAACGTCCCTCGACAGGACGCTCCAGTAGTGATGATGTGCTTCTGCCCACCTCCCTCGGGGGCCGCAGGGGCCGCACACAATACAAAGGGACCCAGTCTCTCCAGTCTTTCCGTCCAGATATGTCACAATTTTTGATTAGAACTATTAGCATCCCTGAAGCCTAAAGCACTAAAGTACAGTTACAGAGAGGGGAGGAGCGGGTGTCGTGCGGAAACAGGAAGGTATGGATCTTAGGGTGAAGATGCAGAGAGAGATCGGCTCCCTCCTCAGGATGCCAGAGACAAGCTGAATGAACCCCGAATCATGGAGGAGTGAGAACCAAATGCTACTGCCTGTGGGCAGGGATGTGACAAGAAGGGGCGCCCAGATGGGTAAATGGCAAAGGAGGGGCAGGAGGGATGTGGACATGGGTCACCTCGCTGTGACATGTCCCACCACCCAGCTGGGGAGGGACAGCCAGCAGTAAACTGGCTACGCTGAGCCGGGCCCACCCAGAGCTTCCGCATCTCTCCCTGGACCTGGAGAGCCCTGGGACCTGCCTACTACGCAGAATTTGGTGGAAGACCCACTTTTTAATTCCGCCAGGGTAGACTGAACCCTGGTCACCAGCACATCCAGGACCTCAGCTCTAGAGCCTATGAATCTGCTGTTAAATGGGAAAAGGGACAGTGCAGATGTGATTGAGGAGTGTGGGACTGCGTGACCATCCTGGATTTCCAGGTGGGCCTGCTGCGTTCACAAGGAAAAGAAGGTCAAAGGACCAGAAGCCACCAGAAGCTGGGAGAAGCAGGGACTGGAAGCTCCCCTGGGGCTCTGGAAGGAGTACAGCCCCTGGCACCTTTGTTTTGACCTGGTGACAGTGGCCTCAGATGTCTGGCCTCCAGGACTGTGGCCTCCAGCACAGATGTGTGCTGTTTTCAGTCACCAAGTTCATGGCCATTTTTACAGCAGCCGCCCTCTGAGCAGGTTTGGCTACTGAGACACCTAAGGGGCCGGGGACAAAGGAGCTGTGACTTCTGCCAGGAGTAAAGAGCCAGCAGGAAAACACTGCCCCGAAGCATCAGACTCAACAGGAAGCGCTGCTCAGAGCCCAGGGCGGTCACGGGGAGGGGGTTACCCAAGTTATCCTTGGTTTTGCTGGTGGGCTTGCAGTAGACCACCAGGTCCGAGAGCTCAATGGCGATGGACTGGTTCTTCTCCCAGTACTTCATGTTGTTCTCCTGTTGAAATGCCACCATCTTTAGTTGCAACCCCAGGCCACCAGCTCCTCTGGCCCCTCGTCCCCCTCCCCTCCTGCACACTCAGAACTTCTGTGGGGTTCACTGTTCTCCTGCCCTGAAGATGCCCCTGCCCCTCCACCGAGCAGCTTCCACCCCGATTTGGTGTCCAGTCCAGTCCTGGCCACAGCTCTCTCAAGTAGGTGGGGGCCTGGCTGGCAGGGGAGGAGACCTCTTTGACAGGACCCCTCTTCTCCTGCCTTCCACCCGCCCCTCCCTAAGCCCAGTGGCAGCTCATCAAATTCCAGTTCTCCAAACCCTGCAGGCCACCTTAGCACATGTGCCCCGAACATGCGCAACCTCCAACTCTGCCCAGTGTGGCTCCACCCAAAGGGCTCTCCTCTCTCCCCAGGGCCCAGGCCACGTGCATGGACCCCAGAGGCATTTTCCCATAAGGTTCACTGCCCAATCTAACTCTAGCAGGTAAGGACGAGCTGCTCACTTCACCCACAGCAGGCCTCCAGAGTCCATCAGTCTTTCCCTGGCCCAGCGAGGAGCGCAAGAGAATATTTAATAAAGTCACCACGGGGGAGGTGCTTAGCTTCAGGCACCACACACTAAGTGTTTGATGGATATTATTTGGCCCACACATCCCAAGAAGCAGAAATTATCTCCATGTACACAGAGAGGTTGAGCAGCTTACTGGAGACAACACAACTAGCTGATGTCAAGACCAAACGCTGAGGATCAGGGACCCAAAGTTCCTGGAGAAGATGTCACTAAACCGCCCCTATAGCCAACAGCACCATGGTTCACAGTCGGTCTCCAAACCACAGCAGCACCCTCAGGCTCCTAGCCCCTCGTCCGCTCCTGGGCCTGTCCAGCAGAGCCCTCTTCTGGACGCACCCAAATTCTCCCTTCTCTGGGAAGCCTGCATGGAGACGGGGAAGGGCCCTGGCCCTCCTGAAGGCGTCCATGCCTCTTGCTGCCCCAGCCGGCTCTGCCAGGCCCAGCCTTGACCTTCCCTGTTCCACTGTCCTAACTTAATGCTCTCTAATGCTAATGCTCAGACAGTGGCCCCTAGCCGCGTCCCTTGGCAGGAGGGCCCTGCAGGTGGCAAGTGGTCAGGCAATGAGTGCACTTGGTGAGAGGGTGGCAGAACACCAGGGTTATGACGTGGAAACTGGAAACCAGGCTCTGAGAAATACTGGGTCAACTGGGAAAGCCATGCAGCCTCCCGGAGCCTCAGTTTCCTGAACTGAAATATGAAGCTAACAGGACTCCTCCCTCCGGGCCAAACAGGAAGCCTCAGTGGATCAGCAATGGTGGCCGCTCAGGTTGCCCTGGGAGGCGCCTCCCTAGGTAGAGGACTAGAAAGTCACACTGGAGAGCAAGCAAAGGCACGCAGCCGGGCTCTCCCATGGGAACACCTTTGCCAGGGTGCTGACATTAATTCCTGCCACCAAAGCAGACTCTGGCAATGTCAGGACGGCACTGCCTGCAGCTGAGCCCCCACGACACACCCCAGCTCCTCTGCCCACACCTGACCCAGTCCAACCCTTTCCGTGATTCCCAGGAGTCCCTGGGTACAAAGCAACCAAAGCAGGAGTGTGCAAGGCTGTGGTGGGCGTGGGGCGCGCCGTGACTTCCAAAGGCCTCAGCCAACCCAACACCGCCAGGCAGACCAGGCCAGCATCTCTCCAAACCACGGCGTTTGCTCCTGCCCTGGTATCAACCCAGCTCTGCACTCCTGTGCACAAGTTTCACCTAGGGTTCCGGCGGGTACAGGAAACCCCAGCAAGGACACTGTTCACCTCCACTGACGACAGAGTCGCTTAGAACAAGGGTGGGCAGGACACCAGGCACAGCTGGAATTACGGAATATTGTCCCTGCTCACCAGGCACAGCAATGACAAGTGGGGGCTGCAGCTGATTTTCAACTCCACAGACGACGACACCAGCTCAAGAGGAAATGCCAGTTGCTTCTTCGAAGTGGCTTAACACTCCCTCTCTGCACTGAAGGTGCCACCCCCTGGGCCACCTTAGAGCGTCCAACACAGAGCTCTGGAAACTCGCTCGCTAGGGGGACGGCAGTGGCTGGCCTTGGCCATCGACTGGAGGCAGTGATCGGGCACTGTGTACAGACGTGCCTGAGCCGGCGCCCGGGCAGGCGGTGAGGTCTGGTGAGGAGCGAGGCTTCCAGCCCGGGCAGGACGGCCTCGCTCCTCGGCCCGACCAGCCCCTCACACGGGACGCCGCGCCCAGAGCCGGAACTCGGCCAACTCCGCCGAATCCTGTTTTCTTTAACCCTCAAATGTAATAAGAAGACTAAAAGTTGTTCTCATGAAATTTTAGCAAATGTAAAAACCAATTAAACAGGAATATAGATCAAAGGCAGCAAAAAGCAGCCTTGAAGAGCAAGGTTTAATTTCAGAAAACCTCCCTGGCAGGAGAGGCGAGAGAGAGGCAGGAGGGGGCCAAGGCGCCTCATGTGAGGCCACACTGTTCTCCAGGATGCACCAGGCAGAGGGGCCGGTCTCCGCCCTGTGCCCAAGCCCACACGGCAGCGTCCCCCAGGAGGCTGGGTGCCTGGGAACAGACACGCAGGGCCGTCACCGCTGGCTTTCTCCATCCTCAGCTAGGAGGACCAGAACCAACCACTGGAACACGCTCCGGAGGGTCACATGCCATCAGGTGGTACCACACGGATCACCGTGACAACACACAGTTAGCAATGAGGACACACCTAGGTGAGGGATGACTTTCAAACGAACCTCAGGGCGGTGGCGCCCCCTGGTGCCTCAGATCTGGACCACATCAGAAGAACTAGCAGGAAGGCGCGGTGTCCCTGTCAGGGAATGTGGGAACAGCAGCTTTGCTGGCCACAAGCTCACAGGTCATCGCGAGTGACTGGTGATGGTGTGACAAGGTCCCTGGCTTTCTGGAACAAGGGAAAGATGGCAGACCCTGCCAGGGAGGGTATCCAGTGACAGTCCTTCTACAGAAAGCCTTCTGAAGATGGTAACTGCCCTGCAGAGAGGTTGACAGGGTGAGTCAGCAGGCCTTGGTGACAAGGACCAGGGAAGGGGCAACCAGGCTGCTGCAGGTGACCCTCCCAGTCTCTAGAGGAGAGAGACTGGACTGCACCCTGAGATCCGGGGGCCGGAGCAAGGGAGCTCTACCCCAGGAGCAGGCGAGTGCGGGAAACTCTAAATTTCTTTCCACAGGAAAGAGGAGGGCACCCCCCGCCATCCCTCACGACGCGGCAGCTCCCCACATCCTCCTGGCACAGTGACAACGTGAGGACCAAGGCTGTGCACAAGGCACGCGCCCAGCCTCACCACACACCCTCCGGTGCCCTCACCTTTCAGTCAAGCCTCTGGTCCTCGTTCTGCAGACCAGGAAGCTGAGGCCCCACGTCCCAACCTGCCAGGATGGAGGCCCAACCTGCCCGACACCAAACCTCTGCCTTACCCCAACCTCAAAACACTCCAGCCAGGTGCTGATGCTCAACTGAAGAACCCCAACCGCCTGTCCCCACCTAGAGGGGGTGCACCACAGGGACAGATCTCATTCACCCCTGTTCCCAGGGCTCTTTCCAGAACCAGGGAGGCAAGCTCAGTGACCGCTGGCCATGGAAGGATCCAGGCTGCTTTGTAAGATGCACAGGACAAGAAAACGTTCAGAAGAGGAAGGCGGTACTTCCTGGGTAGGATGCGTTGGCAGGGGGGTCACTGCACACGCCAAGTCTCCTGAAGGCTCAGACTGGGCCCAGCTTCCCAGGGACCTCCAGTGTCCCTCCCCACCGCCCAAGGACAGGGCTGCCCTGGAAACAGCCTCGCCTGCGCCCTGAACCGTGTGGCCCCTGGGCCCGCTCTCCTGCTGCCAGGACGCACCCGCGGCCTCAGCAGAGTGCCAGGAACCGGGAATGCCAGGTTCACCTGTGCCCAGGTGAGCAGAGGCCTACCTTGGTGTCGATCTTCCAGGTGATTTCCCGGATGCTCTGAAACCACTCAAAAAGCTCCTCCACCCTGTCCGTGGCGAACTCCACCGGGGGGTCACCCTGCTTCTTGGGCTCCAGGATGAAGACGAAAGGTTTCTGGTTTTTCCCCTGCGGGGCTTTCACTTGGGCAGGAGGAAAAGAAGGTCCTGTTACATATCCTGAAGACCAAACTGCACCCCGCCAGGCCACCTCTCCCAGGAGCCAACCCAAGCCGCCACTGCAAGTCACCCTGGCCCTGACTGGAGCGTGTGGACGCCACACACGGCCCTGCCCTAAGTGCCCTGAGGGTTCAGTAGTGGCCTCCAACAAACATCAAGTCCCCAGTCCCTGTGAAGGTGACCTTATGCAGAAATAGATGTGCTCAGTGAACGATCCTGAGACATCCAGGGTTCAGGATAAACCCTAAATCCAAGGACTGGTTTCCTCATAAGAGAAAGGAGGGAGAGACCTGGACACAGATACAGGAGAGCAGAGCACAGGAGACGGGGCAGACCCAGAGCAGGCAGCCACGGCAGAGAGCACCAGGGACCGCCAGCGTCGGCCAGGCGAGCCGAGGCCTGGGGTTCACTCACATGGAAAAAGTATTTAGATAGAAAACAATCACAACTATGAGGGGAAATCATCCACCTAGAAAGATTAGCTCTAAGATTCCTGAGCTCCCGATGCCAGACGATACCCTAAGTGGTGACAGGCACTGTGTCTCATCCAGTCCTCATCACAGCCTTGTGGGTACGACTACCTGTTGTGTCCATTCTACAGGAGAAAACTGAGGCTCTGAGAGACAGTAACACGTGAGGTCACACAGGCGGTAGTGGCAGAATCGAACCTGGCAGTGACTCCCTACCCGGTGCCTCTGCTCTGCAGGAGGGAGGGACATGCATGGCGGGGGAAGGGGAGCCCCCAGGACTCAGGCAGGTGCCATGGTCACTGCGGAGCTCGGTTTTCACATCTGGCAATGGTGGCATAGAATCCCTCCACCCAGCCACCCCACTGGGTTGTTGCCAGAGAGAAAACAGAACAAGTGATCAAGGCAGAAATCGAAGGGCTGGTGTGGAGGCAGGAAGCACCTGGGACAGCTGTCCTCTGAGCCCCCGGGGACCACCAGAACTCCCCAGGGAGGGGCTCGTGGGGAGCGAGCCCAGGCTAACCAATCAGCGTGCTGCAGCAGCGTGGAGGCCGAACGCGTCTCACGGCCTGAGCCCTCCACTTAAACACAGGCCAGCCCCAGACCCGGGGGGCCCCTGCAAACCCAAGCCTGCCACCACTGCCCCAGGCCACGCTTGGGTCACGCCTCGCTTCCCACTGGCCCCAGACCCCAGTGTGGGTAGTCTTGGTTTCCTGGTCCCTGCGTGAACAGAGAGAAGGGACAGGCATGCCACCTCATAGTGACTACGTGGCAGAGCTGGTCTTACAAGTCGAGACTCCCGGCCCCATGCTCCAGCTCAGCTGGCTGCCAACCTCAGAAGCCACGAGAAACCTGGACAGATGACACTGGGGACAAGAGCTGACAGTCATCGAGAACCCATCAGGTACTGACTCTGCTTCAGCACCCACTTCCCAGCTGGTACCATCAGCACCACGGACCAGCCCGGCCCAGACACGCTCAGCTCAGGCAGGGAAGGAGCCAACATCAGCGCCCACCAGACAGGACCATGTCTGCTGCCCCTCTGCTTGGGGTGGGTCTGGGGTCAGGCTCTGGGAGCTGCTAAAACAATGTGTGCACATACCGACATTGTAGGTATTGAGGTCCAATATTCCTCTGCAAAGAGACCCTAGGGGATTGTCTTCAATAATCTGTGAAGAAACAAGACATAACTCATGGTAGTCGTAACAGGAATAATAAAAAGACAACCCGTTTCCAAAGCACACGGTTTAGCAGAGACACTGCCCGTGGAATTGTTTAAAATGCACTTTCACTACAGGATCCGTCCACCAGGAGGGCTAAATAACAAAGCTCGGAGATGAAGCGGACCTAGTGGTCAGCAGATGCCACAGGTTCAGTATCTCATTTCCCCTCCATAAAAACAAGCCTGGTGAATCCTGGGACAGATTTCAAAACACACCCGAGACCCGTTATCTGACATTACTATGAAATGGAACTCTTGGCCTACGATGCCCCAGCTCAAGAACCCACTGCAGCTCCCCAGGGCCCATGGAGGCAACTGCTCTGCTCCATGATCTTCCCCAGCCCTGGTCGCCCCCATTCCCACCAGCTCTCCCGCCATCGCACACCTAAACTATCCCAGGGTCCAGCTGAGATGGAGACCATCCTGTGCCAGGACAGGGGTGGAACTGTGCGTCCACCTCCGGGTTACACCGCCCCACCCTGCCCCACCAGGCTAACACCCACTGTTGGCAGGAGTGACCAGGACACACACATGAACCTCTGCCTCAGCGGGAACACACAACACAGCAGCATCCTGCTGACCCCTCCCTCCGCCCGTTCCTGGCGGCGAACTCCATTTTGACTTTTCAGGCTCACACGTCCCCTCCTCCAGGAAGCCCTTCCAGATTGTCCCACCTCCCTTAGGAAATAAATGCTTTGGGCTCTAAAGAGACCCCAAAGTCCTCATCACAAAGATGTCACCCTGGCATGGGGCTGTCACCGAGAAAGTGGCTGCTCCCTGAGCCTCTGGTCAAAAGGCAGAGGCTGGGGAGCAGAAACCCAGCTGGCAGGGTCACAGGAGGACCTCTCCCGGTCCAGCCCGGCCCACTCCGTCACTCACACCAGGTACGCTCTGCCCGTCTGGCTGTCCAAAGTCTACGGCTGCATTTGCAAACCACTTGAAGCCAAGGGCAAATCCCCCGCTCGGCTACCTCGGCTCCCAGGGGAATTCTCTGCAGATTCAAAGCCTCCCGCCCAGCACGGCCTGATTAAAGAGGACGGGCTTGTCACGGCCAGTCCGCCCATAGCGACTTGGGTCCAATCCCAATTTCCACGTTGCCCTTTCTTCCCTGTTACAAAGCTCAGAGACCACAACCAGTGCATGTCAAAATTCACCCCCTGAGATGGCTCCGGGGACCCCCCACAAAATAGCCTCGCAGGACGGAGACTCACCTGCTTTTCCATTTCCTCAACGTCAACTGTTGAAATGTCCTCGACATAGTTGGACGGGAAGTACTGCTGGATTCTGGTGCCATAGTCTCCCTTCCACCTGGATAAAAGCAGAGGGCGTCAGAGCCTTCGCCCGCGGGTATTAACGATCCATTGCTGCTCATTAGACCCCTGGCTGCGGCTCCACTGTGATGGGAAAAGGCGGCAACTGGCCACGTGGCCAGAGGAGGTTGTCGTTATGTGACGACAGAGGATTTCAAAGGCAGCTTCTGCCTCTGGTTTTAATCACCAGGGTCGCTAGGAGCTCACTATCCTCCTCGTTGCGTGATGCTCATGTTTGGTCAAAGACGTGGGAAGTCACACGTCTCCCTGTTTCAATAGAGGATGCAGACAACACTCTCAGGCAGGCGCCCACCCCATTTCAGGGAGGGCTGCAAATTCAGACATAAAAGCCATACAAAGAATGTTCTGGAGCCAGACAGCCCAGAATCAAATGCCAGCTGCACCACAACCCTGTGGAAGGGAGGAGGAGGTCCCCGTCCCTCAGCAAGGCAGGGCACCCCACCCGCATGACACCTGGGACGTGGGGCCCAGCTGACCCTCAGCAAGGCACGGCTCCCCACCCGCATGACACCTGGGATGCGGGGTCCAGCTGACCCTCAGCAAGGCATGGTTTCCCTGCTGCATGACACCTGGGACGTGGGGTCCAGCTGACCCTCAGCAAGGCACAGCTCCCCACCTGCATGACACCTGGGATGTGGGGTCCAGCTGACCCTCAGCAAGGCACGGTTCCCCCCTGCATGACACCTGGGACGCGGGGTCCAGCTGACCCTCAGCAAGGCACGGTTCCCCCCTGCATGACACCTGGGACGCGGGGTCCAGCTGACCCTCAGCAAGGCACGGTTCCCCCCTGCATGACACCTGGGACGCGGGGTCCAGCTGACCCTCAGCAAGGCACGGCTCCCACAACCATGTCACCTGGGACGCGGGGTCCAGTGACCCAGCAGGCCTCGGCTGTCTCTCCCAGGCGGGCAGGCCCCCTCCTTCCAGCTTGGCCATCTTACAGCCAGGGGGCTCTTTCCAAAATGGACCTCTGACCATGCCACAAGGCAGCTCCTCAGGCCTCGGGGACCCAGCCTCCGGTCTGGCAATCACAGCTGGGCAGCGTGTGACCCTGGGACCCCGGGACTCTGGGACTCAAGCCTGCTGTCTCCAGACAGCCCGTCTGCCCCGGCCTCTGCCAGGCCCTGCATGTCCAGCCCTCTCCTACAAGCTGCTCGGACTCAGTTCCGCAGCACCCAGCCGTCAGCAGCGGAACCTGCGGTCTGCCTTGCCTGCTCTTTGCGACGTCTCAATGATGGAATCTGCTCTGCGGTGACAGGAAGCGCTTTGGTTTTTTGGCCTGGACAAGCAGAGTGAAGGCCGATGGTGCCGATGGTGCTGACGGCCTAGGGACTGCCCCTCTCGGCCCTTGTCCCGCCTTCCTCCCCCATCTCTCCACACCCATCTCGGGTACAGGCTGCCGGCCGAGAGTGACCACACGCGCCGCTTCCTAGGCCTGAGCAGCGGACACCTGCTGCCAGGTGTGACTGTTAGCAGCAGCACTCCCGGGGTTGGAACGTAAATCATTTGGTCCCCTGCTCTGCAGGAAGTGGTCCGGGAGGATGAAGAAAAGCTGGCTGGACACGGGCAGCCCCCTAGGTGGCGCTGTGACCATGGGAGAGTCAGAATACCGCCTTGGCGCAGCCCGCCACGGCCCTTGCCGAAGCAACTCACGCCAATCTCTCCATTCATCCCAAAGCCTCAGAATCCATGGAACTCACGTCGGAGGCACGGAAAGGCAGGAGTCCACCCTCCACACTGTGACTTGGGGTCATTACCTGAGCACAGAAGCCCATGATCCGCCCACCAGGGAGAACTGGGACTCCCTCAGCGGTGGCTCAGGAGCACCATGGCAGCACCCGCAGCCCCAAGAGACCAAATCCTGGCTGTGCCTCTCAGAGGGGAGCGACTCTGGCACTGGGAGAGGCAGGCAGACAACACTGTGGGCAAGCGGGAGCAGCGGGCACTGTGGCAGGCCTAGCGGGCAGCTCCAAGGCCTCACTCCAGCAGAGCTCTACTGTCACCTGCTTGTCACGTGGGGGATCCAGGTAACAATTGGCGTGGAATGAGAGGGTTCTCCTGACTGAAAAACAAGTGTGAAAATCCCTGGACAGAGGTCCCTTGTTGAAGCACTGAGAGGGGCCTCACATACCAACGAGGTTAAGAGTGGGACCTCTGCAATCAGCCTACGGTGTGACCCTGGTCAGCTTACTGCCCTTCTCTGCCTCTCAGTTTCCTCATCCATAAAAAACAGGTACCATCACGTGGATAAATAAGCTTTCAAAGGAAGTGCTTGGCACGGTGTTTAACACAGGACGGCGCTCAACATGAGCTGCTGCTGGGACTCCAAGTCAGGTCCAGCTACGTGGGGGGAAGAAACGCCATCTAATTTAGTGCTTAAATCTCCGCCAGGGCTCACGGTTATAAGTGAGTTCTTACTACTCTCAGGTACAAATCCACTTGCCTGGGATCTATCAATGGGCAAAACCTCTTTCTTCTGAGGTGAAAAAAGAGGTACTAAACCCCAGCAAACCCAGCTATTTCTGCCCTAAAAATCTCCTCTCTTTAGGAGAGGTTTAGGATGGTGCAGTCGTCGAGCGCAGAGCCTAAGCTACCGCACAGCAATCTCAACTTAACATAACACGGGCTTGTGTAGTGGAGAGCGTCTGTGGCCTCAGGAAGACTGGGTGGCCACATCTGTGAAGCGTGGACAGTACCCGTCCCAGCTCGCAGGACCGTAACGAGGATTCGGACGATGTACGAAAGCAGTCAGCAGAGTGCTGCTGCAGTTGCGGTGACCATGGGGAAGCGCGACCATCGGCACTGCTGTTCACCTACTGTCCCAAATGGAGCGCGCACACAGCCACCTTCCCAGGGACTCGGCGTGGCAGGCCAAAGCCAGCCCAGGACATCAGACGAAGGGGATGGAGGTCAGCCAGCAGAGCGCCACCATGAGAGTGGCACCCACCTGCCAGGCATGCCGGCCCGCCTCAACCTTGCCAGACCCCTCAGCCTTAGCAGCCTCCCTCAGCCTTGCCGGCCTCCCTCAGCCTTAGCAGCCTCCCTCAGCCTTAGCAGCCTCCCTCAGCCTTAGCAGCCTCCCTCAGCCTTAGCAGCCTCCCTCAGCCTTAGCAGCCCCCGCAGCCTTAGCAGCCCCCTCAGCCTTAGCAGCCTCCCTCAGCCTTGCCAGTCCCCTCAGCCTTAGCAGCCCCCTCAGCCTTAGCAGCCTCCCTCAGCCTTAGCAGCCCCCTCAGCCTTAGCAGCCTCCCTCAGCCTTACCAGCCCCCTGGCTCCTTGGAGACATTGTGGATGAGGGCCCCACGGCAGAAGCTGAGCTCGTCGCTTCGCTTGGCTTTGTAGTCGTACAGAGCTTTCACGGTTCTCTGAGGCTTTCAGGGAGACAGGAAGGAAAAGGTCAGGCCTGGTGACAGCAGCAGAGGAAGAGGGAGTCTCACCCGCAGCCCTGAGGCGCCTCACTGGGAGCAGGTTTCAGAGGCCGGGGTGACGGTGCCATCTGCTGGCCAGAAGCCAGCACTGCAGAGGAGCCAAGGCATGGACACTGGCCAGGGAGGCTTGGACACTGGGCTGGGCATGACCAACATTGCTCGGTTTCCACAACGAAGAATGGACATGCCTTTCAGATTCCACAGTCACCACCTCTGAAGTCCTCAGGGGTCGCTGTGCTCTGGGTGCCCCCAGGAGTTCAGACAGCACCCTCCCCTGGCTGGCCAGAGGCCGCACCACTGTTGCCACTTAGGCCTGCAGTCCTCTGACTGGCCTCCTGCGAGCCCTGACCTTCGGCAAGAACAGCTGAGGTGCTGCTCCATGAAGCTCATCAGAAGGTCAGCTCTTGGTGACGGGGAGGAAAGACCGGACGTAGGATAAAATCTCTCTCCAAAGAATTTGCTTGATGCCTGCTGCTTGGTGACAGAAACCCATGACAAAAACGACAGCCTAATGGCAAGAAAATCTTCACGGGCAGAACTCTGGAACTGTCACACTGCTTAGATCTAGGGCTTCCCTTCCTCTTGCCCAAGGGAAATGGGAACAGGGATCAGGAAACCCGCTCCTCAGAGGTGGGCAGTGGAGTCAGACATGCAGGTGCCAATCATCACTCCGCCCCTTCCTAGCTTTATAAGTCTGAGGCTTGCCACGCCTCTGTCTTCCCACGCGTGAAGATGGAATTTAAATTTTACACATTTCCTAGGTTTGCTGAGACTATTACATGAGGTAACACACGTAAGGGCAGAAGTAACAACGGCCTACCACAGCCAAGCCCGGTGCTAAGCCCTTTTTACCTGCCGCGTCTCCTTTAACCCTCACAATGTCTCCAACGGGGAAAGAGAAGTGGGAGTGTGCCCATTTTACACGTGAGGAAACTGAGGTACAGAGGGATGATCTTGGGAAATCCACTCCAGGTCAACAGCAGGGAAGCAGCTGAGCCCAGAACTGGATCAACTAGCGTGGGTTGTGCCATAGTCCATGATGTTCCATAAAAAGCAATGGGGTTCTAGAAGCTCTGTCACAGGGCCTCTGCCTGGAGGCCACCCAGACCTCCTGCCCTTCTCTCCTCACCTGCAAATGGAGCAGGCGCCACCTGTGCTTCCAGGCAGGTGGAAGGACCAGAGCTGGACCCAAGGCCTCAAGGAGGAGAAGCCTGTGACAGAGGGGAGTGCCACACGGGGCTCCCTGAGGAGGAAATCTCCAGCCTGCCGGGTGGCAGGAGAGGTCCTGATAAGCTACAGAGAAGCCAGCCCCTCCCCAGAGGCCAAGCAGGCACATGGCAGGCCAAATGGTTGAGAGCCAGCCTGCCCGGGACCGAGTCCAGTCACACCACCGCTCTCCTGGGCAGTTATCAACCTCGATGTACCTAAGTTCCCTCCTCTAAAATGGGCACCAAAACCAAACCTGCTTCACGGGGCTGCCATGAGGGCCAGTGGTCTGCCAGTGCCCGATATGTGGCCACCTATTACTATTGATCTGTTCCCGAGTTTTAGGAACTCACTGAAGGAAAAGAATGCAGACGATGCCCAAGGCCTTGTGAATGAAGCAGCTCCCTGTGGTCTAACTGGGACGACAAAAGCTCGAAGCGACTCAAGCCGCGGCTGACAGGGAAACAGCTAAGCGGGCAGGATCACCAGGACAGTGCCCGGCGTTAACACGTTTCCAAGTTAGGACTCCAGCCTACGGAGCGCGCTCAAATGCTCAGCCTACGAGGCTTGACGAACGGTCACTAAGGAGAGAGCAACAGGAAACCTACGGAGACGGAGGATCGGCAAGCAGGATGGCCTCGGAGGACTGGGAGCAGCAGAGGTTGGGTGGGGCGGCAACCCGAGGCCCGGCTCTCCTCTCCTCCTGTGCTTCCTCGCATCCCTCCTCCAATTTTCAACAGGATGGTAGTGATCTCACCCAGAGGTGCTGATCACCGGGGGTCGCCTGAGGTCCAGGGGCTCACACGGTGGACAGAGGAAGGTGGCCTCTACACCTCAGCTTAGTTGCCAGAGTTTTAAAACTGGGAGATCTCATGTGAAACACCCCGACTCCTGGCTCGTCTGAGCCATCCGAAGAGCCAGCCTGCCCTCCCCCGGGGCAAGGCCAGCGGATGCTGTGACACAGTGCCCTTGAGGTGACCAGCGTCCCTCAGAGGACCACAGGCTCCATCACCCTGCCACCCGGCTGACAGAAGGCCAAATGCCAGCTGCCATTCATCACCAGGCGTGCACTATTTTGTCACTGTCACGGAAAATGAAAAGGCTGAGAGATTTCTTAGGCCTGGACAGCTCCACTCACCCGTGTCCCCTGCCTGACCTTCGTGGGCATGTGAGCTGGCGGCCCCTGCTTCATGAAATCACATTTGAAGAGAAAAAGAGAGACTCAAGCCCTTCAAAATTAACTCCAAAGTACACTCCACCAAGAGCAAAGGCATACGTACAGCCCCCAGCGAAATGTCCAGAGCCTGTGCACAGGCCGAGGGCCGACCATGCCCATTACCAGAATGTTCTTCCGTTCTGATGAAGGTCTTTGAGACCAGCTAGAGCACTGCATGCCCAGACCCTGAAGACTTCTCTTCTTGCTGAAGATCTACATTGACCAAGGATGAGAAATTTAAAGAAAAGGGAAGAGAAGGGAGAGAGGAGGGAAGAAAGAAGTCCATCTGCACTTAACAGGGCCCACCAGCAAGGCAGCTTCCTAAGCAAGGGCTGTACACTAACCGGGTGCCAGTCTCCCAGACAGGAAGTTCGCTACCGTTCTTCCTCCACCTGCTTAAACTGCATCTGAGACGAAACCAGAGCAAGGAGGAATGGGGGACATAAAGCAAAATCCACCCCCACCCGACTGAAGGCATGCAAGTCAGGTGGGAAGGCAAGATAGCATTTGCCCCGCAAGGAGGTCAGCGAGCCAGACAGAGCTTACAACCATCACGGGCTCAGTCAGCGAGCAAAACACACGTGAAGGACTTTTAATTAGAAGACGTTTGGCCCAAAGGTGGTTCATCCAACCTCAGGGTTTTAGCAAGGCACAGGTGCATCTGGATGGAATTCTATTAACCTTTTCCCAGAAACCAATCATCCTTCCCATAATATATATATATATATATAGTCTATTTTATAAAACGTATACTTATACATATATATACATATAGTATATGTATATATTTGTTCTTGGCCAGGTTTTCCAGAATGATCTCTGGTCCTGTTATAACTGCCATGGGGGAAGGGGCAGGGCAGCTTGGTGAGTAGGAACATACCATAGAAGGATTGATTTCACTCGGATCCACATACATCCTGCTGACATCATAGAGAGAGTTTATGTCTCTTTCCTGAAAAAAAAAAAAAAAGAGAGAGACAGAGAGAAGTAAGTGGAACAGCTCTGTCCCTGGGACAGCCCTTGTTCGCAGCAAGGGCTGCAGAATTTCTGGCAGTTACGTGATAGGAGGGTTGAAAACACACAGAACTTATTGTGGTTCATGGGTAGAGATGATAAGAAGCTACAAAGAAGTTCCCCCAAATTTGGGAACCTCCCCTAAATCACAGGGGCCCCCATCCTGGCCTACTATGTGCCAGACACGGTGTTTCCCTGTAAAAACACAACCTGAAGATCCAACAGTGGAGTGAGCTCTTGGCTCACAGAGCCACCTGCCTGTCTTCTCCTGTCCCCACGTTTAAAGACAGCACACAGTAGCTGGAATTGGACGGCCATGGACGGATTCACACACTGGGAGCTGGCAAGCGCTGCAGAGCCAGGCCTTCTTCCCCACCTCTGCTCCCCTCTCCCACCCACTCCAGTGGGCCGCCAGCCTCTGTCCACCAGCACCATGGCCGGTCGTTCCCTCCACCTGGTGCCCCGTCTTCCTTCACACCGCCCAGGCTGACCCACTGGGTCTCGCCCACCTCAGCCACCTGTCTTCCTCCTCTGACACCCGCCTATCACAGCACCCACCCCGCCCGGGCCGTCCAGCGTCACTTGCCTCACCGCAGCTCACATACCTGAAAATCACATGCCCCTGATGTCACTTTGCTAACTCTCTCCTCTCCAGAACCTAAGTTCCCAGGGCAGACTTTGCTCCATAGAACACCCAGTGTCTACAACAGTGCCTGGCACAGTCAGGACCCTCACCCTCTTTTCATCAAATTAATGAACCCTTCTGATAGGACCCGAGGTACACTAATCACACCAGGTCTCCCCTCTGCTCAAAACCCTCCAATGGCCGGAATACAAACCAGTGACTTGCAATGGCCTACCAGGCCCTACATGATCCAGCCCCACAGGGAACCATTCTTATTAAATTCTACCCCTACCTGGGCACACTTGAGTCTAGCCATGCCCTCTGTGCCTCTAGGCAGCCTCCTGCCTCAGGACCTCTGCACCTGCTGTCCTTTCTCCCTCCAGATACTGCATAGCTCATGCCAGACCCTTGAAAACTAAAACCCTTCCCTCAGCACTCTGTACGCCCTTACCTACCTTCCCATCTTACTCCTTAGCATTCATCACTGTGTGACACTTGCTATGTATATTTTCTTATCTATTGTCTGCCTCCTCCAAGCTAGACTGTAAGCAGCAGGAGGGTGGGATCTTTGTGTTCAGTTTTGAATCCCCAGGACCTGGAGCAGCTGCAGGCACACAGTAAGTGCTCAATAAAGGTGTGCCAAATGAATGAACCAAATCGCGAGCTGACCACCTACCATGTTGTAGCGCTCCAGGAGCTCAGGGGTCACAGGGTAGCGCAGGCGCATCTTTCGGTACAGTGCGTGCTTCTCGTAGTAATTGACAAGTTCCACGAGGCTCTCGAAGTAGGCAGAGGTCCCCAGCACAAAGTGCCGGCCGTCCCGGTTGATGCGACAGTGCTTCACCTTGCCCCTGGCCCTAAGGGAAGCGGGGACCACTTGGAGTTGACACACCAAGATTCTGATGGCCACACAATCCCTGTATAAGCTCCGCCAACTAGAAACACCTTGTCATCCGTCCTGAGGGACTGGGTGATAAACAGAGGCCACCCTCCCACAGAACACAAGGCAGCGTTAGACACAACGACTGGGTCTTTCCGAATCAGATCTGGAAGACTCTGTCCTTGACTCCCTTGCTCCTCTGGCTCCTTTGCTGGCCCCTCACCAACTAAAGGCTTGACTTTGGAAACACCCAAGGTGTCTGGATCAGGGGTTGGCCACCTACCACCCAAGGGCCAAGTCTGACTGTGTATTTTTGCAAATTAAGTTTTATTGAAACATACTCCATTCATTAGTTTATCTACTGCAGACAGCCATGTTCTCCCTAGGATAGCAGAGGTAAACGGCTGCAGCAGAGACCACCTGACCTGCAAAACTTCAAGAACATTTGCAGATGCCCACTCTAGACCTCAGAGACTAGAGGAAATCCACATGTGCCCAACCAGGTAACCATGAAATTGTTTTTCAAAAAGGAAGTGAGTCTTCCATTTTATCATGCATTTGGAATGAGACAGAAAAAATCCAAACGGAATAGACTCTTCAGTCTTACTAGCTCTTGTAAGAATAGAAACATTTTGAAAAATAAATTTTGATCTTAAATTTATAGCCACAAAGGCCTTATAAAAACAAATGTCAAAAAAAAAAAAAAAAAAAAAAGCTTACTCTGATGTGCTCACCAAGGAGGTGAGAAAAGTTCAAGGTGATAGATGTGGAATTACTCTGAGTCCATTGCTACTCGAGGTGTACATGAACCTAAACATCACCACCTCAGATATAGTACAAATATTATGTGCCAATAAAAAGAGCTGTTCAATTTTTTAAGGTCTACCCTAAATAGACAAAGCAATTTGGAGCATAAATAACAAAGCTGGGCTTCACATTATTTGACTTCAAAATACACTTCAGCTCTTGTAATAAAAACAGCATGAGCTGGCAAGGAAACAGAGTCCTAGACCGAGAGGACAAAACAGCTTAAAAGTTAGACCGGGCATTTATGAGCAAATGATTTTCAGAAAAGAGGTTAAGCACACACAATGCAAAGGAATAGCCTCTTCACTAAATGGTGCTGAGAAAACTGGCTACCCAACATGCAGAAGAATGAGATTATCTCACATCTCGTAGAAAACTCAACCCCAAAGAGATTAAGACTTAAATGTCAGACCTGAAGCTGTACAACTACCAGAAGAAAACACAGGGAAAAGCCCTGGCATTAGTTTGGACACTGATTTTCAGATACAACCCCAAAAGCAACCACACAAAGGCAAAAACCAAAGGAAGAAATATTTGCAACCTGAACATCTGATCAAGTGTTAATATCCTACATATGTAAGAAACTCGACTCAAAAATGACAACCTGATTTAAAAACAGGCAAAGTAGCTGAACAAACATTTCTCAAAAGACAGAAACGGCCAACAGGTATATATGAAAACGTGTGACATCACTAAAAATGTAAATTAAAACCACAAGATCTTAGCTCACAAGATCTTAGCTTAGAAAAGCTATCACCAAAAACGATGAGAGAGAAGTGCAGGCTGGACGCCGCCCTGGGGCCAGAGGCGAAGCCCTGCAGCGGGCAGTGGCCCCAGGGTTCGCAGGGGGAGGGGCCAGACCTGCGGGGCCAGCTCTGCTCCCCAGCAGCTGCTCATGGCCAACCACCCTCCGCCCTTTCCATTTCAACCAGGGAGTCTGGGTTTTGTCACTTGCACACAAGTGCATCCGACGGGCAGTGATGCAGCACGATGGGGTCCCCAGCCCCCAGCCCAGGCCCTGGCCCACAGCCGACATGCACAGAGCATGCCCGACTCCCATCCAGGGCCCCCGCAGTGCTCTGGCAAAGGGCAAAGGCACCAAGACCAGAGGCCTAGGACCTCTCTGGGGCAGCATAAAGCACAGAAGGGCCACATCGGAAGGAGCACCCTCTCTGGCTAGACATGGCACACAGTAGGTCTTCAGTAAACCACAGTGATAATGATCATCAGTAGGGGCGTGGCTGAGGCGGGTGGTGCCGGGGAGAAGGGAGGTGGACCCCATGCCAGAGGTACAAGCTAGCAGGGCAACCAAGAGGGAAGGTCAGGGCAACGGGAATGGGGCACAGGGCGGGGAGCAACCAGGCGCTGGCAGCCACTCCCATGGCACCCAGGCCCGGAGCTTCCACTGCCTCCTTTCCACCAGCAGCAATATGAATTTTTCAGTAAAATTTCTCAGTATTTCACATCCCCATGCAGCCCAAGCAAAAGACATCTACGGGCCTAATTGGCCCAAAGGCCTCTTACTGGAGTTAAGAGCTGAAGTCAGCTGAAATTCTGACTCAGCCAACCACAAGGGGCTGTGAACCTCTCGGTAGGTCACCTAACCTCTCTGGACCTGGGTCTCCTCACTTGATAACTGCACCTGCCCATCATAGGCTGTGGTGAAGTGCTCGATCAGACGGGACCTTGGAGGCAGCCCCGTTCAAGAACAGTCAGGAACACAGTGTAGGCTGCGACATCACCATGAGCACACTGCTCTAGGAAACGGGGCTGCAGAGGAAGCAGGCCGGCATGACACCTGGGGTCTGAATACCAACCCTCTCCTCCTGTCACTGGTGGGAGGGGAACTGGGGGTGCAACAAGAGAATCGCAGTCCTAGAGACGGCTGGGGGCAGATGCCGAGGGGTGCAGCCTCCGCCGTGACGTCACAGGCCTGGCTGTCTGGGTTCAAACCCCAGGCCCCTGCCACAGGCTTCTACAAATACTCACCCTCCCCTGCCTCGGTGTCCACCTTGGAAAGACAGGGAAATGCCAATGTCACAGAGAGCTGGCATGGGATACAGGTAGTGTCTGGGACCCACCAGCGAGGTGGCGCTTGCCATCACCCTAGTCATCGCTGCTGCTGAGGCCGGGGAGAGAGCCCTGCCGCACAGGCCTCCACCGGAAGCTCCCCGCTTGGGCCCCACGCCTGCCCTTCCTTACTGTCTCTGGGGGCCCACGCCCCCCCCGCCACACCTACCTGAAGGTGATGGCGTACGAGTCGTTCCCCTCCCGCCGCCTCCGGATGAGGAAGGCTCCGTCACGGGGAATCCGCATCAGCATGTCCTCCGCTTCTCCACGGCTCAGCCTGTCATAGTACCAGCTGTGCCAGGGACATAGGAAAGAGCCAGGTGAGGGCCCTCTGGGTGCCAAGCTGGCCACCCACGGGGAAGGAAACTGGGCTCCAAGAACACCTGGAACCTGTCCCTGGAAGCAGCCGTGGAAGTCACACTGGGACTTCCCTGGCCCTCCGCAGCCCTGAGGACAGTAATTTTTAAAAAGAACACTGGAAGACTGATGCGTCGGCCCAGAGGACAGAACAAACCCACTTGTCTTCACCCACCCATCCGCCCTGCGGAAAGGCCAGCCTCCACAGTGGGGCAGAAACCGCAACAGGTCTCAGGAAATCTGAGCAGGGAGCAACGGAGTTCTGGAGGGTCTTGCTTATTTCTTCATAAGTGAAACAGTAAGTTTTAAAAGGCAATCCATATGAAAATAGACGGGAAATGTAAAAAACCGAAGTTCTGTAAAGTTATCTGCTTCTTCTGAAATAGGAATTTTAGCCTTCTTCTGCTAAAACTCATTTACAGGCTTTGGTGGCCTTTTGCAAGACATCACTCGAGACTCACTTTGCTGAGTAAAGAAATGGGGGCAACACCCTACTACCATTGTCTTTCCTGTTCACTGTCAGAACGACCTTGACAGGCCAAGGACATCACTTCTAGAACAACACCCAAGCCCTCAGGGCTACACAGCGCCCCAGCTGGCCCCTCGGATGCCCTGCCGCATGGGCGCCTCCCACGGAGCCCCGGGACCTACGGCTTGGACTCGTGCGGGTTGGGGTTGGGCACCGGGTCGGTGAGGCGCAGCTCGAACTCGGCGCAGCGCAGGTGCGACTCGCGGTAGTGCTGGACGAGCGCGTAGATGCTGCCGAAGGTCAGGTTGTCGGTCAGGTAGTACTTGAGGACGCCGCCCTCCGTGGTGGAGCGGATCCGGCAGTGCTGCACGCGGCCCGAGCGCCTGCGGGACAGGGCGTCAGTGCCGGCCGGGCAGCAGTCGCGCCCGACCCGCCAGGCCCCGTGGGGCACCCACCGTACCAGAAGGACAGCGTGTAGTCGTTGGGGAAGGTCTCGCTCTCGCGCACCAGGAAGGTGCCGTCCTTGCCGCCGCTCTCGGCGCAGTACTCCTGCAGCAGCTTCTCGGCGCTCGTCCTTCTCTCCACCTTCTTGTGGAACCATTTCTCCCCAAAATGCAGCTCCGTGGGGGGCGTGTCCTGCCCCGCAAAGAGGAAGGGGGCTCAGGTGGCTCCCACGGCCCTCCCCTGCCGCCACTTCTCCTCGCAGCTACCTCTTGGTGGCCTCCCGGAGTCCTGAGACATGGGGCCAAGGGTCCCCAGTAAAGGCTCCACTCTGCTCTACGGGAAGTCTGAGAGCCACACTCTGGGGACTGTGGAATATGGCCAACAGCTGGACAGGGATGGAAAAGCCAGGGGGCAGAGCTAGAAAGAGGATCCAACGTCCCTGTCCTCCCTGGCCAGCTCAGCCACCATCTAAGGCCCATGGGTCCTGCAGACAGCAGGAAAGAAGTCTTGAATCTTATTGGTTAAGCACCAGGGCCAGTCAACCAATCAGAGAAGAGCCAGTGAGGTTCTGGTACCCAAAGAGGAAGCTCCTGAGGGCTGAGGATGCCAGGCCAGCCAGCCTCAGGATAAGAGGCCCTGTGGCACCAGGGCCCAGCAAGAAGGCAGTCCAGCTAGGTCTCCACCTACCTGGGGCAGTTCATCCTCCACAGACTGTTCAATGTCGTCACTGAAGGACAGTTTGGCATCAGCAATGGCGCAGTAGTGCCGAGTCCATTTCTAGAGGGCAAAGCTGGCATCAGTCCCCCCAAGGTCTCCTCCCCATCCATTCTGGGGCCCAGGCCCCTCCAGCAGGGCACCACCCCACCAGTATTCACTGGGGAGTCCCCTCTCCCAGTTTCAGACAATTATGGTGCTCTCCGTGAACGCGTTCCCCTTTGAGACACTGCTTTTTTAAGACATCTATTTTTTGCTTCTTTTGTTATTCTCAGAACTTTTAAAAGTAGATATGACTTAAAATCAAATTTCTCCTGCATATTTAATTTGCAGCCTTTCATGATGGATGGGATTGTTTGATGTGACACATGACTATCTTTTCCTGTCTTGTCAGCTTTTTAAAGATTTTCTGGATTTTTCAGCCAGTGGGTGTAAAGATATTTTCTGCAACATTTAATTGTGACTTTTTATTTACCCTATTTTTTTGTAATATTATAATTCTTTTTTTTAAGCTTTATTTTATTAATTTATTTTTATGTGGTGATGAGGATAGAACCCTGGCCCTCACGTGTGCTAAATGAGCACTCAGGCCCTGAGCCACAACCTCAGCCCACATTTATCCTAAATTTTAACCACCTTTATGTTTATTTCTAGGATGTAAGAACAGATACATAAAAATACACCCAAATGGATTTGCATGTTAGGTTAAAGGAGGCATTGAGAGTTTTAAATGCCTTACTCACATAATAAATACAATTTCTAGGGGAATTATTCCAGTTTTAGGACAACTAGATCTATGTGCTATGGGGAACCAGAGAAAGGACATCAGCAGACAAACTGGTAAAACTGAAATAAGGTCTGTGAACTAGTTAATAGTATCATGTCATTGTTAATTTCCTGACGCTCATAATCCTACTGTATAGGGTTATGTAGGATGTTCACGTCTGGAGAAACTGGGTGAAGGATATATGGGAATTTTGCACTACTGTGTAAATATATTGAATATAAAATTAATTCAAAATAGAACAAAAATGCAAATGAAAAGGTTTAATTATGAAGACCAATTCACTTGGCTTAAAATGAGAATGAGACAGACATTTTCTGCACTCCCCAGTAGGGCTCCAAGAAGGGGTAAGCACACCCGGGAAGGGACCCAGCCCACCTGGTCAATGGAATCCCACATGTACAGTTCACCCTGCTGCTTGCGCTCGTCTTTCTTGTCCTCCACATTGACATCAACGTCACCTCGAGGGCCCAGCTTCTTATGCTGAGGGAAAAGAAATTCACACAGCTGTCCCTCTGGAAAGCCAGGCTGAAGATCTTGGAACCAGCGAGAATTCCTCCCCAGCAGCCAGCCAGCCCGCCAGCGCCCCCCTGCGTCTTCCTACCTTGCAGTTTTTGCACTGTCTGTTCCTGCTACCTGGCTCACCTGCCTCTGCATTCGGCTCTGTCCTCAGGGCCACCTCCTCAGAGGCCCCAAAACAGCCCAGACAACCTTCGCATCCCTGCCACTCTCTCCCCCTGGTCCTGCTCTGTCTTCCTCATATTCTTGGCCCCAAGGGCATCTGTTTGTCTTTAGTCTGTTTTTCACTAGACTCTAAGCCCCGTGAGGCTGGGATTGCGTTCTGCTCCTGGTTGCGTTGTATGCTAGAACAGCATTCAGCAGACAGTAAGTGCTCAACAAATGCAGAGAACAATCACTACCGTGTGCACCCAGCAGCCTCCAGTGGAGGGAAAGGCAGGCTCCTCAGCCAGTCCAGGGGGGACAGACCGGGCAGGGCGGCTGAGGACACGCTGGGGATGCAGGCAGTGCTGCTCTGTGTCAGCGCTACGTGACCCTGGGCAGGAGCCTCACACTCATCTGCAAACTTAGGCAATGACAACAAACCATCCGCCTGGATGAGAAGCGACCACCCGCTTCAGCAAGCGCTTATTGTCAAGAGCTGCAGCGCCCTGGTGAAGGAGCTCAGGGTTGGGAGTCAGACCCAGTCTTGAGTTCAGGACCCCTGGGACCTTGGCCCAGTGACAACCTAAGTCTCAGTAACCTCCCTTGCACCATGGGGATAAGACAGCCCCTACTGGTTCCCATAAGCCAGTGGGTGGGGAAAGTATGTGTGCCAAGCCCAACATGCCCTGCATGTCCTGTGTGGGACAGGAGCCTGGTACAGGAGGGAGCACAGTCCTCCAAGGTACATGCTCTTGGCTGGGTAGTTCTTCCTTGCAGGAACTAACTGCATGGCCTCAGCAGAGCCTCTTAACCTCTGACCCTCAGTGTCCACACCTGCAAAGTGGGCTGGGATCTGCCTCTCACAGGGTCACCATGAGACCCAATAGCATTTAGGCCTACACCTTGCCCACCATGAGGCCCCTGGTGGCTGTGTGACACATGCTATTTCCACCCCTTTCTGGAGGGGAAAGACAAGAGCCACAGAACCAGGAGCAGGACGACAGGTGCTCTACAGGGACCTCATGACTTCACACCTGGAACAAACTGGAAAATCCGGGGAGCACACAGAGGACTGTGCCAACACAGGAAGCTCAGGAGAGCCAGGAACAGCGGGGAGCAAATGCAGCCAGGCTGCCTGAAGCCCCCAGCCAGATGCCAGAGGAGCCCCAGAGCCACACCAGCCGAGCTCCCGTGCCCCTGGTCCTGCCTTCACCCTGCAGGGAGCTCCTTTGGTGTCTCAGTGACAATTGCCCTAGGAGCCTGTGGCCTTGACCCAACACTCCCAGCACGCTGACACTCTTACCCATGGGGACAACAGATCCCCTCCTCTGGTGGGCTTGACAAAAGCCCTCTCTCACTGTCCGGTGTGTCTCTGTTGGGAGATCTGTCTCCCCACGAGACCAGACCTCCTGGAACACAGGAACTGTGCCCAGTGATTGCTGGTAGACAATGACAACTTAGGGAATGTGCCATGTGTTGGCATGGCCACACCCTCATGTTTGTTATTTCCCCAACCTGGAGGGGTGTACCCCCTTCCTGTTTAGTGCTGTAGTCTGAATGTTTGGGTCCCCCAAATTACACGTTGAAGCCTAACCACCAGTGTGGTGGTATCAGGGGGTGGGGTCTTGGGGAGGGATGAGGTCACGGGGTAAAGATGGCAGGAAAGGAATTAGTGCCCTCCTAGGAGGCCTCAGAGAGCTGCCCTGCCCCTGCCACATGAGGACACAGCAAGAAGGTGGCAGTCTACACCCAGAAGGGGACCCCTGAACTGCTACCCTGACCTCAAATATCCCAGCTCCAGAATGGTGGGAAGTTAATTTGTTGCTGATGGGTCATTTGGCATATGGTACTGGTGACGGCAGCCCCAGCGGGGCTGAGGTGGACCAAGGCGCCTGGTAAAGACCTGTCTGTCCTTCCCTATGGCCTTGCTAGTTGTATATAAGATCCATCTCCCTCCTTCTCCCAAGAGCTGCCTGCTGGAGCCTTCAGATTCAGCGTCCTTGGAGAGTCAGGGGACAGAGTGCACACACACGGACCAGGAGAGGAAGGGCCACGGACAGCAGACATCTGTTGCTCGCAGGAAACGCTCTGCCCTGGAGGCCCGGCATGCTGCTGTGTGTGAGCTGGACTCAGACACACCGCACCCCAGCTCCCCCACAAACAAGGACCACGCTCCCGGGCAGACCGTCCTCATTTTTGTGCTGTGACCCTGTGAAATCTGGAGAAAACTACAGACCCTGTTCTCAGAACATTAACAATGCATACAATTACAAGGGAAGCCAATTATACTGAAATACAATTATTAAGATATTAAATAAAAATAATTCAATATAGGAAGAGACGAGCTTCCTCATTAACATCTTAAATAAGATGCAGAGGCAGATCTAATCACCTTCATAATTCCCGCGTGGTGTTATTCTGAGATATCTGCAATAACTGAATGTGATATGAAAGTATCTGTGCCTTCTGCTGGTGACAAAGCCCAGGCAATGGAAGGAAGCCACAAGCACAGAAAGGTTATCAAAAAGAAGATGCAACGTTTCCCACCCCCATCCTGGCCAGGGGCTCTGTGGGCTCTGTGGAACCCTAGCTAAACCCCGTGGGAGATGGGAGAGTAGGATGTGAGGATCCTGGGTCCTTGGACCACCTTGCAGGCTGGAGCTCAAAGCTCCCAGAACATTCTCCTCCATGTGAGGAAGAAACAGTCTCACCTACCCTAAGCCACTGCATTTGGTCTCCATCCTAATAATACAAATGGCATCCCTGGGCCCAGATCCAATCTGCATCTCCCCCACAGCTGGGAGAACACCAGCCCGGGCACCCCACTGCATCCACTCCCACACTGCCTGGGGGCTCTTGAGGATGGGCACAGGGCTGACCCGGAGAGAGGTGTGGTGAAGCCATGGTGAAGCCGCGCCAGAGTCAATGAGCAACCACATAGCTACTCACCACCGCTCACCAGTCAGCACTTGAGAGCACCTGGGGCTGGCAGCGCTCCCCTTTGCACAAAGCTAAGGAGGCGGGGTCTACTTTATCCCCTGAGACCAGAGGGGACACAGAGGCACGAGGTTCAGCGACCGTCCCAAGGTCATGACGTTGGTGAGGAGCGCAGGACCTGGAGCCAGGCGCTGGCCCTGGGCACCCGGGCGGCCTACCTTGATGATGATCTTCTCCCGCAGCTGGCTGGGCGACGGCAGCTGGTCGGCACTGGCCTCGGTGGGCTTTGTCAGCAGCAGGTCGCCAAACACCTCCTTGAAGACCTTGGCCATGTGGCGCTGCTGCTCCACACTGCAGTGCTCCTCGATGGAGAGGATCACGGGGAAGCTGCGGCGGCAGGACCGGGCAGCTTGGGAGCAGGGCAGGCACCCCCCACGCCGCCCACGCCATCCGCCACGGCTCCCGGGAGGATGGACACCACGCCGCGGACTCGGACAGGTCCTGCTGAGCCAGGGCACTCGGCCACATTCCCATGCTCAAGTGTCCAGGTACAAACTACAGCAACTCTGCCCAGTACTTTTCTTTTTTGTGGGGGTGGGAATACCGGGCATTGAACTCAGGGCCACTCGACCACTGAGCCACAGCCGCAGCCCTATTTTGTATTTTATTTAGAGACAGGGTCTCACTGAGTTGCTTAGTACCTTGCTTTTGCTGAGGCTGGCTTTGAACTCCTGAACCTCCTGCCTCAGCCTCCCGAGCCCTGGGATTACAGGTATGCGTCATTGCTCCCAGCAGTACTTTTCTTTTAACCCACGCACATTTAAATTAAATATAAAAAAGAAGCAGCCCCTAAATTTTTAACTTCTAACCCTACAAAAAAGGTGAAAAGGCAGTACGGCGAGTACCCATGTGTCAACCAGAGTTAGCATTTTCCTGGGTGCATCAGCTTATCCTATGTATTTTTTCCTATCTTTATAGTGTACTTGTTTCCTATGTTCATACCACTTACACGTATGTGCATTATATGCACGTGTATACATTGAGGTATTATTTGTGTAGTGGGACACCATGTACTTTTGTGTGAGTGCGTGTACAGCTGCATCTCATTATCTGTGGGGGCCACGGTCCATCCAGTCCCCACCAGCAGACACCTGAGCCATCTGCTCCTCTGGGGAAAGATGGGCTTAGGATCTTTCGAGACTTTGGTCACATTTTCATCAAGTGCTAAGCAGAAGACTTTCCTTATGAGCTTCTGTTTAAAGACACCTTCTTCAGCATATGCCGTTGATTCTCTGTGGCCAACAGAGTTAGAAGTCGTGCTTGAAGGCCACGGACTTTCAGGCACATGGCAGCCTTCTCGTGCTCAGGAACCCCACATGGCACTCTCGCCCGGTGCTTGGGGTCACTTCAGAAGGTGAAGTCACCCACCAAAGTTCAAAACTAGGAAACCATGGCATGAGACAGATGACAAAAGGGACGCCTGAGGGCTCAAACAAGAAGGCAAAGCGTCTCTGCATGCGACCTCCGCTGGGCACGGGCACACCAGGTGACCCAGACCTCCCACCACTTGTCAGGTGCCCACACATGACCTCAAAAGTGCTTTGCAATTTGGAGCTAGAAATAAACTTCAGACTACAGAAGCAGCGATAAGAACTGACTGTGCATGCGTGTGTCACGTGAACAAGGGCGTAGATGCCTGCACGGGATTTGTAACGGGCCCAAGGCACGTACACACCTGTGTGTGCACGCACACTGACACAGACATGCACATTGTTTCCTGCGCCCTTGGAAAGGAGGTTCAGACATCCTCCACCTGCCACCCCACCATTACCAAACCTCAGGAAATTGTCAGTGATTCAATATCGATGAATACACAGTTCATACTCCAATGCCCCCCACTATCAAAGAAACATGCTATACAGCTATTTTTTTCCACCTAGAATCTATCTGAGGCTTGTGCAGTACATTTATTATGAAGTTAAACTAAGTTCCAGGCAGCTGTGTCACCACCACAAATAGGTAGCCACAGTACTCGGTGAAAAGCAGAGCGAATATGGGGGCGGGGGCGGGTAAAATAAAATCATTTTGGGATGTTTTGCCCCCAGTCAGTCCTGACCACAGACATCCTGGGAGGCAGATTTAAGCCCCAATCCTGGTCCACACAGCCAAGCAGAACCCAACAGCTAAAAAGCTTCCAGAACAAAGGAGATCCAGAAAGTTAGGTGCCAAAATTCAGTTGGAATCAGATCTGAACTGAATGGATGCTGCTTATGATCTTTCTTAAAAATCCTTCTTAATATGAACACTTGTCCATATTACTGCAAAAATAATGCATTTGACGCTTGGGTCCAGACTTGCAGGGCCCGGTTGACTCCAGACCCATTCTGACCACAGGCCTCCTCGAGCTATGCACACATGCCCTGGGACTGCACAGCAGCTCCCAGCCACAAACACTCCCAACACGTCTGCTATGCACGAATGCTGAATGTCCCCAAAGGCCTGGGTGTCCAAGGCTTGGTCCCTGGGGGGTAAGTTGGGGGTGGGAACCTTTAGGAAATGGGGCCTAGTGGGAGGGCCTTAGGTTACAGGGTGAGCCTTCAAAGGGGACTGTGGGACCCTGGCCTCCTCTTCTTCCTCTTTGCTCCCCGCTCATCCTTAGTGGTTTTGCTCCACCATGAGGTGCTGCCCCACTACAGGCCCAAAACAATGGGCCACTCACAGCCTGGAACCTCCAAAACTTTAAGCCAAAATAATCCTTTTCCCTTTATAAGTTCATTATCCTGGGTCTTTTGTTACAGTGACAAAAAGCTAATGAAGTCTGATGGATTTCACCATCTCTACTAGTACAGGGTCATTCATTGCTTCGCTGATGGTGCAAGTCCACAAAAGAAAGGGCTGAGGCTCCTGGGGAGGAGGCTGAAATGGAGACTGTGTGCACTGGTGCCAAGGTTTCCCACTGGGTGGGAAAACACGTTCAGAACTTCACTGTCTCAGTGTGACACCTCCGCCCAGCTCCAGGACTTAAAACATAAGTACAATTAAAAAAAAAAAGCAAGCAATCTTATCTGCTGGACACTTCCTCCACACCAGCACAGTGCTGGGCACTGGGTACCTATGATCTCATTTAGTCTTCACCATAGCCTGTGAGGCACAGCCTGTGAGGGCAGTTGTTACCTGCTCTTAACACCAGGGAACCTGGACATGGAATGGTGAGTGCCTAGCCCAGGCGGTTGCTAACTAACAGCTGGATTCACACTCGAAGAGAGGGACTCCAGACCCACTCTCGTGGCGCTATCACACACCAGGAATGGTAGACTCACACCGCCGAGGCCACAGCACGCCTCTGGCCAGCCCCTGGCAGACTTTGGTCAAGATGGGGCCCAGACCTCCAGTGTTTGGGGCAGGAGGAAGTTGAGGCGTGTGTCTGTCTGTATGTCTGTCCAACACTAACTGCTTTCCCCTTAAAGGCAAACCAGGTGGACACCGGTCAACTGACCTGGAGGTAACGAAGGCATGGTCTTTGATGGCCTGCACGACGTCGTCGAACTTGATCTTGGTGGTCCGTGTCCAGCCGTGGTAGATGATGGGCTTCCCGTCAGGCCCATCCCAGCAGTCCACTATGGGAGAAACAGCACATCCTCCTCAGAGCACTGCGGGCTCAGCGCAGCAGGGTCACAGCTGCTCCCACGCCGGCTCCGGCCCCAGGACTCTTAGGTCCACACCAGGAGCGCAGGGTTGGCCAGCGTAGCGGTGGTTACCTGCCCGCCCACATAACCCAGGACTTCTCTCAAGAGTAACTGATCCCAATGCCTCTTTTTAAAGAAGCTTTTCCCAGTGGGTCTGACTTTCCCATTTCACCTGGGGAAGCCCCGACTTGCCCATGGAAGTAACAGGGCGATGAGAAGTTCGTTAAGGCTCATGGTAAAATATTCAACAAACAGATCGTGCAGGTGAACAACCCCTGAATCTTCAACCCCCAGAGAGAGCAGAAGCTGAGAGCTTCTAATCTTATTTTTCCACATTTCCTTTTTGGGCGAGTCTAAAGAATATTTGCTGCTAAACTTTACACCACGGTGAGTATGGTTGATGGCACTGGAGTCTGAGCCCCTGGTTTGGCCTTTTTCCAGACAAATTCACTACTATGGTTTGGGACACTGACCCCAAAATAAACCTCTTGTCTTTGTAAGTTGATGATCACAGACTGTTTGTGATAGTAATCAGAAGCTGACTGATACATCTGCCTAGGAGCCTTTGAGATGGAGTGAGGCTGGAAGGGAGGGAGCCAAAGATGACGAGAAGGCGGCACAGAAATAAGGCCTCTTATCAGCCCAGCCACAGAGGGCTTGCTTGTCCTTTCCACAGCTGCCACAGAGGCCCCAGGAGAGGCGAGGCACTGCACCTAGCACGCTGGGAATGGGCGACAGATCAAGAGGGCACTTACTTACCTCCTCTTAAACACAGGGCGGCCCACCTCCCGCTCTATGAGGACCCGCTCCGGGTGCCCAGAGCATCCCAGGCCAGGCTGGGGCCGCCACTGCTCGCCTCAGGGAGAGACTGGTGTCTTCCAGGGAAAGGTCCTTGCCACACCACAGGTGCCTCCTGGCACCGGGCCTCCCTCGGCCAGTCCTACCCAACCCCTTATTCAGGTCTTTAAATCAAAAAAGCACCGAGCAGCCAGAGAGGCAGTGGCTCCGGTGGCCACACCACCCCCTCCAGCGTGAGCTACTCACATTCAATGCAGCGGCAGCCCATGCGCAGGCAGCGGATGTACGCCTCCGGGGAGGACTCGCTGCGCAGCTGGTCACCCGTGAGGTACCTGAGGCGGGAGGGCAGGGACTTGAGGGGGGCCCTCAGGATCCTTGGGGAACCTCTGAGCCCGAGTCCCCAGGGTCCTGCGTTCTTCCTGTCCAGAAACACCCAGGCCAAGGCCCAGCCAGACACACAGTGCCCTGGCTGCACAGGTCACTAGCCTTAGACGTGGGCCACCTGCCAGAGTGAATGGTGACCACCTGGCAAGCCAAGAGGGTGGGACAGCGTGTTCTTTCCAGGAGAACTTGGTCAGGGTGTCGGGAGCGTGGAAGGCCAGGTGATAAATCAAGGGGCCAGCCCTGCTGCCCCCTAGGCCTGGCTCTCCTGGGGCTCGCAGGGCACAGGCTGGCACGGAGTGGGAGCTTGGCAGCAGCTGGTGGCCTGCGCTGCTGGGACCCACGCCCACCAAAACCGCCACAGGGCCCTGAGCACTCACCTCCCCACCACGGCCCCCCACGTGTCAAGGACTGTGTCCCTTAACTGCCTTCCACGTTTGGGAGGACCCACTCCGACCGGAATGGACAGTAGGGAAGACGGAACCACGAATCACGTCACTCTCTCAAGTGCCTCGGGGACCACACACCCCTGGATCTCTTCTCAGTGACACTGGGAGAGCACCAGCCCACAGCTCTCTGGGCGCCTGGGAGCCAGCACTGCACCCCCACCCAAAAGGGCAAACACTACCAGGACTCCAGCGTGACATCTTCTCTCCTGTCCTAACTACCTTTCTTGCTTTTTCCCCTCTTTTTTTTTTTTTTTCAATCAGGATAATCCAAAGAGGTCACTTTGAGTCACTCTCTGACTTAAAAGCCACCAGGTGTTTCCCACTGCCCTCACTCTGACTTACAGACTTCCTGCTAGCCTCCTCTCCTGCTGAAGCTCTGTAGACTCTACTCCCGTCCTACAGATTCTTCTCAGCTGCTCAGTCCCAGGACCTTTGCACATTCTGCTCTGTCTGAAGCTCTCCTTCCTGCCTTGTCCCTGTTCTCCTGCTGCCACCTGCTCACGGTTACCATCCAGTGAAGGCCTTCCCCACCATGTTGCCTAAGGACAGGGCTGCTCCTGACTGAACATCCAGTACCCATGCTCCATAAATATCAGTTCAGTGGCTAGTTGAACAGCTTTGCTATGTCCACTGTGAGACGCCCAACCTGCAAAAGGGCAGGTTTGCCGACTTAGGGTTCGAGGCCATCAACAAAGGATTATTACTCCAATACCAACTTGGAAAGGAAGCTGTGTTCCCCACCCCTTCCAGAAGCTTCTGCACATTCCAGTGTGAGCAACGTGGCCCTCCCTCTCTTCCCTTCATGACAGGCCTTGCCAGGGCAGCACCCTGGGGCACCGGCCGCCTGGCCCCTTGCCCTCCCGGCCCACTAGGCTGGCAGGAAGCTCACGTGTTGTGGGACGAGGAGATCCAGTAATGTGACAAGGGGTTATTCATGTCCTGCATGTCCACCACGTCGTACTTCACATCCCAGATGCTGTTCTCTCGTGAAAAGAGGTACGTGAGGAACTGAAAGAGTCACAGAGACAGAAGGGAGGCTGAGGACCCCGTCTGGCTGATCTGATCCGCGCCCACACGGGGAGAGGGCAACTCAGGTACGCGACCCCAGACCCGGCTTCCCAGGTGCTCAGACAGCATCGGGCCATCGCGACACTGGGTTTCATGGGCCCAATAATGTTTTCTTTTTTAATGTTTGTCCCAAAATATTTGCTTCCTACACAGAAGTTTTTGGTCATTACAGTAACGAACACCTGTGAATTCACCACCCAACTGAAAAACCAGAATGTTACCAGAATCAGAACATCCAAAAGGCAGGGCATTTCCTTAAAATGTCCTAACTCCTTAAAATTAAAAAAAAGAAAAGAAAAAAAAGCCTGAGTGACCCAGGCCTGGCTCTGCTCCCCAGCAGCCCTGTGCAAGGTCACAGTGGCCATCTCTGCCGCAGCGGCACCTGAAGTCTTTCATTCTTGCTCACAGTGGCAGGTCGCCCCTGGTGACAGCGCCCTCTAGGGGCAGATCAACAGCCGCTCAGGGAACTGGCACAGGAAAGGAAAGGTGGGGACAACCCCAAACCTGGGAGCCACTGGAGACAGAGAGACCCAGGGCCTCTGACAGCAGCGTCCTCCCAGCAAAGGGACACAGAAAACAAGCCCTGGAGGACACAGACAGGAGCCCCCGACTCACCTCATCCACAAACAAGAAGGGCTCAGCAGTTTCCCTCACTGTGTCGTCAATAAACTTGGTCATCCGCTCCCGGACCTTGTTCAGATCCTGAGCCCACAGCTCCTGAAAATGACAAAGAGAACGGGAAATCACCAAAATGAGAACGGACAAAATTTCTCACCACTCAGGATCTATCTATCTATCTATCAAGACCAAACCATTGACTGGTTCTGAATTCCTTTGCCATTAAGAGCCACATATCAAGGCCTCATCCTGGGTGTGACCTTTGCCAGGGGTCAGCAAATGGTCTCTGCAAAGGACCTAAGAGTAAGGCCATAGGGCGATATCTGTTGAAATCACTCAACGCTGCCACTGCAGTGCAAAACGGCCACAGACAATATGTAAGAACGTGGGCATGGCTATGTTCCAATAAGACTTTATTTGCAAAACCAACTGGAGGGCCACACCTAGCCCATAAGCTAGTTTGCCCATGCCTGCCCTGGGCTAGTCCCTTACATTGTTAGCATGAAACAATCAGGGAGCACAGTGGTCATGTCAGCCTGCCAGGGTAGCCTGCCAGGGTTACCTGCCTGGTTTGACCTCTCCTTCCACCAAGGGAAACCTTAGTCACGTTGCGTGCCCTCTTTGTGAGTCCACATTCGTGAAACTGAAATAATAATAGTATTCTATGCCTGTTTCTGCAAGGGACTACGTAGAATAAGGTTATGTGCTTAACAGCACCTGGCACACACTCGATTCGTGGCAGTTTGTGCAAACAATTATCATCCCCGAAGGCCACCTTGTTCCGTCCATACAATGCTGCAAGTCATATAATGTTACTGTCATTTTAGAGACAGAACACAGAAGCCCAGGACCATTGAAAAATGACCCCAAGTCCACAGGGCTCAAAAGTGGCAGAGTCCATGTTCCAAGTAACTAAACTTTGGAAAGTGGACACAGAATCTAATCAAATGCCCGCTTTTCAAGGAGTCAGCCAGGGAAGGCTGCTCAGAGACTGATAATGCCTGAAATCTACCCAACCAGTTCCAGAACAGCTTCTGCAGTCTTGGAATTCAGAAGCCCTTTAGAAAAAGAATACATCATGCCCAGCAGCTTTGCTTTCCTCTCTATGCCCCTAGACCCCAACGCTCACAGGCAAAAGGGATGAAATGTAACCCATAGCTCCAGCCTTGACTGTGGGTTTCAAACATCCTAAAACCTCTATCCTTATGGAAAATAAAAGCAAGTGTGCCGGCAGATGCATGTCCACCTGGATCCGCAGAGAGCTGAGAGGCAGGGAGGGGTGAGTTTGTCTCAGTGTGGGGCCCTTAAGTCTCTGAATATGCAACCGGAAGCTGCAGAGGTAGGATGCTGATGGCAACCCCCTGCCTAGCCCGGATGTAAAGAGGCTGGACACAGCTTGCCGCTTCCTTCCCCCCTTATTAAAAGGCACGGTCCTTAGCAAACGGGACTGACACTGGACTGGTTGTGCAGAAAGGGACCTTCTGCCTAGGGGAGACTAAAATCCAATGTTCTGAGGGTAAAAAAAGCATCTCCATGATGTGGGTGGCTGCACTAAGCACCTTCGACAGAATGATGACGAAAATAAAAATAAACGGTGCCGGCAGTCACCTCGGGCACTGCTGCGCTAAGTTCTTTCAGCAGTGACTCATCCAGGATGCACCCAACTCCAGAGGTGCACAATGTTCTCCCCGCGACATAAGTGGGGAAGCAGAGGCCTGTCGTTAGACAACAGGACCTAATGGTGAAGCCGAAACCAAACCCAGGCACGTCAGCTCTAGTCCCTTTCCATGGACTCACCCCCACACCCAGGGCTGTATGTGGTATACTTAGCCAGTCCCTGGCCGGAAACGTGGATTAGCTCCCCGTTTCCTCAGGACATGAGCCTAGGAGGGCCACTGTTCCATCCAAGTATATGCACCCTTGCTTAATGTTTTCATTTTAACTGCACGCAGCAAAATGTTTTCTAGAAAAGTAATGATTTGCACAAAGTGCTGCGGTGGCCACGCCACATGAGCACCGTCACTGCAAACAAAGGTTGTACAGATCCCCAGGCACAGAGAGCGCCCCTGCCCTTTTCTCCTGGCCCCATGACCCTGAGCTCTAAGGGCACCCAGCCACCAGCCCGCAGGGTGCAATACAGTCAGTCACCACTATGTGGAGCTAAATCTACACTCAGGACAGCCTCCTGGGGCGTTCTGGATCATCCTGCTGCTGCTACCAACAACTATCAATTTAACTCCAATAGCTCCCTGCAGAACTGAACAATCCAAGCAAAGAAGAGCACAGAATCTCGCAAGCGACTGGGCCCAAAAGAATTCTCCCCCCTGCATCTTAACCTCCCCTCATTCTGCACCTGCCCCGGGTCACTTCCCTGGGCACCACACCAGGAAGGTGCGCTGCCCACAACATGCATCGAAGTCCTCTTTCACCATGGCCCAGTGCACCAGGGACCTGCGGCCGCTGCCCAGCCCTCGTGCAAAATGTGCCCCCTCCTGTCATTAGCCTCTACCATCAGTGAAACCCAGATGTGGGCTGGGAACCGGATGACACCAAGACACGGCTCCCGTGTCATCTGAAACGGGAGGATTCCGGTGGTGGCTTTTAAAAACAAGCCCCCAGGGCTGGGGAGATAGCTCAGCTGGTAGAGTGCTTGCCTCACAAGCACAAGGCCCTGAGTTTGATCCTCAGTACCGCAAAAAAATAAATAAATAAATAAATAAATAAATAAATAAAAATAAAAACAAGCCCCTATCTGTGCAAGAGATGTTCTGAAGCCCAGGGCTACGAAATCCAGGCCACAGCGTTCAGCCAAGGAATGAAGAAGGGGGCAGCAGGGAAATGCCTAATTTTAAATCTGAGTAATGGGGACATGCAGTTCATGAGCCCTGTCTACTTCTGTGTATGTCTGAAATATCTGGCAACACAGTTATTTTTTTAAGTAAATGAACTTAATTTTGCCGTGAACCTTAAACTGCTCTAAATATAAAGTCTATTTAAAGAAAAGAAGTTAAATAAATAAGGAAAAATGTCAATGAGACTCCAATAATATAAAGAGAAATTTTAAATACACATAACCATCCTTGTGTGGACATGGACACACCCACACATACACACACCCATACTGCCATCTTCTCTGCCCCCCATGATTTGGTGTGGGGCAGGGGGCTCTCTTCCCTATTTACCAAGGAGGAAATGGGTCCAGAGAGGCTGTGTGCCCTGCCCCAGGCCGTGCTAGTGAGGAGATCTCAGACTCCAGGGTCGCCACGCCGTCAGAGTATGGACAGCAGCCTGAAGCACCAGGCACCAGGCGTCAGGGAGGCCACGATGGTTCTCTGAGTGTCAGAGGCCAGGTGAACGTGGTGTCCCCTGCGGTGCCCCCAGTCCCAGTACCCTTGCCACCCTCTCACCTGCTGCTCGTGTAAGAGAAACCTCTGGAAGTCCTGCAGGTAGACGGCAGAGGCATCGGGCCGGTCAGTGTTCCTGCCCTCAGGGAAAGAGCACGCGTTAGGGAGAGAAGCATCAACAGAGGGATCCACTCCACCCACAGTGCCCAGCGCCCGCCACGCCAGGTGCCAGGCTGGCCCATAGATGATGCAGGTGAATGAGACAGTGTCCCCGACCCAGGAGGACTCAAAGGGGGGCCCTGACACCAGAATCTCAGAGGGTGGGACCTGGACTCTGCATGGCCACTCCTGGTGCTATCCAAGGCCTCAGGTGCACTTTGTGGAGTGTGGCCCTGGAGAAGACCGAGGAGGCGCGCAGTGGAGACCAGCACGGCGCGAGAGATGAGCGCAGGAAGGGGCTGCACCGAGGTCCCTGCCCTTCCTGCCTCAGACCCGGAGGGTCAGGGAGGCCTCCTGGAGGAGGAGCCTCGGGTTCTAGAGAGTGAGGAGGGTAAGCTGGACGGAGATGATGGGGGCCCAAAGGAACAGCAAGGGGGAAGAGAATTCCAGAGGGGAAAGGTGGGGGCCAGGAGGCAGGAAGGGCAGGGACCTTAGGGCCACAGCACACACAGCCTATGCTGGGCAGGGCCCAGTTAGCAGGAGTGATGCTGGAGAAGCAAATGGACCCGAGCCGGGGCCTCCTCAGGAGCCACAGCCCAGAGGATGCTGAGCCCGAGAGGGCTCTGAAGACAGGAGAGCCAGCTGCAGCTCGCAGGCCTCTGCTAGGGAGACCCTCCCGCTGGACAGAGGGATCCTTCACTCTGAACGCAGGCAGGACCCTCCTCCCAGCAGGCTGCAGACAGCCGCTTCCAGGAGAGGACTCTGCAGCTACCAAAAGTCCAGGACCTCACTGGACAGGCACACGCCTCTGCTGGTTTCCAGGGAAACACGCTCTGCAGATCGGGGCTCTCCACAAAGAAGAGAAGGACCCCTGAGCACGGGCAGAAGGTAAACTACATTAGGAGACCACAGCGCCTACAGCCGCTCCCTGTCCAACACCCGGGGCCCACAGCCAGCTTCTCACTATCAGTACGTTCCCGAGCAGCCGCGGGGCCTGGCACTGACCCTGCCGCCCGAACTCTGGTTGAGACATCCGCTGGCGTCTTGGAGTTCCAGTTTAGAGTGCAGAGGGAAAGTCACTCATCACTGAGGACTGTCAGGGTCCCCCAGGCCACATTCCAGGTGCCGTTAACTCCAGGGCTAACGCTGCTGGTCAGACAGGCTTGGGGAACACAAGACACCTGACAAATCTGCCCCTCCCCCCATCCTGACGCGTCTGTGGCACTGACTCTGGAATAACGCTGCCACTGTGGAGAGAGTCCTCACCACGCCAGGAACCAGGGAGGCTCTGCACACGCTTCACTCATTTTAATTCAGTGTAACCTGCTTAGCCAGGATGCTCCCAATGCAGATGTCCTTTAACGTCACTTTAGCTTTTGGAAGAACCCACTAACTCCTCTAGTCCCAGGAAGCGCACTCTGGGAAGGAGCCCCGAGACACACAGGCTTCTCTACAGAACCTTCTGGACCATCCTTCCAACACTCCACACCGTTTGCTGTGGCCCCTCTCCCATACCACCTGCTCAGGCTGGCCAGTCCCCCACACAAGGCCCTGTCCCTGTGGAGATCAGTCATGGCACAGTGGTATCCCTCACAAAGGTCAGCTGCGCCCCAGGACCAGTCACCCTAAAGAGCAAAAACACACAGAGGTGCCTCACCCCAGGATGAACACTGAGGAGTCCTTCTTGAATTCGTCCAGAATCTGAAAAGGAAGCACACACAAATAACATTGGACAAGCCACGCAAAAGACTTGTTAAGCTATCACCATGGCAATCCGTGTTGGCTGTAAACATTCAGGTGGAACAGAAACTTCTGGAGCCAACAGGAGAAGTCTTCTGCCGCATCAGTCCTCCTCCCGAGAAGCCGCCGCTCTTCCTGATCTGGTAGGCTTCCCCTGGAGCTGGTGGAGGGGTGTTCATCGCACCAGCTCTCATTTCAGCACACCCGCTGCATCTCCCACAAGTTTGGGCTGGTGTCTCCTGCTCGGCCTATGATCCTGCAACCTCAAGCAGCCCCGCTTCATTGGTTTGAAAAGCCACATTCTATTTCACGACATGTGTCAGTCAACCTACTCTCACATCCAGTGTTATAAAGAGCGCCCTGGGCTCCTACACACGTCCATCCTGGCCCATGCACCAGTGTGCCCGCCGGGCATATTCCTAGAACAAAATCCCGACGTGAGGTTTGCATGTGAGCTCCCAGACTCAAGACCAGTCGCTCTCAAAACAGCAGGCCCGCCGGGCATGGTGGTGCACACCTGTGATCCCAGAGGCTCAGGAGGCTGAGGCAGGAGGATCGCAAGTTCAAAGCCAGCCTCAGCAACAGCGAGGCCCTAAGCAACTCAGTGAGGCCCTGTATCTAAATAAAATATAAAATAAGGTTGGGGATGTGGCTCCATGGTCGAGTGCCCCAAGTTCAATCCTCAGTACCCCCCAAAAAACACAAAACAGTGGACTTGCTGGGCACCCCACTGGGCCACACCACCTTCCCTCCCCTCCTACATTTCAAATCCTCCGTGTTCCAAAGATGACATTTCTCATCTTCAAATCCAAGGGGAAGGAGGCAGGCCAGACAGGGTTGGCTCTGCTCACCCGGCCTGCTGACACCAGCACCTTCCTCCGGCTTCTACTCACACCAGCTCATCTGCTGAGCACTGGACACACGCAGACGCACACACGCACGCGGACACAGACCTGGACACGTGCGCGTGCGCGCGCACACACACCCCTTCTGTTTCTGGTCTGCATCTTCGACGACACTTCAGGCGTGTGAGTATTTGAGTGATTCTTCTGGGCAGAAGTGGAAATGCGGCCACTGGCCCGTGACCAATGCTAATGACATAACACAGCCACCAGGCCGCCTGGATCCTCTTGGCATTGTAAGGACGAGGGATATCACTGGCGGTCGAGAGGCAGCACCGTCGGGGAGGCACAGGGGAGGGGACGCATCGGTTTGAACAGGTGTGGTTTTTCTTTTTTCTGGAAAGATGATGCATCTCTTCACTCGACATCTCAGAGGAGTTCACCCAAAAAGGCCAAGGGCCACTCTTTCACACCAAACAGAAGTCCCTCCTACACTCATGCGTCACTTACAGCTCAGCTAGCCCTTCAAGAGGGAAGGGTGCCTTACCTCGCTGCTTTCTGGGCTCACTTGGCACTTAGGTCACCAGGTCAAGCTGGTGCTGAAGGCCTAGAGGGGCTAGGACTCCGCAAACCTAGGACCCCTGGAGAGAGCGCCTGGAGTGTGACCACCCCACGTGTGTCCCACGCCTGCCCACCCTCCTGTTCTGCTGGTGAAGCTCAGGAGCCCCACCATATTCTTCGAGTGGGGGAGATGGATGGCAGGGGAGGTGCCAGTGGTCACAGGTTCCCAGAAAGACTCTGGCTTCTCCTCCCTGCAGCACCCGGCCTCTCACAGGACAGCCTGCTTGTTGGACCAACCGGAAGACCATGCACAAAGGTGCCCGGGCACGTGTTTGCAGGAGCTGACCACTGGGTACAGAAAGGACCAGAGCCCTCTGGGAACAGCAAGGAGCAGAGAGGAAAACATTGCTCCCCATCCCATGCCCACCACTTGGGCAGCCCAAGGGGATGCAAACCTGGGTCTCTCTGAACTTAGAGACAAAGCTGCCTGGAAATACATTCAAACGCTGGAAGAACACCACAGGGGCGGGCAGGGGAGTGGAGGACAGGAGTGGATGATGCCTCAGGGGCTCTTCCAACACTGTGGTCCAGTCCCAGCTCCTCCCCACATCCACCCTAGGAGACAGGTGATAAAAAGCCCCCTTCTCAGAAAAAAGGAAAAGGGCAGAGAGGACAGAGCCTTGTGCCAGAAGAACATGCCTAACAGGTCCCAGGGCCAGAATCTCACCTGGTCAATCTCCAGAGCCCCACAATACACATGCGGATGCCACCACACGAGTCAAACAGATGAGATCCCAGCAATCAGAGAATAATCTAGATGCTCCAGGCACAGTGAAGGCAGCAATTAACTTAGCCTAGCATTACCAAGCAGGAATATGTGGTCGGGTCCTACCTACCCAGAGGAGCAGGGTGGGTTTGGTGTGCTGGGTCCTGTACAACTTTGGGCAATGCCCAGATCCAGCCATCCCAGAGAGAGACGCGTGAGGCCCGGGAGCTGTGTGCTCTGTTCACCTCTGTGCACCCTCTGGGGTCATGCAAGCATCTGCAGATGAACTGAACAGATAACTGAAGCAACAGACAAGTTCACATTCCCTGGAGCTAAAAGAAGACAAGGAAACCTCGCCTTTGAATCGGCCCTAGGAAAAGAGGAGGTCACCAGCTGGAAGGGAAGCGCCAAAGGGAGGAGAGAGCAGGCCCCAGGCGTAGAGGCATGCAGGCCAGGGAGCCGAGTTTTCCCTCATGGCCGGAGCTGTAACTCATCACACCTGAGCGCTACACTTAGCAGGCAGGAACCCTCTGGTCCTAGGAGGCCAAGGGCAAAATCAACTTCATAAAAAGGCCAACCAAAGAGTCGCCTCCAACTGCTGCCCAGCAGACTCTCCTCCTCCGCAGCCACCACCCACTGGAATATTCCGCCCCATTCCCTGGGCACCTCGGACACCCTTAAGGAATGTAGATCACTCGTGCCCAAATCATTAAACTTCTTACCGAATGTACGATTGCAGGCACAACCATAGGCAGGTTTGCAGGTTTTTTAATTTTTTCTTTTTTTTTTTTTTTTTTGAGACAAAGTCTCGCTGAATTCCTGGGCTGGCCTCACACTTGCAGCCTCCCGAGGCTCAGGGATTACAGGCGTGGGCCACCGTGCCTGAATAATTCTCTTTTCTACTTTTATGTAAGGAGTGCTCTACCCACGGGGGACCTCACAGGCTTGACCAGGAGGTGGCTGGGAAGCAGTTACAAAGCTGGGCACTCGGTTAAAACGCTTACGGATGAAGCTGTACAACATCTAACGTTTGCTTCAAAATCACGAGAGAAGAAAGGGGGTGAGGGCACAGCCGAAACGAGAGGAGCGTGAGCTGGTGAGCGCTGAAGTGGCAGGGCTGGGGCCGACTCTACTGTGCTAGTGCGCGTGTTTGAAGTGACAGTACACAAGTTTTAAGCAGCAGCAGTGGTTGAGCATCCAAGTTGGGCAGGAAAACTCAGTCCTCGTCCTGCAGCTTACGTACGGGGCGTGTGACCTCCAGCAAGGGACCTCTGGAGCCTTGGCTTCTTCATCCATAAAATGGAGACTATAACAATACCTCTTTCACAGGGCTGAGAATTAAATGTTTGTCCTTAGCACTTAGCACAGTTTCAAGCATACAGTCCACCCAAAGAAACATCAGCTATCATCTGCATTAATAACTACTATAATCGACTTAGACACAGATCCTCTTACGGGGGACACACTTGAAATTAAATTACCTTCCTGCTGCTGCCCAGCTTTCAAGAATCTTGAGGCTCGACAGCTGTGATGTAGGCAGGCAGGTGGTCAGACATAAGCAGGAACCAGCTTCCTCAAGTGGGAAAGCCTTTCGCTACTGATAAGCATAAACCAACTCCCCAGATTCAAATCTGAGGTTCATGAATCATCAGGGACGGCTCTGTCTCTCCAAGGCACCTGAGAAATCCAACTAACACCCACTCTGTCATAAAGCTCTTGCTTTGCCCTCTGCTTCCAGCCAGGAGTTCAGAAGCCAGTCTGCTAGCAGGTTAGGGGAGGGGCAAGGACCTCCCCAGGAGCAGCTCAAGCATCCAAGACACTGTTTACACAGCTGGGGGCTTGGTTATTCAAATTCTAAACCGCTGAGTTTGCAACTGCAGCAAAGGAGCTTTAGAGCCTCCAGTGTGAAACCCAGAGCTTCCGTGTGGCCTGGCAGGCAACAGAAATGAATAGAGAGCTGGGCAGGGCGGGACCCAAAAGTATGATACACTTTCTCCCTTTTGCTGCCACCAGAGAGCTGTGGGCCCATTTTTAGATAGATCTTGATTTTTATGCCCCAAAATCTGGGTTTTAATATACATTCTCCCAAGCTTTAAACAAAAGCTTAATTTTGTAAATATTTAAACCAGTAGATAGGTCAAGTTCAACCAGATGCAGGCTCAATGTGGCATTCTGACCACCAGGGGGCAACCTCGAGCAGAGTCCAATTTTCCCCAAAGTTCCCATAGGGTACATTCCTGGGGGTTCAGGCATCCGCAAAAGTCTAATTTCTTCTCTCACACACGTGCTTTAAAAACAACATATATTATAGGCAGAAATACATCTTGGGCTGGGGATATAGCTCAGTGGTAGAGGGCACAGTTAGCTTGTGCCAAGTCCTGGGTTCAATCCCCAGCACTGCAAAAAATGGAAAAAGAAACACAACTGAGGTGCCATTTTCCCACAAAGGAGGCCCCACCTGTGTTGGCAGGTGAAGCAGCTTCTGTGCAGACCTATTCTCAAGCTTTGCCATTTGTCCAATGGAACAGCATCCTGAAATTTCAAGGCAAATTATTATAGACACTGTTATATTCATCTCAAGTGAAATCAAGCTTTCCTCAATCCTGGTTGAGTGCATAAGACAGCAATTGCCATATGCACACCATCAAAACACTTTCACTATTCTCAAGGACTGACTATGGATAAAAGTTACAGCTTTGGACCTAAGAGTATTGTGATCAGCTTTTATGAAGCATGCAGTTTTGAGTTGTTGTTAAGGTCTCACATTTAAAGGAGGACTTATACAATTTTAGAAGCTTGTAACCTTGGATCTGATTTAATATCTTCATTTTTATGGAGAAGGCTGTGTCAGGGAATAAAAGATGGCTTCCCCAGCATCACTCGGGTCAGTAAGAGATCAGACTGGGGCTAGAATCCACTTCCCCAACTCCCAAGTCTATAATCTTTCTACTCTCATTTAGCAAATCAGTAATTAATTATTATATATGTGAAAAGTGAACATATGGAAATTGAATTTTTTATTCCATAAAATGTAAGTCTTCCCCAAGGTAGGCAGAGAAGGGAGGTTTCTCCCCTTTCTCTACCTCGTGTGAGGTTCCATAGCTAATGGATACGCACTGCATAGCCAGCCTGCCCTGCATACAAAAGACAATCAATAATTATCTTCTAGTAAAAGTCACACTCATTACTTAAAAACACAGGCACTTTCAACTCCTGATCTCCTATTCCATCCCTCTCAGTGCCCAGGGGCATGGGACTCATCACCTCCACTATACAGATGAGAAGACTGAGATTCAGTGCTGTCAGGGGCTTGTCCAAGGTCACACAGTTGACTGGAGAAACCAGATCCCACTGGCTGAGTCCCACATGCCCCCTGCTCCCTAGAGGCTCCCTCCAGAAACCCCTCTGCAGTCTGCAAAGCTCCTTCCCAGCCCTAAAAGCAAGAGCTCCAATGAACGTGTGCCGCCCGCCAGGTACTGCGCCTGGCATTGCCTGGAACAGTCCACCTTTTCAACTTGATGCTTTCTGGGGCATTTTTATTACCAAAGTAATATGCTACTTGGAACAAGTTGGAGGAAATGATGTTCAAAGAAGAGCAACTTCTTCCTCCTGCCCACCTTCCCAACCCCACCCGCACACGGATGGAATCATTCCGTGTGAGGTATGCGTTCGCCCCACTTCCTCCTGCTTCATAAACAGGTGTGAGACGGGATACTGGAGTGCTACTGTAGTCCGCGCTCTCCTAACACAGCCCCAGTTCCCTGCGCAAATCCGCTACTGCCCTCCCCACGAAACAGCACCAGCAACCTTCCAGCCAAGAGAGACAGAACTGATTCTCACTCTGTCATCAGTCGCATAGAGTCACACTGTGAAAGAGCCCTGAGTCACCGGGCTACTCCTCTTCTGAGAGGCATTCAGAAGACTCCCAGGTATTTTGGCAGCACAAGAAAGGCTACAATAAACATCTGGTCATACATCCTTAGTCCCAGTGCCTCATTCCTGCAAAGGTCTCCAAAATGCCACTTTCAGGTCCAAATGTATGTGCATCTTAATTTTAAAAATCTACTGTTTTCATGAAAAAAATGAGTCCACAAAAAAAAAAAAAAATGAATAGATTAGCTATCGTGAGTTGAGCTGCTATAAACATGGATATGGCTGTGTCACTGTAGTATGCTGACTTTAAAAAATAAATAAATAAAATAAAAGGGGTAAATTATAAATACATACATATAGTATTCCTATATATACATACGAATAGAAGTGTTAAATAAGAAACATACATGATCCCTCAATACAGAGATGGCTGATATGAATAATTTGCTAAATTTCCTTCCAGAATGAGATAAGACAGTATTAGTTGCACTCTGTACTTTCATAGGCTCAGATTAAGTTCTGACTGAGCTCAGAGCCGCTCCCGCCCCACCAGGAAGGGACGCAGGTACCATCCTGCCACCCTGTCCCTTTCCTGTAGCTCCTCCACAGTTAAATCTTTTTGACAACCTAATAAATGAAAACGGTAGGGCGCTGTCATTCCCAGCTTGTATTTCCTTGACTAAACGGGCGATTAGATGCTTCCCGTGGGTTTTCAGATCCACACCAGACTTCAGAACACGAGACAGAGCATCATTTGATCATCTGCCCGGGAGTCCTCTTACCGATTTCTGCTGCTCAAACATAAGTTTCTTATAGAAGAGGTGGAACTGTTCAAAGCTGAGCTCGTCTTTATGGGCACCAATTTCCTGTAAATATAAAAAAAAAGCGACCACGTAACGTTGGCCGTGCACCAAGAGAATGTCCCCACCCTGCTCAGAAATCAAAGCCGTTTCTTTGGCGACCACTCAAATCCAACTCCCTTCCTCTGAACCAAACTGTCCGCAAGTTTCCCAAGTCACCTGCCTGAGGGAACATACAGGGACCCTGCCAAGGATGGCCCTCCCTTGAGCTCCCAGGGGAAGAGCCTTGGCCAGCTTTCCTCCTGTGGGCAGGGGCCACTTTCTTTAGAATTCTGAGTCCAGACATACTTATAATGTATGCATAGATAATGCATTTTTTAAAGCATAAAAAATTGTTTTAAAAAATTGGCTGTCAATCAGGAGTTAGACGGTTCAGCTCCAATCTGCTGCTTTATGGCTCTGAGCAATTTACCCAACCCTTTCAGACCCTCAGTTTCTTCATTTATTAAACAGGCGGCCCAGCACCCTGTTGGCTTCCCTGAAACCAAGCAAGATAATAGCCACAAAGTGCCTGGCTCCCTCAATGCCTGATAAGAGCAAGATTCCGATCGCACTGTGACCAATGGTAAACGCTTGCCACATTGTCCTTCTCCTCTCAAATCCCACCCTCCTGTTTTTGGTGAGAACGTGTGGGAACGTGGGGGAGGGCAAAGCATGGTGAGGCGGGCCGGGAAGTGGGTCAGCTCCCCAAGCTCGCTAGTGCAGCATGACGGGCTCTTTCAGCAGAGGAATTCCATGGAGGACAGCTGACGCTGGCATGGCCAGGAGTCCGCCCCATGGGCTGCTGGGAGCGAGTGTACACTTCCTGTCCAGCCACAAGGTGCCCATCATTCAATATCTTGGTGCACCCTTGCCTCCCTGGAAAAGCCCACCTGACCCCCACACCCCACCACTCAGGGACCTCCCTGTCCTGCTCCTCCAACGGCTCATTACATAAGAAGGAAGCAAACTCAGGGACAGTGGAAGGACAGACAGCTGGAAGGACGGGGGTGGAGCACGGAGCCAGCCCACCAGAGGCACGACCAGGACCTGCTCACAAAACACCCACCCCTGCACGCCCCCCGACACAAGGCGTCCTTCATGCTATTTTGCAAAAGATACACATGTTCACACAACTAGGAAGAAACTACACAGCAAGAAGACTAGGGCTTCAGGAAGGGAGGACCAGACAGAGTATAGATGACCCATGTCACTCACGTGCCCTGCGAGGACCGGGAACATGGCTGGTTGGAGGAGGGCAGGTGCACTGGGAGGCCAGGACTCTCCGGGCACCACCCACAGAGCTCCCAGGCCACCCTGGGCTCAGGTGGGAAGCACCAAGTAGCCCTAAGTTCCCAAGATTCCCAGGCGCAGCTGCAAAACTTACCGCAAGCTTATCTTTGAGGAACTTGGCACTGCTCACTTTGAAGTTGACCAGGGGTAAGATGGCCTTCAACTCTCGGAGGCTGATGCTGCAAAAGAGGAAAGGAAGGCCCGGCTCCCTCAGCCTCGAGGGCTCAGCACACGGGCTTCGGCCAGCCCCACGCTCCCCCTCCAGCCCCTCCCTCCTGAGCACTAGGAACCAAACACTCGGGTTCAGGGAGGGGATACCCCGGTGATGGAGGCTGGCCCCCACCCCTCAGGGATGGCCAGGGTCATGGTAGATCATGTGTGGGGATGATGCCCAAGAGGAGGGCTGGCCTCCACCCTCCAGAGATGGCCCAGAGCCTCAGAGAGAAAACACACATGGGCTCAAAGCAAATCGAGGTTGCCAAGGCAGGGGGAGGGGAGGGCAAGGGGCAGGCAGCATCTGAGCCCCTCCATCCCCACTGCTGGGGCATTGGTCAGGCCAGAACACTACCTGGCCCTCACTACACCCTCCCTTAGGAAGCTGCGTCATTGGTCCCAGGGTTCAGTACAAGTGGGGGTCGCTGGGGAACACATCAGAGGCCAGAGTCACGGGGCAGCAGAACTAGAGTCAGAGTCAACCACCAGAACAGCCAGGGGGCCAGAAGGGCTGGTCCCAAACCTCCCTGCACTGTTCACCATGAACTGGCCGTCAGCCTCACTGCAAGAGGAGAGGACAGTGCCACCCAGGAAAGGGGACCCAAGAGGTCACCCAACCACAGCAGTGCCCACAGCTGAAATTCACAGATGCACGCCTGGCGCAGGGGCTCTGTGTGTCCCTGCTTCAACAGCTCCAGGAGGCAGGTGGGCACCACCCTCGCCATCTCAGGGAGACTGGGACCTGGCCCACGCCAGACGCAGCCTCCAGCCCAGATGGCTACAGCAGCCACGTCCAACAACCGCCAGGACTGGCAAACACCACCAGGGTAGGAGAGACTGGGTACCCCGACCTGCTGGCAGGAGAGCCAGACCCTTCCTCCTCAGAGTCCAGCGTCTGGCAGGCTAGAGAGGGCGCAGGGATCGACGAAGGAACCCGCCCCAGGTATGGGCAGATAACCACCCAGTGTCCCCAGCATGGCGCACTCAGTCCCCACTGCCACCTTCAGAAGGAAGCACAGGTGACCACCCAGCGCCTGCCCCTGAGGAAAAGCCAGTATAACTCTGGCCATCCCAGAGTCCCCGCCTCCAGCCCCCTTCAACTCCAGTTCTGACGCCTGTCTGCCATCAAAGTCCTTGACCCGCGAGGGGCTCCCGCCCTCCCCCACTGCAGGGGCCGCAGTCCAGCTTCCACGGAGAAGCTCGGTGCAAAGGAAAGCCCCCCACGCTGGGAGGGGCTGGCTGGGCAGAGGAGCCACTGGTGAGGAGCGAAAAGTTACCCCAGCACCTGAGATACCCCTCCCGACCCAGCCCCTGCAGGTGGAGGGGCCGTGGGTGCCAGCACCACAAGGAGCAGCAGGGAATGGGTCTGGGCCCAGTTGGTGGCCCTGTGGGACTCACTCTGGGAGAGAGCAGAGTCCCTCAGGGGCCCAGATTGCGACAGGGCAAAGGAAGCTTCCCACATCCAGGAACAGAGCGAGGGCAGAGAGCGGCTGGGAAACCTGGGGAGCAGACCTGGGACCCGGAGCGTGAGAATCAGAGCATCTGCCACACCTCAGCCCAGCTCTCCAGAAGGCCTCACCTTGGACCACGGAAGCAGAAGCTGGAGTCCCTCTGGAGCCCCGCCTCCTCCCACTTCCGGGTGTGGGGTCCCCAGCCAGCACTAGACATTCCCAGCAGCTCGGCTCCACTCTCTCTGGCTGCTCTTCAGATAAGAAGTGCCTCGCCCAAGATCATGGCCCCTTCCAGGGGCAGCGGCATCCAGTGACAGGTCCATGCATGGGAACAAAGCCTGACTGTCTGGCCTTTGTTCCAGGTCCGCAGGGCAATCCCTGAGGTACCCAGGGGAGCAGCAGATCCCCTGGGGAAGGATAGCAAAAATTCCCCTCAAAGAGCCACCAGAGTCCCTCCTCTTCCAGGGCTGGCAGGACTGGACAAAACCATGCTGCTTTTCCTTCTCAGCCTGGCCAAGTCCCTGAACCCTCAACACCGCACTCCACGCACCCCACACCTTGGCAACCTTGCCAATAATGATAACAGACACGTAACGCCAGGCCGATCCACTGCAGCCTCGCACCAAGTCCCGGAGGGAGGCAGGGACCGCACTCATCTCTCTTGCACAGATGAAGAACCTGAGGCACAGGAAAATCGGATCGTTTACCCTGACTCACACAACCAGTGTCAGAACTTCCTACCATGAGATGTTCTTCACCTCGGCTGTCGGGCACACTGCCGCCAGCCGCGTGCGGCTTCCGCAACCAGGAGCTGCTTTTGTGTCTGTCTTTTGCTCTTAGGGTACTAGGGATCGACCCAAGGCTGTGCTTCCGCTGAGCTGCACCCAGCCCTTTTAGTGTTTCATTTTGAGACAGGGTCTCGCCAAACTGTCATGGTTCGCCTTAAACTTGATCCCCTACCTCAGTTCCCAGGTGGCTAGGATTACAGGTGTGCGCCAGCTCTAGGTCCTAGGTTCTCTCCACCAGTAGCCCTTAGCAGATGGACCCTCCCAGCTCCAAAGGAAGAGCTTGTAGCTGGGATTATGACTTTTTTATTCTCTTTAATTTTCATTAAGTTAAACAGCTGCCCATGTTCAACAGCTCTCAATCTGCACACCGGTTGAAGGGTCCTTCTGCAAACAGTTCCTGGACCTGCAGCATCCACCTCACCCAGAAATTCATTCGAATGCAAATTCTGCAACCCCACCCAGCCCAGATCCACTGAATCAGAAACTTACATGGAGCTGAGACCTGCATCTAACCTTTCAGGGGATTCTGACGCTTTCTCAAATTTAAAAATCCCTCTCTAGCTCTCAATCCCCACTTCACAGGAAAACTTCTAAAAATCTCCCATGCCAAAGGCGGTGCCCAGAACAACAAAATCTGCACAGGGGGTTTACTGTGCTGGAACCTCAACTAGTAACCACAGAAACTGATTTGCATTCAGGGAGATAAATGGACCCACACCTGTCTCCCACCTGCAAAAGACACCCTCCCCTCCCACTCTCTGAAGGCCCAGCTCAGTGGCCCCTTTGTCCCTACAGGGCTGAAGGAGAAAGGAAACCAATTCTATGCAAATTCAATATTATCCACCAAGCAGGCAAGGGAGGGAAGGAACGCCAGCCCTGGGCCGTGCCCTGGGGAAAGCAGGCAGCAGTTCGTCCAGAGCCACAGAGAACACCGCAACTCCACTGTTCGGGGCAGCCATATACCGCTGCTAGTGGCAATGCCACTCAGGAGAGCTGAAAAGGAAGAGCGGACAGACAAAACGTGGCAGGACAGACACACAACGCACTATCACCCACCTCGAAAAGGAAGGAGATTCCAACAAGTGACAGAGTGGACAGACCTTGAAGACACGGCACCAGGTGAACTGAGCCGAAAGATGGATATTTTATCAATCCAAAACCCAGAAGAGGGGCCTAAAGAAATCAAATTCAGAGACAGGACAGGGGCTTCCAGGAGCTGGAAGAGGAGTGGGGAGCTGGCATTTAATAGGTCCAGAGTCTCAGCTTGGAAGAAGAAAAGTTTCTAGAACAGATCGGGGCGACAGCCGCACCACTGTGAAGGCCTCAATCCCACAGAACCCCATGCCTAAAGGGGGCTAAAGGGGGTTATGTTTTACCACAATAAAACAAAATTAAAATTTCATTTTTTTAATTGTAAAGAGACTAGTCAGGATGAAGAAGGAAAGATTTCCCTGACTTTAAATAACAAAATTAAAAAAAAAAAAAAAATCAAACAGTGACAGTAAGACAACAAACCTTGGTGCCATCCTTGAAAAGCTGAGCTGCTTTAGACAAATGACTTAACTTCTCTGGGTCTCGGGGACCTCACATATAAAACAGGTCCTTATCTCAGCAGTGAGCTAAGAGCATTCGTCAGTATGCAAAGAGCTTAGTACAGAGGCTGCTGCTAAGCAAGTGCTCCATGAGAGCCAGCTGTGTCCATCTTGCTTCTACAGAAGTTGAGAAGCCAGGTGGAGGCTGGGGTCAAGTGATTCAGGCAGCACCGAAACCAGGCCAGCTCACGCCTGCCCTCTGGTTTCCAGTGCTTTCCTTGCTCCTGTGGCTGCTTGGTTTTCACAACCAGTCAATTGGTGTGGGCGCCAGGATCGGGCGGCACGCTGGCAGACCCCAAGGGAGCAGCTCTTCACAGACCCCTTGATCAAACTTCTTTGGAAAAGCTCCCTCCAGGCCTCACGGAAAAGGTGGGGTCCTCTGCGTGTTGACTGAGCGGCAGGGCTCAGCCCCCGGGAAGGAAGTGGAGAGCGCCTGACCAGGGCCCCATCCAGGACAGGACGCCCTCTCTGCTGAGGGCCTGGACCAGCCTTGAAAGGGTGGGTCCACCCAAGGCCCACAGAGCCCACCCTGGCAACCGGGAGGTTTCCACTTCTTGGCCACCTAGGATGGAGAAGCAGACTACGAAGCCACATCCACAACCCCATGCCACCGTGGTGGGGACAGGGGTGGCCAGGGTGGCTCCTTCTAGAATCACAAGAACCACAAAGAAGGAAAACACAGGTGGGAGGCACCCCCTCCCAGGCTGAAGGAGACCAGCGTGCACAAACTCTACAACACAGGGCCCCTGGGCTCCAGCTCAGTGTCCCCAGAGGACGGCAGCTGGGCACGGGACGGGGAACGCGGAGGGGAAGATGAGGGAGGCAGCCCGGGAGGTAGAAACGAGGCAGGGCTTCTGGCTGAGCTGACCGTCCCAGGTCTTGACCACCTCGTGGTTCACAGTTCCAAACCCTCCCGCCACCGCAGAGGGGAAGCCCGGAGCCCCCAAAGCCCGACCTCAACCAGAGATGGACTCCGCTGCTGGACAGGCGCCTGTCTTACAGTCGGAAAGGCTCTCGGGAACGCGAAGGAAGTGCTGGCAGTTCAGTTACTGCCTCGCGTATGACACAGACATTTCTAGACCAAGAATAAATCAAAGGGAAAAAAAATTTAAAGGTCAAATGTGAGGCAAAAAAAAGACAGAAACTGCAAAGTGCTTAACACATAGCCCTGCTGGCTGAGCGCTCATGTGCTCAATAAACAGCTTCCATCATTCCATCATTAAGACCGGCTCCCAACAACAAGGAAAAGGACAGGAGTCGCTCCTGCCCAAATACCGAAATGCAAATTCAAGCAAAACTACACCCCTGCCTTCTATCCATGAGATTAACAAAGGGCCACGTTCCACGCTTCAGAGGGACAGGGACGCTGGGACACCCTCATGCTGCTGGGGAAGAAGCACACACTGCCCCTCCCGGGGACACCATCACACCAGCAAATGCTCAGCAGCCGCATTGCCCGTGGATACCTTCAAGTTCACACGGACACCCGGATTTTCAGAGCAGCACTGTTGAGAGTAACAACACAAGGGTCAGGACCAACTCCATGCACCTTGATAAGGAAATGATTTGGGGAATTACACCACATTCAGCTAAGGAAAAACCAAAACCACATATTTGTTAAAGAAAATAAAAGGCCTAGCACAGAGATGTGTGTGCTGCGGGGAAACTCCAAGAGGTCCTGTCCGAGCACTGGGTGGGGTCGCCCAGCGCCTTACCCAGCCCAGCCCGCTAGCTGTGGCCAACTAACTCAGCCTGCCCTTTCACGGTCAGCCTCGCTCACACCACAAGCCATAGGTGTGTGGGATCACGCCTCCTGCTGCTCCCAGGACACAGAGGTGTTCATAGGTATGTGACTAGGGCCAAGCACCCCGTGGCAGGCACGTCCTCTCTGAAGCTGGACTGGAATCTTCCACTGGAATGGAGGCTCAGCCCACGTAGAATGTATTGTCACCACTAAATTCAGGACCCTTCATGATAAAAACACTGACGACACTGGGGATAGAGGAACCTGCCTCAACATCCTAAAGGCTGCATATGAAAAACCCAAAGCCAACCTCATGGTAAACAGGAAAAACTGAAAGCACTTCCTTTAAAATCCTGGACAAGGATGCCCACTCTCACCACTCCCATTTAATATTGTGCTAGAAATTCTAGTCAGATCAATTAGACAAGAAAAGGAAATAAAGGGAAAAAATAGGAAAGGAAGAAGTCAAATTACTACTGCTTGTAGATGACATAAGCCTATAACTACAAGATCCAGAAAAAAAACTCCACCAAAGGACTGCTAGAGCTAATATACAAATCTGGCAAAGTAGTAGGTTATAAAATCAACACACAAAAATCAGTAGCTTTTCTATGCACCAACAATGAATCCGTTGAGAAATAAACCAGGAAAGCAATTCCATTCACAACAGCCATTACAACACACACACACACACACACACACACACACGAATAAATCTAACCAAGGACGTGAAAGACCTCTACAATAAAATTATAGAACTCTGAAGAAAGAAATTTGAAGAAGACCTCAGAAGATGGAAAGACCTTCCATGTTCACGAACATGCAGAATTAATATAGCTAAAATGGCCATACTACCAAAAGCAATGCACAGATTCAGTGCTGTCCCCATCAAAAAACCAATGGCCTTCTTCACAGAACTAGAAAAAATAGTCCTAAAATTCATTTGGAAGCAGAAAAGACCCATACTAGTCAAAGTGATTCTAAGCCAAAAGAGCAGTGCTGGAAGCATCCCAATACCTGGCTTCAATTATACTACAGAGCTGTAGTAACAAAATCCGCATAGTACTGGCATAAAAACAGACAAATAGATCAGGGGTACAGAATAGAAGATAGAGAGACAAGCCCACACAGGTACAGTCATCTAATCCTTGACGAAAGCACCAGAAAATTACACTGGAGAAAAGACAGTCTTTTTAACAAATGGTGGTGGGACAACACCTGTAGAAGAATAGAGCTAGACCCTTCTCTCTCACCCTGAACAAAAATCAATACCAAGTGGATCACAGGCCTAGGAATTAGACCAGCAACTTTTAGAAGAAAATATAGGGTCAGCACTCCAGCTTTTAGGCACAAGCAATGACTTTCTCCCTAGGACTTCCTAAGCTCAGGAAATGATGCCAAAAGCTAATAAATGGAACAGCATCAAATTAAAAAGCTTCTCCACAGCAAAGGAAACAATTAGGAATGTGCAGAGAGCCTACAGAATGGGAGAAAATCTTTGCTAGATACTCTTTAGACAGAGGATTAATATCTAGAATATATAAAGAGCTCAAAAAACTTTACACCAAAGAATCAAATAACCCAATTAATAAATGGGCAAATGGAATTGAACAGACAACTTCTCAAAAGAAGAAATACAACTGGAACAAATACATGAAAACACTCAACATCATTAGCAATTAGGGAAATGTAAATCAAAACTGCACTGAAATTTCATTTCACACCAGTCAGAATGGCCGTCATCAAGAAAACAAATAATAAATGCTGGAGAGGATATGGAGAAAAAGAAACACTTCTATACTGTTGATGGGACTGTAAATTGGTATAACCACTATGGAAATCAGCATGAAGGTTCCTCAAAAGAGTAGGCCTGGGGGACTGGGGTTGTAGCTCAGTGGCAGAGTGCTTGCCTAGCATATCTGGGGCACTGGCTCAATCCTCAGCATCACATAAAAATAAATAAATAAAATAAATGTATTGTGTCCATCTACAACTAAAAATAATTTTTATAAAAAGACTAGGCATGGAACCGCCATATGACCCAGCTATACTTCTCCTCGGTATTTACCCTAAAGATATTTATAGCATCACAAATCACAATAGTCAAACTAGGGAACCAGCCTAGGTGTCTATCAACAGATAACCAGATAAAGAATATATGTGTGTGTGTGTGTATATATATATACACACAATGAAATTTTAATCAGCTATAAAGAAAAATGAAATAAGGGTATTTGCAGGAAAATGGATGGAACTAGAGTCTACCGTGTTAAATGAAAAAAGCCAAACTCACGAAGTCAAGAGTCATATGTTTTCTCTCACATGCGAAAGCTAGAGAAGAAAAAGGAAAAGAAAGATGGGGGATTTTCATCAAGGGAGATCAGTAGAGGAAAGGGACCAAGGCAGGGAGGGAGTGGGGAAGTGCTCGGGAGTGATATGGGCCAAATTATAATGTTGGAGTGTGTGCATGTATGACTAAGTAACAACTCCCATCATTATGTACAGCCCTAATGCACCAACAAAAAAGAAAAAAGAAAATGGGGAGAAAAAAGAAAATGTTGCCACCATTGATCTCTACCTAGCACCTAACTTGGTATCTGGCACTCCATAGGCCAAGTGAGACCTCTTGAGGACCATGTCCACCACAAAGCATGCTCCAAGTCCCGTGGAACATTTAAAGAAAGAATGAAAATTAGAGTCCATAGAAAAAGCACAAATTTTTAAAAAAATTTTTAAAATAAAACAGCAAAAATGTGCATGATTCTTACCTATTTCTTCTGGTTTGATCTACAGAATAAATCTGTTTCCTCAGCCAACTGGAAGGAGATTGAGAGAAAAAAGAGAAAATAAATTAGAAAATAGTGCAAGTCTAAGCAAGTTCTATGGGCTGGGGACAAAAGAAACTGAAACAAAAAGAATTTGGGCAGCTGGGGAAGAGTCTCCTGTGACTGAAGACCCCCACTGAGCCAAGAGGTCCCCTCCCATGAGAGAGGCTGGGTTTCTGCATAATGACGGTTCCCTCTAGTGACAGTCACTAATCCCCAAATAGACAGTTAAAACAAAACAGTGGAATTGGAGAGCACTGGTTTAACTGGGGAAGTAGCTTGTACCCAGATCCCATGGACGCCCATCTCCTTGAGAGACAGTCCTGAGAAAGCCCCTGTCAACCACAAGGGAGTGACGGGGAACAAACTCCAGCCTGACTCTGACTGCCCTTGGGATGGGCCACCTCTCCCTCAGTGAGTCCTTTCAGGAGGAAGTCCTCCTGACACACACCACCAATGGAAGCTTCCATTTCACCCAAAGGCCAGGGCTAAAGAGTAGCACGAGAGGATCTATGTGGAGCGCTGGAGAGTCCACAACCACCACGCACCCACTGCCCACAGGCTCCCAGTACACCTCCAAGATGCAAGGCCCCACTTCCTTCCCTTTAGCCTATGTTGCCCAAGGAACAGGTGAGCGAGGACAGAGACAGGTAAGCCAGGCACCTCTCGATGATGGTGGGGGTGGACGCACTCATCGCTTCTTGATGTAAGATCTTCAAGCCGGAGAGCCACTTCACCGCGTCCTCCTTAGAGTCAGCTGGAGAGGGATGGGGACAGAAGCATCGTTGATCACTGGGAAGACCAATGCCTAGAGTGCCCCGCCCGAGCAGAGGTCCAGACCATGGGAGAGACCTGTGCTGGCTTCCAGATTTGCAGGACACCAGGATCAGCTCCTTCGCACCATCGTGGTTCTGGGACCTGCTCCTGACTGAGGTGATGCACTGGAGATGAGCCTTCTACCACAGGTAGCAGGTGGGCCTTTCCCATACCAAATCAACTGGGCCAAGAGTGGCCAGAGTGGCAGTAACTACCACGGTGGCTATCGCTGAACCACTCTGAGAGCCTGTCCTGTATTTACCTTATCTTGACCAATGAGCCCACAGGGGAAGTACTGTCACTACTCCCATGTGTGCAGAAACTGAGTCTAAGGTTTGATGATGAGTCCTAAGTGCCCATTATGGACTGAATGTGTGTCCTCCCAGAATTCCTGCATTGAAGTCCTAACCCCAATGTGATGGACTCGGGAGTGGGCATTGGGGGGTGATTAGACTGAGGTGAGGCTGTGAGGATGGGTCCTCCACAAAGGGATTAGAGGGAAAGAGAGACCCAAGCTCCTTCCCTACTGGAGAGCACGCTGATAGGCCACGCACACACAGAGAAGGTGACTGTCACCAGAACCCGCCATGCCAGCAATATAACCGTGGGCTTCCCAGCCTCTACACTGTAAGGAATAAATGTCCACTGTGAAAGTCACCCAGTGTGTGGCACTCTGCCGTAGCAGCCAAGGCAGGCTGAGATGGAGCACACTCTGATGCCGTCCTGACGGCACACTGTGGATAACAAGCTGGGGATTCTGAACTCCATGCCAGGGGTTCTCAGACCCAGCTTCAGAGGGTCACTTGGGTGGCTTCCTGAAATCCCAGGGCCCAGGTCCCACCCCAGAGACACCACTTCAGAAGGGAGGACAGGGCAACTCTCCCAGGCGGAGCTAGTGGGAACACAGGCTGAGGTCTCGGTTGCCTCTATTACTATAACAAATTACCACAAATTAAGTGGATCAAAGTAACGCAGATGTATTCTCTTTCGATTATAAAGGTCACATCTCTAACAGGCTGGCGGGGTTGCACTCCTGCTGGAAACCCTTGGGAAGGACCCATCTCCCTGCCTCTTCCAGCCTCTGGAGGCTGCCTGCACTCCTTGGCTTGTGGTCCAGACCACTCTGACTCTGCAGCTGAATCTCCTCCCTCCCGTATGATGGATTACACTGGGTCCTGGCTAATGTGGGATCATCTCCCCATGAAGACCCTTAACTCAGTCACACCTGCAAAGTCCCCATGTCCATGTCAAATGAAGTATGCACAGGTCCCAGGCATTAGGACGTGGACATCTGAGAAGCTGTCACTCAGCCTCCCACAGTGGAGAGCCACCGGCTCAGGGTGTTAACGTTCTGTTTTGTCTCATTAAAGATTTTTAACTTCCAGCTCATGGTAGTGAGCTTGCATGCAATGCATGTAAGATCTCAGTTCCTTCAGCGATCAAGTTTTCTGTGCAGGGGCTGCTGGTGGAAAGCAAGCTGCCTGGCCTGTGGCGATCACATCAACCACCATTGATCCAACTCTCAAAAAGAGCCAAGTTGAAACAACCTGCTGGTGGGCAAAGATGAGCAGCCACTACCGGAGAACTTCCTCAGAGTGAAACGGAAGCTGGGGAGGGAGAAGCACACAAAATGAGCACCCACCTGCCAAACTGAGTGTGCTGAGGACGAACTGTGTGCCGTACAGGACAGTGAAGCAGCAGTCCTCCTTCTGGCGGACCGCTTTTGCACGCTCAAAATCCTTGGAGTTCTTCCCAGGGCGGATCTCCTTGATCTCCATGATATCCACTGAGGAAATACACAGGGGCCAGTTAGAAGCCAGAGCTCACTACCTGAGGATCCAGCCACACGCCTGCAGCCCAGGCACAAAGGGACCTGTAAGAGCATCTCTGTACCCAAGCGTCCATCTGAGCTTAGGTCTCACTCCTGGAAGTGGACGGAAGACAGACAGTCGGCCCGGGTATTTGCCACCACACGAGTCTCTGGAATAAGAGGGGGTTGGGGTTTCTTCTCGCTTCCTTCCCAAGATGAATATATTAACCTAAGACAATTAGCTTTGGTGATGCAACTCAGAGTTGAGAGAAGAGAAATAGAATATTCTACCGAAACAACAGGCAGAACTTAAGTTCATTGGTGATCACTAGGCAACATGAACTGTCAGCGGTCCTATTGACCTTTACGCTCTTTTCCCTGGAGTCCCCAAAGCTACAAGTGCTCTCTGGCTTAATTAAGGGGGAGGGGATAAAATAATAAGCAGTATTTGAAGCAATAATAATGCTGATTACAGGCAACCTCCTGTAATCCCAACAACTCAGGAAGTTGAGGGAGGAAGATAGAAAGTTAGAGGCCAGCCTCAACAACTTAGTGAGACCTTGTCTCAGAATAAAAGATAAAAAGGGCTGGGGTGTAGCTCAGTAGTAAAGTGCCCCCGGGTTCAATCCTCAGCACTAAAAGAAAAGTAAAACCAAATGCCTTCTTTAAAAGAGACAGGGAGAGAAAGAAACAGGAGCCAAGGAGTTGGGGGCAGGAGGGATGATCATAGGGACTCCAGAGACCATGAGCCTGCTGGGAAGGGACAGAGATTGACATGGATTGGTACTTTGGTGGCCCCTGATGGACTACAGTTTCTGGTGTTTATATTCCATGAAGCCACCTGCCCCTCAATCTAGGCTGCCTTTCTGATCTGCCTTATAAAATATATCATCTGTGATTCTGTGCCAGGTCTGTGCCTAATCCTTAAGAAAGTCAGGCAACTTCCATTTTTGCATTCTAGGGGAAGTCAGCTTCCATGTAGTAACTCAGACTACCCCGAGACCACTGTGCTGCAAGAAGCCCAAGCTAGCCATCTGGAGAGCTCGCACAAGGAAAACCAGACCTCCGCCCAACAGCCATCTTGGAAATGGTTCCTCTGGCTCCAGCGAAGCTCCTCATGGAGCAGAGACCAGCAATCCCAGCCCCTGAGCCCCGCCTGACCTGTGTAAATAAATGTTTTTTGAGTCAATAAATATTGGGATAGTTGACTGTACAGCAATATTTAACAGAAACAAAGAAGTCTGTCCTCCCTGCAGCCTACCTGCAATCTGAGTCCACCTACCCCTGACAAAACCTACAGGGCCAAGACAGTCACTGGGCCCAAGGGAGACTCCACTGCCCTCACAGGATGACCACTGAATGAGGGACTGGTCCAAACAAGCACGCCTGACCAGTCCCTTCCTTCCCTTGCTATGTCCACAAACAAAACAAAACAAACCCCTTTCCTGGGTCAGACCTGTTCCCTGTGCTTTAGACAGAGCCAGTTCATCCTTCCGCCATCACCTCCTATCACAAGGTGAAGGAAGAACAGGAGTCCTGGGAACCACCAGGTTGGCTGGTGACTGGCTCAGTAACATGGCCCCAGCTGGACCTTAAGCCTTCTCCTGGGGCATACCTGGCCAGGACCACTTATGAACTGTGTCTCACCACTGCAGCCAGGCTTGTCCCCAAGTCTGGGGTAGCAAGCGCATGTTGCCTGCCACATGGAAAGAGACCTCAAGCCCCAACACACCACCTAAATCCTGGCTGGGAACAGTCAGGCTCTGAGTCAGCTCCGCCCTGGGAGGTGCTACTTACAAGAACCAAAAAAGTCTGCTCAGGTTAGTTTGAGACAAATTTCCGTCACTTAGAACCCAAAGAGCTGCTTCCTACACCTTCATAGGCACATGGAACGGAAACAGGGAAGACAGGGACTCCTGGACACAGGTGTGAGAAAGGCAGACTCAGCTCTGCACCAAAGGGAGGCTGGACCTGGGGAGGAGGAGGTCGGGCTAGGTCTGACAGGAGGGGAAGCACGTTTCTGTTTTGTTATTGTCAATTAACAAAAGAACCATATACATTTGTCACAGAGAAGGTGATGTTTGAACATGTATCCACAGTGCAATGGCTTCCTAGAGCTGGTTGGTATAGACATCGCCTCACAGACCTACTTTCTGTGGTAAGAACGCTTAACATCTACTCTCAGTGATTTCCAAAAGGAAATGGGTTGTCATCGACTGCAGCCACCATGCTGTGCAACAAGAAAGGGCCTTTCGGACTCAGAGCTGAAGCAGCAGGAAAGGCCCTTCTCAGGTAACGGTGGGGGCAGAGAACGCAGGAGAGAGACAGGATGAGCCGAAAGCCTCTGCTTTCTCTCCCCGGGTCCAGTTCCACCCACCATGGTTCAGGGAACGGAGTCATGGAATATAAAGAGGACAAGGACACAGGTTTGCTGTGGACCCCTGGCCTAGGTGTGTCTGTCACACATATTCCTGTGACACAACTCCACAGGAACACACACCGAAACAGAAACAAAACACCATGGAAAGGACCACCAGACAAAGGGGGCCAAAGCCAATGAGAGTGCGCAGCCGAGACAGCTGTACTGTACCAGCGATGACACCCTGGCTTTCATCACCACTGTTAGGAAATCTGCTGTCACTGGGGATCCTGGAGGAACCAGTGCAGAAACACCACTATTTTTGTCACATCCACGTGAGTCTAAGACAATTTCAAAACAAAGTTTTAAAAACCAGTTGTCAACTACGGCTGGCCCTGTGTGGTGGGTAGCGGCATGGCACCCCAGTTTCCCATCTCTGCTCTTTCTCTGCTCCTCAAAAATAAATGCACTCCTTGCACTGGAATTCATAGCTTCTAGGAGAAGTCAGCATTCCTGACTCACCCGCCTTTGCAATTATCTAAAAACTTTAATGGTGTGAAGGTTTGTTTATAAAATAGTTGCTCATCCACCCAGTTGACGGCCAGTCAAGGGTCCAGTGACTTGAAGCAACGACCTCTTTCTATTTTGTACAGAGGACTGAACCCAGAGATGCTCTACCACTGAGCTATACCCCCAGCCCTTTGTATTTTGAGAGAGCCTTGTTCAGTCGCCACGCTGGCCTCAAATTCAGAGCCTCCTGCGGGATTACAGGTGTGCGCCATCGCTCCTGGCTCTTTTTGTTCCTATCTAGTCTAACCGCTCTCTTTCCCCACAAGATGTCTCTTAAAGGGAATCTGAGCTTGTCATCTCGCATGGTAATAATACAAAATTTGACACGTGTTCATAAAACAACCAGACGATGCGGCACTGTCTTCCCACAATCACCAAGTCTGATTCTACTTCCAAAATTGCTCTGAAGCTGTCAACTTCTATCCATTTCCACAACCAACCCCACAACCCAAGCTGTCACGGTAGGCAAACAAGCTGCTCTGTCCTCTGAGGAGCCTCCTGACACACCTCCTGCAGCAAAGCCCATCACCAGAGCCATCTCTATGAAAGGACCCCGCTGCGCCAGCACCAAGACCAGGGGTGTCCCACTGCAGTTACGACTAAGACCACAGGTCTTTGGACCCCTCAGCCTGGCCCATTCCCTATGTTCCAGCTACGAGTGGGTGATTCTCACTCTTACCACAGGACATTAGCATGTGCTGCTGGCTCACCCAGGGACGGTTCTTAGCCCGGTTAACTCTAATTTGTCCCTTCCAGTGCCAGCTCAGTAGCCACTGAACTCAGACAACCTCCCACTGCCTGCTGGGATACATACCAGGCACTGCTTCCCCTCTCACCTATAGCCCATCACAAGCCAGTGCTTATCCAAGGGACTCTGTCATCAGTAGCCCCCATCCTCAACCCCACCCAGCCTAGTGGCTGCACACTGGGCCCAATAACATTTGTTGAAAGAGAAAAGAGAGAAGAGGACAGAAAGGAAGAAGAGAGGAGAGAGACAGTGACCGGGCAAAGAGGGGCAGAGGGATCAGATGGGCACAGAGAAGGCCAAGCCATCAGGGCAAGGAAACAGACAGGCGCTCGCTACCCGGAGAAGGAGGAGAGACAGAAATAACAAAGACAGAAAAGGAAATGCAGACGGCCACCCGGACATGGTCTCTCACCATGTCACCCAGGGTGACGTCCATCCCACAGGAGCCAGGCCTGTCCCACAGGGACAGCTGCATGGACGTTCTTCACCACACGTCCTTGAGCACCCCCTTTTTCCCCCCCAGGAAACACGGGCTCCTCGCCCACACTTGAGAAGGCTCCGCTCTCTGCACTGAGCTGCTTGGCGCCTCTGTCAAAGACCAGGGATGCAACTGGTGTGAGCCCGTCTCTGGGCTCCCTGCGTCACTGAGCCGTGACGTACTGCCAGCTGTCTCCACTACTAGAGCTTCGGTAACTCAGGCCTCCAACATGGCTTTCGTTCAAAACTGTGTTTGCTGTCCTAGGTCTTTGGCCATTCCACATGAACTTCAGAATCAGTCTCTCGATATCCACACGCACACACACAAAAATAACTTGCTGAGGTTTTCTGATGCTGTGAATGATAGTAAGAGATGTATATTGATATTCATTCCCATCCCCTGGCACACGACTCCTAACACCCTTGGCATCTCCAAAGCCATGTGGTTTCCATATGGTGGGGGGCTACTGGAGAGCCTCAGGAGGCTGGTTGTGGAGGAACCAACCACGTGACCATGGGCTTGGAACTTCCAGTCCCATCCCCACCCTCCAGGGAGGAGACAGGGCCTGAAGGTTGAGTTGGTCACCAATGGCCAATGATTTAACCAACCGTGCTGACATAAGGAAGCCTCCATGAAACCCCAACAGCACAGAGCTCCAAGAGCTTCCTAAACACAAGGCAGTTCCCGGAGGTGGCGTGCCCACACCCCTTCCTGCATCTCTTGCCCCATGCACCTCTTCTACCTGGCTGCTCATATGTAAGGTTCCCTACAATAAGTCAGTAAAAAGAAGTGCCCCCTGGTTCTGTGAGCCACTGTAGCCTCCTGAAGAAGGGTCAAGGGAAACCTGATGTGCAGCTGTCAGCCAGAGGCACTGGTCACAGCCTGGGGCTTGAGAGGTAGGGGTGGTCTTGTGGGACGGAGCCCTCAATCCCTGGGGTCTGGCACTACCTCCACGTAAGCAGCGGCAGAACTGAACTGAATGAGGAAACGCCCAGCCAGCAGCCACTGGAGAATGGCACGCTTGACGTGGGAGAAAACTCTCCATGACTGCTCAGTGTTGAGCACTGAGAGGGGAAGAGAGAGAAGAAAAAACATGCAGGCTCTTCCCTTCTCAAAGTGAGGCATTTCCTGCTGTATCGAGTTCTGAGAATGGGAAAGAAACTGTTCTGGTTTTTCCCATATTCTATCAGATGGGATTGTCTGGATCTCCAGACCAAGCCAGGAAGAACTGGTCCCTTACAGCACCGTCTTCCCATCCATGAACATGGGCTATCGACTCATAGCACACTTAATCACTACCTTGAGCCAGACAGTTTGCTGGATGTACTTGACCTGGCCCTCAAGGGTCTCAGGCACGTTGGCCTCACCCTTGTGAATAAAAGCAAGGTTCTGATGCTAGAGGAAAACTGACCGAGCACTTCCTACACACTGGACACCTTTCTAACACTTTGCAAATTGTTGCAGGATGGTTCCCTTGAAGCTGAGCCAGAGGAAGGGATCCCTGCTCAAGAGATGACTCAGGGAGTGCTGGAGCATTAATCATACCAGAGACGTGGTTCACATGGAGGCAGGGAGGCCGGCCTCTTGTCCCCCCGCCAGGCAGTCACTGACTTACAAGTACAACCTCCCAGGTGAGGCAGCTTCCTTCTGCTAAGAGCATTGCTTCAGAAAGAGGGGCAGCTGTGAGACATGGCAGCCAACACTCCCAGCAGCAGGGAGAGGAAGCGTGGGAACGGGATCTCGGTGGGCCGGACGGCATCCTCTGTGCTGACTCATGCAGCACAATACAAGGCAGCTTCAACGATAACTCTCTATCCTACAAATCGGGAAACTCCAACACAGAGAAGTGAAATGTGTTGGCCAGGGTCACCAGGAAGTGGAAGAGGCAGGATTTCAACTTTGACTCGTGGCCAAGCAAGTGACTTTAAGAAGCAACACAAGAATATATAGCCCTGTTCCCATCAAGCTCCCCACGCACACTCACACACACACACACACACACACCCCGCTTTAAAGTACACATATCATACAATTCTATGGGGCTTAGTGCATCACTGCACATGTGCGGCATCACCAGGGACACCTGGGCCCTCTGGCTGTCATCCTTTGACCTCTCACATCCCCACACCAGCCATAAATGACCATTAACCTACTTACAGTCGCCACAGCTTCACCATTCTGAACGCTTCATCCAAACGAAGTCAAATACGTGGTCTTTGGGTCTGGACGGGTTCAGTTGGTATAATGTTTTTGAGACGTACAGACGTTGACTCGTGAATCAGCGCTTCGCTCCCTGCTGTGAATGATCCCCCGTGGTGTGTGCACGCCACCTCTGTTAACCCACTCATTAAGCACCTGTCTTCACCTCTCCGGGGTGCGCCCCAGGATAGGAGCCAGCTGTGTTTCAGCCACACTCACAGGATGCAGGATGGCCAGCGGCTGCATCTGCAATGGCATGAGCGCCTCGTGCCACAGAGCTGAAAGCTGTCAGCCCAGGCCAGGGATGGCACCCACAGGTGAGACATCACCTACCAGGCCTGAGCACTGTGCCCGCGGCAGCAAATGGAGCCATTGTGCACCCTTCACAGCCAGAACTACCACTCCTGGGCCTCATGAGTAAGCAGCAGGCAAGGTCCAGAGGCAAAAATGGTTGCCCCATCCAGTCATGCCCCCATCCAGGAGCCCAGGGAGGCAGGCAGGAACTCCTCGCCAGTCATGTGGGCGCTGTCTGGTCATCAGCAAGACCCAGGGGCTCACTGGCCTCTTTGTTGACATGCCCAGTACCAGTCCCCCAAGGGCAGGCACACCCTGCAAGACGATGATCCCCCCAGACACAAGGCACACAGCAGAGAGGAGAAGTTAATCCAAGCCACCGATCTGACCTAGAGTTACCTGTGACTAGGCAGAAGGACTCTGGGTCCATCCAGCCCACCTGGGGCTTCACGCAGTCGCCTCACCCCTCAGTGCCTCTGTTTCCTCACGTGCACCTGGGAGCAACAACAGTGCTCACACTCACAGCTCGGTGAGGGTTAAGGAGAGCGGCTGAACGTGTGCGCATGTGTTGGCCAGTCAAAGTAAGACCTGACAGCCAACTGACGAAGATGCGGACACTTCTATCACTTGTTACCCGTTCCATCTAAAATTACGAAGATAACTGAACTGAGCTGGACACCTGTAAGTGCTAAGATAGAGCAGCACGTCTCTAATTCACCTGCGGTGGAACCGAGGTGAAGATCCTGGGTTGGAAAAACCCCGACACGTCTGTAACAGGACGCACACATCTGAGAGTCCACACGCACGCTCCGTATGGCGTGTCGACACCATTCTCGCTAGCTAAGCGTGCCCGGGAACTCAGAAGGACCGCTTCCCCCAGACGCACCCTCCAGATCCCAGAGCTGCTACGGAGGTTCCAGGGTGGTCATCAGCGAAGGTGGGCACCAGTCTGCAGAAGGAGAGGAGCAAGGCCCCTGCTCCAGATATTGGAAGTCGCTGAGCACCGAACCTGGGGTCCCACCCACTCTATTGGGTCCTTCTTGAGTCCCAGTGTGTCCTTCTGACATGCCTGGTACCAACCAGGGTCCCATCTCAATGACAATGTTAGTATTTTTAAGATTATGTCATTGCTAGTTCCATTACGATACCAGGTAGTTTGAGGTAGAAAAAGATGGTAATTCAGAACAATTCCTGAAGAGTGCATATGCCCAGTAATGGTTTTACTGAAAATCAAACACCGAGGTTCTTGTTCTTGTGCATCTTTGGGGCGGGCTGCTCTTGGTACTTAGAGCAGCCGGCAAAGCAGCTGAGGAAACGGGCTGGGCGCGGAGGTGACGGGGCTCCCAGCAGCAGCTGTCTCCACCGGATGTGAGGTTGTCCCCAAGAAGTCACTCTCCAACACGCTTCCAGGCCCGTGAGACCCAGCTAAGGAGGGCCACCCCTGTGTGTCCACTGCACCTGTCTGTGTGAAAGCTTGAGAAAGGTACCAGAAGATTCCCTCCAACCGGCATCACTGCTGGAAGGATGGCGGTCAAGGACAGCGGAGGGGACTCGGTCTGCACTGACTGAACGTCTCATCAAGCGCACAGTCATTAAAACGCCTGACAGTATTTCAGATCAGCCACGGTTGGCTGGCGGAGCTCAGACCACGCGTGCTTGTGTGGGGGCTCAGCCGCCGCATTTCCTGCTTGAAGAAGTGAGATAGCTCAGCCACTAACCAGGCCTCGTCCCTGCACGCCCCACCTCTTTCCCAGCACGGCCTCGGGCCTTCCCTGCTCCGGCCACCCTCCCCACCACAGCCCCTGGAGCTACCAGACCCCTTCCTGCCCTCCCGCCCATCACCCCCAAACACACCCTCAGGGGTTTCCAGCCAGTCACCTCCCCTCTTCCTCTCACTGGCTGCCTTGCCCCAGCAACCCTGGGGCAGCCTGGCCCTGTGACCCCGCTCTTCAAACTCCATCCTCCTTTCTCCTGCCGGCCCCCAGCCTTGGCCTCCCTCAGCTCCTCGAGACCCCTGGGGCACGCTCGCACCCTGACACCAGGGACTGGGCCCTCTCCCCAGTTCCCATGCCTGACCTAGGTGACACCGTCCGCCAACAAGCCCAATGAAACTATCCCATGGAAGCTCAAGTGGGGAAAGACAGGCAGGTGACCAGAGCACCCACTTGTCCTCCCACTCTCCTGAGACGCCCGCATTCCATCAGCCAGGCCCTGGAGCTGCTGAGCACGGGGGCCAGGGTGAAGCAGACAGAGGTCCCTGCCCTGGGAGTGCTCCAAGGCCTGGGGGGAGCACAAAGCCCTGAGGGAACCCTGGAGCCCCAAGACCCTGGATCCAGCCTGGCAGGTGGAACCAGGTGGGGATGGCCCAGCGCCTACTCTCCTTTCTTGTGCAAACCAATGAAAGACCACAAAGCCAAGCCCTGGAGGCGCCCAGTCTGTCCAGGCTAACGTGACTCTGAGGATGATCTTGTCTCCCCCTCAGCACCAGCTCACTGCTGTGCGGTGGTGGGTTCACTTTAAGTGAAAGACCAGGGCTGCACTGAGCTCAGCCTGCTCCAAAAACCAAGGGCGCTAGGTTCTTTCACAGCACAGCGTTGGCCCTGGAGCTGGGTACAGAGCAAGACGCACAGAATGCAGAGCTGCAAAGGCGTTTCCAAGGTCTGAGATGGACCAGCAGAGAGAGCCTGGCTCTGGAGAACCTAGCAGACCTGGATTAAAGCCCAACTCTTCCTTCCTGGATGTGCAGTGTGGGTGGGTCCCCATATTCTGGATTAGCCTCCACTTTTCCATCTGTAAAATGGGGAAATGGCACACTTCCCATAGGTAGATACTCCGCAAAAACGTCAGCTGGCCTAAGAGTTCCAGATGTTAGAAACTGCTTTACGCCTGGAGCTGGGGGTGGGGCTGCCCTTACCTTCTTTGCTAAAAAAAAAAAACCAACACAATTGCTGGACGGTGCTGACAGCCTGCTTCCCCGAGAAGAGACCATCTAAGGACACCCATGTCTTTAGATGGCTGGTACTCTGGTGTTTTCTGCTCAGAGCTATTCCAGGGACAAGAGTTTGGCATGACAGTGAGGAAACTGAGGCTTCTCCCACCAAGGGAGGGGCAGGAGACTCTGATGGTGACTCCAGAACTGGCACTCAGCTCAGCCTCCTTGGCCTGTTCTGGCCCCATCTACCCGCCAGGTGCCACCTGCCCTGCCCTGCCTTAGAGGGGGGCTGCCCCTAAGAGGCCTATAGGGTGGGCACATCCAGGGCCAGGGCCAGGGCTCAGATCTAAGCCACGGTCCCTGGGCAGCTCCCCAAGCACAGAGCCCACCTGCTCCACCCCTTGGCAGCTGCCTGTGTTTCATTTTCCGGCTGTTTCCACACTCAGGAGGTAAGAGAGAGAAGAGTTGTACGTCCCGGCTGCCCAGTCCCCCGCATGCACCACCAAGCCCTTCTCCCACGTTCCCTGTTGGAGCATCACTTAGACACGGTGCTGTTCCTCCGGCTGGGAGCTGAATGAGAGCAACCCTGTGCACAATGTGCAGGAGACAGACGGCTTTAACCAGAGCCCACCTTGCCGGGGCTCATTGCGATGCACTGTAATACACACTGGGAAAAACAAGCACCTCGCATCTCCCAGCTGTGAAATCAAATCCCCTCCTATACAAAATTAGGTCCTGGGGCAGAGCACCCACCGGGCACGCACAAGACCCTGGGTTCAATGCCCAGCAGCACGAAAGAAAAACAAGGGAGTCAATTTTAAAACAAGCATTAGGCATAAAACAGCACAGGTAGTGTACAGACAGAACAAAGATTGATAAGGTGAGAGGACGCAGTCACCGCCTTATATACAGCCTATGAGAATTTAAGCTCATTCTGCTTTAAACCAGCACTGTGTATCAAAATTACCACGGAAAGCCCTCCATATTTGAAGATCCCTTCTCCCACAGAAATGGACTGATCATTGTCTTGGTTTTAGAACTTCTGGTTTCCGTGAAGCCACGTATGCTCTGACATGATGTCTCATGTATCAACTCGATAGCTTACTGGAACTGCAGGCAGCTGGCACAATTGATCAATATTTTTCTCTAAATTAATTCACCTTTTTCACTCTAATAGACATATTATAAGAATGATTTTATGTCTCTGGCAAAAACAAAACCAGTACCACTCACCATATGTAACAGGCATTATAAAATAGTCAAGTCAGTGAAATAAGACAATGTTGCTAAATTCTACCTAGAAATGGGTCTCTTGTCCTCAGCTTCATTTTGAGTCATAAAGGGAGGAAAAAACTGTGGAGAGGAGAACAGAGCCAAAGCCACCATGTGAGACTCACAGGTAGAGGTGGAAGTCAGAGCGGGGACCCAGGAGGGAGGGCTGGTTGGAGCCCCAGGACTGAGCTGATGGAATGGTCACCGAGGTGCAGGTGCGTAAGAACTGGCCACGCATGCACCATCTGTGCACTTTACCAAATGTGACAAAGAAACATGTTTTTGAAGACAAAAGATGCTGATGTTTATGCAACGGAGGAAGAGTCAGGGACAGCTACAAGGCCTGATCTACTGTGGAAGGGCACACAGGGCCCTAAGCATGCGACACGCATGTGATGAGATCATACATCACAAATGGACACACATGTACAAGGAAAACCCGGGAAATCTGAGCGTGATTGGCAGAGGGCAGTGTCAGCGTCGGGGTCCTGGCCATGACCTTGTACTCTATAGTTCTGCGAGACGTCGCCGTGGAGGGGAGCTACCTGACGTGTACTATTTCTTACAACCTCATGTGAATCTACGATTGTCTCAATTGAAAGTCCAAAGAAAAAAATGCTCAGATGCTCAGTATCAGGAAGGAAAGGGGAAAAATACATGTTAGTACCCAACGGGTGTTCCTGTCCTGATCAGAAAGACGGGGTGGGAACTGAAGGGACACCATGCTCCCAGCACTGGCCATGCTCCCAGGCACAGCAAGAGATCGTGCTGGGCTATGGCACCTGACCAGCGGTCTCCCCAGAGGATGCTGGGGAGATGGACCCTCCTCCCAGCGGGCCACTTCCAATCCTCCCGCTGACTCCAGGCTCCACCCCTGCAGGGGCCACACTATTTCTAGCCAGGGCAGAAATAGACGCTCTTGCAGCCTCCTGATAAGCCAGGCATGAAAACCCAGAGGAAATGCCTGCAGGGGCCCAATGCCCAGCCTGGCACCGGGGACTCTTTTGGAAAGAGCAAAGGTCATACAGCTACCAAAGATGGCTGGGAACACATTCCATGAACGTCAGTCCCAATATCCCGGGTGCCTGCAGAAGTGCAAACCAGGGTCCCCTCAACGAGGACCCAGCCCAACAGCACCACCGAGCACTGACATCTCATTCTTTGAGTTTATGTTTTGTCTTTTCTGTGTTTTTTGTCTTTTTTAGAGGAAAAGAAGGATTATAAGAATACTGACAATTATCTCAAATTCTGAAGGTGTGACTGTGATGGAACCCTCCCAGGGAAAACTCTGGTCCTCGTCCTCCTTCCCAGGAACCCCTGGCACCTATGCACACATGAGGCTGAGACTATGGTCTCCACTCCACAGATGGGGAAAGTGGAGCAGAAAGTCCCAAGGACTTGTCTAAGGTCACACAGGTGAAGCCGGGATTTGACCCTGAGCAATCTGGCCCTTTTCTTCCTGGTGCTAGGGAGGAAACCCAGGGCCTCGCGCACGCTAAGCAAGCACTCTACCTCTGGGCCACACCCCAGCCTCAAAGCCTGGACTTTAAACCACTGGCCACGAAAGGACAGAATCTGGGGTCAAGACCAAAGGTGCACTCCCTGAAGCTGGTCACTGCTGGTCACAGCAAGACCCTCTTGGGCCAGAAGTGGAAATGAGGGCCTGTTGCTACAGGGACCAGAACAGGATGAGAGATTCAGTACGGAGGCAACTTCAGGACCAGCAGACCCCTGGGTCCCAGTTCCACCTCTGCCACCAACTTATTGCATGACCTATGTGGCCTTAAAGGAGTCACTGTACCTCTCTGGGCCTCAGTTTCCTCCTCATGAAGTTCAGGGGTTATGTCAGCCCTGGCATTTTAAAAGTCTCTGAGACCCAAAAACATGGATTCAGGCTGAAGAAAACTCTAGTCTTATCCTTTGTGGCCCTGGAGACAAGGTATAAATGGATAGTACTGAAGGTTGAACTGTATTCCCTAAAAAGAGATGTGGAAGTCCTATCCCTGGCACCTGTGAATGTGGCCTTCTTTGGAAATAGGGTCTTTACAGATATGGCCAAGTGAGGATCGGGTCATGCTCATGGATCCAAGCGTAGGCCCTGATCCAGTGACTGCTGTTCTTAGAAGAGGGAGACTTGGAAAACAGACAGACCTACACAGAGGGAAGAAGGCCACAAGGTGACAACAGAGATGGGAGCGTGCTTCCACAAGCCAGTGACCCCAGCAACCACCAGAGGCCAGGAGGAGGCGTGGAGGAGAGCGGATCCTCCCCAGGTCTGCAGAGGGAGCATGTCCTGCGGAGACCCTGATTTCAGACTTTAACCCCCAGAACTCTGAGAATGAATTTCTGTTGTGCTAAGCCACCAGGAGTACGTGTGAAGTGGGGAGAGTCCCAAGACACTAACACAGGTAATAGCAGACTTCTCTTCAGAGTTTTGTTATTAACAGCTATTAATCATCTAGCGCTCACTCTGTAGGGGGTACTTTATCAACTGTGTTACCCGAAGTATTTCATCTCATCTCATGCACTCACAAACTCCACAACAGAGACCTCATTACAAGTCCCATTTTGCGGAAATAAAAAGGCTCCCGGCAATCAAGGAGTCTGTCCAAGGTCACTCAGACAAAAATGGCAGAGCGGACACCCAAACCAAGCCAGTGGCACCCTGAAGCCCAGAGTCTTCCTCCTCCTCTTACTAAGAAAAACAGCACCCATGAACCAGGGGAGCAGGGTGCCTTGCCCTGGCCCCTGCGGTCTGCCTCCAGGCCAAGAAAGACTTGTCCCTGTACGGTATCCATTTCTGTGGTGGACAGAGATCCCTCCCCACGCACCAGCGAGGATCCAGAGCTGGCAGCGGAAGCCAAAGCAAGCTCACGCCTTCCGCTCCCAACCAAGCAGCTCCAGGACTGACAGGAAGTTCTGCGAAAGGAGACCATCCCCATCGGGGCAGCCCTGGGAGAGGGGAGCCGTGCCTCGGTCCCCATGGTTCCCATCCTGCCCTGCTCCAATCCAGCCCGTCCCTGCCACGCTCTTCCTCTCTGGGGCAGCCATGGAAGGAGCCACAACCCTGAAACCCCAAACGGCAATGGCAGCGGCTCTGAGGGTTCTCAGTCCATCGACACAAGCCAAGTCCGTCCTGTCCAGCAGCTCAGCAGTCCTGTCCACAGCCCTGGGCAGCAGCCATGGTTGCCATGGCCTCCACTTTGTAGACGAGGAAATGGGCTCAGGCAGGTCAGGCAAGCCGGGACCTGCGCCCTGAAGGTCCAGCTCCCGCCCCTGCATCCCCAGCACCCGCAGGCTGGCTCCCGGGCTGATGCTGAGGCAGACAGAAGGCGACCTATAGGAAACAGAGCCCCGCGGTGGTCAAGGTCGGGACAGAAACACCTGAATTGATCAGCCTCCTTGCTGGTCCAGTGGTGCCAGAGCTGACGTCACCAGCTCCTTAATCCTCATGCCAACTTTGAGAAGAAAGCCTCTTTTTCCAGAGCTGGCTGGGGAGTGACATCATTCATCCAGGGCCACCCAGTTGGGCTTTAATGCCAAAGGCACCAGGCGGTGAGTGGGGGCAGCCCATCACCAGAGGCCTGGGGACAAGGCCAGCCCCACCACTCCCTGCCCCTTGGCACTTTCCAGGGAGCTACTCCCACGATGTCCTCTTGGAAAATCTCAGGGTGAGTAGGATGGATTCTGACGAAGGTGAGACCTGCCTTGAAAGCCAGCTAGGTCTCTCCCAGCAGAGAGATGTCAAAGGTGATCAGGGCTGCCACTGCCAAAGCCACCCACTCGGTAAGAACAGGCCAGATGTCTTCCCACCTGGTGAGTGGGAGCAGGACAGGATAGGGAGTTCCAGGTGCCTCCACCTCTCTGCAGGGACTGGTGACATTGGCCAGACCCTGGCCCAGGCTCCTTGGTCGGCTAACCCAGCCATGCCGAGGAAAGACCCAGGAGGGTGTGGGCAGATGGCAGAGGGAGCCTGGTCTCAGGAGCCCCTTCCAAGCCCCAGGGATCCTACCACACACAGGCCAAGGCCTACCCAGCCTCCTTGGCCTGGAAAGGCAGCCTCAGGGAACCAGGGCCTTCATTCTTTAAAGGGTTGGTTTACATTTTAAACCACCAGCTTCCTGGACTCTGCCCCCCCGAGTCCCCATGCTGTGAGCCCTTCCCTGCAGGCCAAGATCAGCAAAGGAGCAGGCACTCAAGGGCCTTAGGCAGGTCCAACTCTGACAACCCCCCGTGAGGCTCCCCTTCCTCTCCCGGACACCCCTTTCCAGCTTCTCCGCCTGTCTCGAAGACCACACATGTCCCGGTGCTACCCCCAGAGCCCGCGCACAGGACTGCGCACAGGGGCCTCTGGTCGTTACCAGTGGGAGCTGCCAGCTCTGCCCGACCTGCACTTACAGCGCCCTATGCTAACTCGTCACCCTCCCAGACCACAGGCTGTGTCTCAATCCCTAGCCTTATAGGAACAGGGTCTTCAGTGGATATCAGCCATTCCTGGAAGTTTAATTAAGATGACAAATTATCTTCAAATGGGAAAATAAGAGCCTGCAGGAAATCCCTTATCCCCTCAGTGCTTCACCTGAGGACTGATTCTAAAACAAGCCTCCAACGTGGAGTGGCAGCGGGAGGGCTTTTGTCACATTCCCCACCACCACCACAATCACAAATATCCCCGAGTGTTCACAGTGAGCAAAGGTTTACAAGCATTTCCTCATTCAAACCTCACATATCATCATTACCCCATTTATCAGAGGAGAAGACTAAGGCTGGCAGATGCTAAAGCCCACTCACTGCTGGTAACTAACTAGCTCCAAGCTCCCAAGCTCAGTTGGTCCTGGCAAGACTGCAGAACCTGGTACCTTCTACTGGGGGCAGAGAAGGGCCTGGCCCCCCATGTCGCCTCTGCAATGAGTCCTCCCTGTGGTTAGCAGGCCAGCCCTCCATTTCCCCACCAGACTCAGCGTTTTGCAAACCAAGGCTGTGGTGGCCAGTGTGGCCTCTCTGCAGTTCCTGTTACAGAGAGCTAGGAGGTGAGACACTTCCTTCCCTTTCAGAGAAGGTGGGATTAGGGCAAGAGGTTGGGCCTCTGGGGTCCCCGAGCACCCAGTTTCAGCCAGTTTCCCTGCAAAGATCTGAGTCCTCCTGAGGGGGTACAAAGCCAGTCTGTCGGTACAGCCAGGGACAGAATCCACAACTTGCCTCCTCCTTTCCTACCAGCAGCTGGGGACACAGGATCACAAGCCTGCCCAGCGTGTCCAGTGTGCTGCCTTCAGCTTCCATGTCCCCACCAGCAAGAGGGAGACACCAACAGACATGACAGACAGGACTGGCCCCCCGGCAAGAGGGTTCGAGGAAACAACAGAGCAGGCCAAAACACTCAGCAGGGCAGCAGGCACAAAGCTGGCACTCCAACATTTGCTGCTGCGACCCACAAACCCTCACAGCTGATGCAATGTCCACTCCAGCAGTCAACAAAGAGCCTCTGAGGGCCAAGCGCCTGGCACAGTCTGGGAGCTGGGGAGCCAGCAGCAAACCAAACAGATCAAAGCCCTGCTCTCCAGGAATGGCATTCTGACAGATAAATCAGCGCAAAAACTACACCAAAGCAGAGCGAGGCACGGAGGGTGACAGAGGAGGAGCTCCCATAGGAAGCGATCAGGGAGGCCTCCCTGGGGGAGGTGACACCCAAGTTGATGTCTAAGAGCGTTCCAGGCAGAGCACACAGTACGTGAAAGGCCCTGCGGTGGAAACGTGTGTGCCCCAGGAACAGCAAGGAGGTTACCTGCTGGGACACGCTGCACCTGCCCTCCTACACATCTGCCTGGACACTCTGGTAGCACCAGCTCTGACCTGCACGTCCAGGTCTCAGGACATGGTTCTTTGCAGGAGAAAGGACAGCTTTATGAGCACATCCACAACACTCGGCAGAGAGCTTGAGGAATCTGAGTGTAAGGCTGCAGGACGGGGCGGTGCTGCGCCCTTATTCCTGTGCCGTCTCTCTGCAAAATACCATAAAGTCAAAACTCAAGTGCGTGTTCATTAAAACAAATAACCGTCCCCATGAGTGAATGAAAATCACAGGTACAGAAAGACAGGGCAGGCCAGGCCAGGCAGGCACGGAGGAGCACCCCTCGTCATCGTGAAAGCCCAGCTTCTACGATTTCTGGCTCCAAGGTAGTGCCTGTAGCAGGAAATCCACTCAACAATCCCCCCAAAACCAGGATGCAGTTGGTGAGGGGAAAGCATGCCACGATGCGAAGTTAAATATGCGTACGCAGGAATCCTGCTTCTGGAATCCATCCCGCAGATGTACTCGCACACGCGTGCAAAGGTGCGGCACAGGGAATTTCTATTCTGGATGATCAGAATCACTTCTTGTCCACAAGCAAGGGACTGATGAAATGAACAGCCACAGTGGGAACACTACACAGCCATGAGGAAGAGAGGACCATTCAGGACACAGCAGGGGCAGACAGTGGACCACAGGCATGCCTCCTGTTCAATAGATGAAGAAACTGAGGGTCTGAAAGGCTCAAATAAATTGCGCAGATTCATAAAGCAGCTGATTGGAGGTGACTCTGTCCAACTCCTGATTGACAGAGTCAGGTTTTTACATTTTCTATGCTTTAAAAGATGAAGTATGTATACGTACTTTATAATTATGTCTAGATTCAGAATTCTAAGGAAAGCGGCTCAGCCTTGTTTAGAAACTATACGTACATGGGCCTGGGGCTGTAGCTCAGTGGTGGAGCACTTGCCTAGCCCATGTGAAGCTCTGGGTTGGACCCTCAGCACCACACAAAAATAAATAAAAGTATTATGCCCATCTACAACTGAAAAAAAAAATTTTTTTTAAACCTATATGTATGTGGATGTGGAAATACATCAAGGAAAGACGCTTAAAAAATAAAAACACCCACTAAAGAGTAAATATTTCTTACCTCCAGGATTGGGGGAAGGAAGAACTTTTTTTTTTTTTAATTCTCATTTATATTGTTTGAATATGTTATAATAAGCAGTGTTCATAATAATAGAGCAAGCACGAGGCCCTAGGCCTTAGAATCTACAGTGGCTAAATAAACAAAAACCGCGACACCCTAGAGGCAGGGGAATAGCCGAATGAACGGTGGCACCAGGCGGGGGGATCGTGCAACTCATAAAAGGGGCGGATTCGATGATCCGTATCAGCTGGTTGGAAAAATATCCTGAGGTGTCATGGAGGCAAGGGCCAAGGCTGCTGCTTGGATGGCAAGCCACCAAGAAGAGCAGGGACCTGGTAGGGAGGGCAGTGTTCCAGGCCTAGATCTGGGTGAGGCGGTGTGTGGCAGTTCATCTCAGGATGGCTCCTTAGACTGGATACTTGGGTGTTGCTTCACATTTTAAAGGGAATACAAAGGGGTTAAGAACACAAGATCAAGCCAGGCAAGGTGACACACGCCTAGAGTCCCAGTGGCGGGCTGGGGATATAGCTCAGTTGGTAGAGTGCTTGCCTCATAAACACAAGGCCCTGGGTTCAAATCCCCTGCACCAAAAAAAGAAAAAAAAAAAAAAAAAAAGAGTCCCAGTGGCTTGGGAGGCTAAGGCAGGAGGATCAGGAGTTCAAAGTCAGCCTCAGCAACTTAGTGAGGCCTCAAGCAACCCAACAAAACCCTGTCTCTAAATAAAATATGAACAAGGGTTGGGGATGTGGCTCAGTGGTTAAGGCCCCTGGGTTCAACTCCCATTACCAAAAAAAAAAAAAAAAAAACCAAGATCAATGCAGCATCGTCTCTTTTTTTGTTGGGGGGTGAGGTACTGGGGATTGAACTCTGGGGCACTCAACCACAGAGCCCTGCTGGCACGGTCTCTTGATGGCCACGTGCTCTCTGATTCTTGGTCTCATTTCCAGCCACTCCTCCCCACTGCTCACCCCACCCTGATTTAAAAGAATTTTTTAAAGAAAGGACCTGCCAGGACTGTGACCAACAGGTCCTCTCGTAGCGCTCTGTTCCCGGTCCCCACACTGTCTCGGAGCATCTCCAGACCACAGCAGGGTTGCACAAGGTCAACATGATCCAACAGACAAGGACTCAAATGGTAGGCTAGGTGGCAGGATGCCTGGGTGACGTGCAGGGTGGCCCTGGAAGGAGGTCTCCGGGGATGAGCCCCTGGGCTCGGGCCTTGGTCACTTCCTTTTCCTATTTTTCTGAAGTTCCCTTGCTCACACAAAGGGGAAAGGCATCACGTTGACTGAAATCGTCTGGGCGCCAGGCGCTCTGAAAGATGGTCCTGAGTCTCAGAGGAGTTTCATAACTTGCTAAAGGTCGTGAAGTCTCCCCAGGATCCTAGGCCGACCCCCAATGATCAACACCTCAACCCCAGGGCTGATCAAAGCAAAGGCAGGGGCGCTGCGGCACCGCAGCTGCGAGCTGAGGAGCTGGGTGAAGCAGACCACAGAGCTGCAGGCCCAGGACGGCGGGGCTGCAGACGGGCCTGCCGGGCCAAGGGCGAGCCGTTGGCTGGTTGTTGGTTTGTTTAGATGAGTCAACACTCATTTTTTAAAAATGAGGTTTCACAATAACGACCTGCAACTCCCCCCACAGAGGTGTGGACCTGGAGCTGCCGGGTGAGGCCAACCCGCCCGCTCTCCAACTGCCCTGTGCAGCCTCCATGTCTCTGCAGCCCATGTTTGGGGTCATGCATCCCCTAGGCCCACTTCTCTAATTTAGGTCACCTGCCTGACCTCCCACAGGTACCGGAGTCTCTGGTCCCTCATCTGAAACAGGAGGCAAGACTTTAAAGGAATAAATACGAAGTGTTGCAGTTGAGTCTAAAACCTCCATTGTAGCTGTACAAAAGAGCCAGCGATCCTTCACAACTGAAGTGGGCCTTCTCACTGAGGGTGAACCATGAAAGAGGCCAGCGAGCCTCATCTGGCCCAAGGTCAACAGGGAGATGTAACCTGAGGCTCCACCAGGAGCATGGTCACAGAGAACCCATGTGGCACAAGGAAACCCCTCGGAGCACCTGGGAGGCGGAATCCGGAGACAGGTTGGGGCCCAGTGCCCTCACCAGCTCTCTGGCTGTCCAGAGGAAGCAGGAGGCTGGGTCTGTGACCTCTACCAGAACCGAGACTTCCAAACAGAAACAGGAAGAACAACTTTTGAAAAACACACCAGAGTTGCTCAGAATTGTCTCTGGCTGCTTGAGAGTGGTCCCAGAAAGCCACAGCAGAGCCATTCTGACAGAATGGCCTCAGCAAGTTCTGCTACCTTTTGAGACTCTGTTTCCCCATCTGTAAAACGGGTAGACTCATCAAGAAGCATTAGGAGGACTTTCCAAGCACCAGGGCAGAGACTAATAGGACCACTCAATAAACAACCCCGGCGACCATGATGTTCAGTCCTAAACACTGCATGGAAGGTTCCCTCACAAGCACCAACGTCACTGGACATGCATCGTTCCGAGCGCTTTTTTAGCATGTGGGATTCTAAATCCCTATGAGACAGGTACTATCACTGCTTCCACCTTATCAATGAGGAGACAGGCACACGAGCGAGCAGCTGGATCTCAAGGTAGCATTTTTAAGTGGCACTGGAGTTTGACCCCAGGAAGTTTGTCTCTCCCCTCCCACCCAGGAACCCAGGGCTGCATTCACACTGGGCAAGCAACCTCTGCAGAGCCCCAGCCCCAGCCTAGGTCCCCTTGACACGACCCCTGGCTGCAGCCTGCTGTCCCTCTACAAGGACACAGTATCCCGGATGTTTTTCTCCACGCCCCGCCTCTGAACCCGGAATCTCAGAGCCCCACCAGTGGCAGGCGGGAAAGTACCTCCAACAGGGCCAGCCCTCTGCAGCGGCCAGAGGAGGGTCTGATGTAGGCGACCCAGGCGAGAGGAAGGAGGTCTGCGGGGAGTGGTGTGGGCGCTGGCGTGTGGTGGCCCGCCTCTCACCAGGATGGGGACAGTGGGAGGAATGGGTTTTACAGAGGAAGATCCTCGGGTTTTGGTGACAAGTTCCACTTTGGAGGCTGGGTGTGAAGGAGTCGTCATGTGGCGACTGGACATTCACGGAGTTCCTACTTCAAGTCCAAAGTTTCTCTCAAGACACCTGAAAAGCCCTCCCTGCTTCCCAGCTCCCGGCTCTTCGATCCCACAGCACCCCAGGGGACGGTCTGAGCGTTGTCATCTTCTTGTCTCTTTCTCCCTTAAGCCCTGAGCTCCTGAGGGTCTCACTTTGGTCAGCCCAGTAACCTCTGTTCCCAGCAGTGTCTGGCAAGTAGTCAGGACTCCACAGACACTTACAGAGTGGTCCAGCAGAGCCGGCAGCTCAGGAGACGCCTGTGGGAGAGTGCATACGTTTCCTAAGGCTGCGGTAACGAACAGCCAAACGTAGTGGCTTAAAGCAACACAGATTTATTATCTCACAGTTCCGCAGGTCAGAATCCCAAGACGGAGCAACTGGACTTCAAGGTCGCGATGGTGAGAGGTGTTTGGATTTGACCCCAGGAAGTGTCATTAACTAAAACCAAGGTGTCAATAGGGCCACGATCCTCTCTGGAGGCTCCAGGGAGAGTATATGCAGTGTCTTTGCAGCCTCCGCAGGTCACCAGCACTTCCTGGCTCAGGGCCTCTTCCTCCATCTTCAAAGTCAGCATCTGTAAATCTCTGAGTTTGACCTTCCATCTTCCTCTTGGATTGAACCCTGGGATCACGCTGAGCCCACCTGGACTATCCAGGATGATCTCCCGGCTCGTGGTCTCTACTTCAATGGTGTCTGCAGAGTCCCTCTTACCACAGGAAGTCATGTTAGGCACAGGTTCCCGGCATAAGCTTAGGGTATCTTGGGGCCATCGTTCTGTCTACACAGGGAACTACCATCCAACCAGAGGAGATGCCGCGGCAGGGACGGGGCAAAGGTCACCAGTGGTGACCAGGGGGACGTCTTCTCAGCCTCAGTGTTGCTCCTTCATTAGAGCAACTGTTGGGTATTTGGAGGCCCAATCCCCCACTGTGTCCTATTGCCTCACACGAGAAACACAGAAAGAGGATCCAGGACACCGCCAACAAGGCCCCAGCAAAGAGCCCTGGACCAACCTGGAGTCCCTTGCCAAGTCCAAGTCTGGTTTTGAGTTTGTGATCCTCCTGCCTCAGCCTCCTGTCACTGGGATTACGGGCCTGCCTCACTGCACCTGGCCTCCAACTCACATCCCTAGGGACCATTTGCTGCCAAATCAAAAGAAAACCAGAGCTTTAAATCCTCAGTCACCACCACACTGTCTAGGGAGCCTCACACCTCAAAGAGCCCCTGGCCCGCCCTGGCCCCAGCTGGGCCTGTGTGAGATCAGGGCAGCACCTCGGGGTCTGGCGACAGGAAGCTACTCTGCCGCAAGCGGGTGGCATCAGTCCGCACAGGAGGCCTCTCTGTAGCCGTTACCAGCCGCCCAACCACAGAGCTGGGTCTGCGGGGTCAGCCCCAGGCGGCCAGCACATCCCAGCCCCCAAAGTCAGACCCTTTGAGGCAGGAAGACAGAAGTGCGAAGTGAACCAAGGCCACCCTCAGAGGGGTGGCTGTCCCATGAAGCCATGGCGCACACACCTAGCAAGCTCAGCACCCTGGGTGTGCGGCAGCAAATTCCCACCAACGCCATGGCTTCAAGCGACACAAATTTACTCTTTCAGTTCCAGGTCAAAACCAGCGTCGCTGGGCTCAATCGAAGCCCAGCAGGACTGGCTCCTCTGGAAGCACCAGAACCCCTTTCCAGCAGCGACCTCCCCTCCTTGACTCATGACCCTCTTCCACCTCCCGCTCTGTCTTCCTGCCACGTCATCTACTCCTGCCTCCGACAAGGATCCTCTGAAGCAATCGGAATCATCGCCCTCTCAACTCCTCTGCTTAATCCCATCTTCAAAGGCCCCTTTGCCAGGTACACACCCACAGGACCCAGGGGTTCGGCCTTGCTCCCTCTGGGGGCCACTCTTCATGCCTAGAGTGAGTGCCCAAGTGCTCCCTGCCAGACCAGTGACCTGCAGGGGAGGCTTTGGAAGCTTAACCTCCATCCCCTCCCTGCCTGCCACGTCTCTGAGTTAACCGGAACTGAGCCCGCGTGCTGGAACAAGCAAAGAGGAAAAAAGGAAAAAAGAGACCGAGGGGGAGACGTCCCCATCCACAGCATCTCCACTACTACAAACGTGGTACCAGCTGCTCCACACACACACCTGACAGTCTAGGTTGATGTCACTGGTTAACACAGAAAATACTAAGGCTCAGAAAGGAACTTGTCCCAAACCCCACAGCTTCTAAGTGGTGGATTTGGATTTGAACTTGAGCCTCATTTTGTGCTATTTGGCAGGGGGCGGGGGGAATCTTGGATTTTTTTTGAGATTTTTTTTTTTTTTTTTTTTTTGGTCCCAAAAAGTTGTTTGCAGTAAAACCTTTCCTTTTGGGTAGGAAATTATGCAAAGCATTCGCCACTGCCCCCACTGGCTCGGCAGCTTAGCAGAGAAAGATCTATTTTGGGGCTTTGCGCTCCAGTGATCTGCTCGCTTGGCCAAGCGCTCACCACTCGCTGCTGTAGAGGCCACTTCCTGAGGCTCCAGGGAGGCAAGCTGGTGGACGAGCCTCCGCCAGGCTCATGCCAGGCTCAGGGCAGGGCACAAGGTGACAAGTAGGGTCCCACTGGGCAGATCAGAGTCCCAAAACCCACCCCAAAACAAAAGTCACCCATCTGGGAAGAGGCAGCAGCTTCTCCTAAGACAGATCCGAAGCCGCCCAGCTACAGATTTGCATTTTTATTGCTTAATTCATCTGCACTGTTCAAAAAAGCCCTAGACTGGAAGCAGTTCCAATATCCACCACTAAAATTGGGGTGGAGGGGGTTACAAGCAATGAATAAAAGCCATCGTCACCTCAGTCTCAGCCCTCTCGCAATCACTCCACGCTAACTCACTTAATCCTCAAAACAATCCCATAAAGTGAGCAAAGTCTGCCCTCGTTTTAGAGAGGGAGAGCTGGTGTGCCCAACATCAGGGCAGAGGGTGTATTTGCACAACAGAGGGCCACCCAGCAACAGGAAAGAACACCCGAGTTCTCACTGAAGAGCTGAACTGGTGTGTGTGATCCAAAGATCCCTCCACCAGAACCAAAACGAAACAAAAAAGCCCAGTGTCTCCCCACTAATTTACAGAAGAGGAAGCAAATCTTCCCATTCGTGATCCACCTAAACACCAGCTCCCATGCTGCTCCCTCCCAGCCACGACTCCCTCATGCCAGAGCGAGGGGGTCAGGCAGCCCTCGGTTTCCATGGAAATTCACGACAAGGCGCATCTCATGCGAGTCATTCCAACCATTTTCCTCTGCCCACAGCGCCAACCAGGCTGCCACATCTGATGAAGGGTGTTCCCAGCTGGTTGGCTCTGGCCTGGCCGCTGTCCAGGCCACCAAGGTCTCGAGAAAGCCGGCCCTTGCGGGACAGTCCCCAAAGCTCAGGCCTCCAGAGCTTCGCTTTATTGCAGCAGATGGGCGTCCCCGGCGCCCAGGCAGGGAAAGCAGCATTCCCCCAACTGGCCTGTGGCCATCACGCAAAGCACTGGAGCACCGGGAGGAACAAACACAGCCCCTCTGATGCTCACGGCCTAAGGGAGAAGGACATTCAATGTCCACATAAACGTAACTTCTGGCATGACAAACCTCCAAAAGAGAAAGGCGTGACGGAATCAAAGGCCAATGGGCCATATTCCAGAAAGAGGGGCAGAAAGCGAGGATGAACGGAGCTGTGACTCTCAGGTAGAAAGGGCCTCGTCTACGAGGACAGCGAGGCACAGAGGACAGAAGTGGCCCTCGGGCGCTAAGAGTTGAGTACCCAGCTCCCCAGGTGCTCATGACAACCAGGCGAAGTAGGTGTTGCAACCTCACTTCACAGATGGGGGCCATGCGCCCACAGGGAGGAAGTGTCTGTGCTGGGCCACGTGACAGGAAGGAAGAGAGGGGATGGCAAGCAGGTCTGTCTTGCGCCTTCCCTCCCAGGACTGGACTTCTCCTTCGGGCTCCATGGGTGCTCACTCGTTCTCCAAGGGCTCGGGATGCCAGCCCATACAGTCCACCACTCAGCAAACACTGAAGCAAAGAGCAGCTCCGCACTCTGAGGTCAGCCTGCACATCCGGGGTCTCCTTGAAGGCCAGATGCAGTGGGAGAACTTCTGCTATCAACTGTGTTTTCCGAAGCTGCAGCCACACCGAACATGATCACTAAAGGGCATCTAAAGCTGCCCCTGGTCCCTGTGCCAGGGGAGCAGACAGCGAGCACCCTCAAGAGGACAGCACATGAGGGGGACACTGTGGGCCACTGAACCACAAAGCCATGATATCCCACAGTTCCTTTCACCACGAAGACAGGTCTAGTTCCCCGCCTGGGCCTCATGACTCTTCCCAGTAGGAAGAGACAGAAGCGATATCGCTGTGTTCCTGAGCCCAGACCTTGGTACCCTCTGAGGCTTCTGCCTGCCACCTCTGAGAATGTCTCAGAGACTCTTGGGTCAGGAAACTGGGCTCGCCCACGGCAGGACGAGAGGCCATGTGGAGAGCAGAGCCCCCATCAACAGCCAGCCTGGTTTCCCTGCCACCACCTCCCACCACTGTCCTCATGAAGGGCACCAGAGCTGCCTTCCATGACAGCTCAACACATCCGAGATGCCCTGGCCACCATGGTCTCCATCTCTGGTGGTTTACAGACAGCTGCTCTTCCCATCAACAGGTGGAGTCAGGCTGGCTTTGTGACTAACTTCGACCGACACAGTACAGTGGAGTAACGCTCTGCCAGTCTCAGGCTTGATCCTGAAGACGGCCATGGCCTCTGCTCTGGCCAGTCACATCTGGGTGAGGGACTCTGGGCAATACCAGGTGAGATGGAGCCCCCACCCCAAGCCCTGCCCCACAGAGTGCTGGCTGTTTTAAGGTCCTAGGTGCTGACGGTGTTTGTTATACAGCTAAAGAAAAGTCAAACAACAGCCAGAAGCTGGTCTCCAGGCCTGGGGGCAAAATTTCCTCTCCAGTGATGGCCACTGGTGATGGCCTCACCCTTGGGGAGCCCTAGACCCCAGAGGAGAAAAGTCACCCCTTCTTAGTGGTAATGCCAGCCAAAGGTTGGACGTACCAGCCCCCAGTCTCACTGCAGCCCAAGGTCGGTGCACCTTGTGCCCATTTTACTGGTGCAGAGGCTGAAGTCCCACAGTGGGAGAGTCAGGGGTCAAGACCAGGCTTGTCCAAACGTGATGCCACATGACCTCCCACAGCAGAGGGAGATCAGGGTCTTTCCAGGAAATGTGCACTCACACCCTTCTGCAGTCGCAGGTCAGACGTGGCTATGGGCCACAAAGCACAGCCGCTGGGACCAGAACGATCCCCATTAGCCAGTCTGGCTGCTGTTTCCTGGGCCACCATCAGATGCAGAGCTTTCCCCGGTCACCCCTCGTCAAGCAGCAGAAACTACCTTCACATGCACTGTGAACAGTCACCTCAGCCTCTGACCAGGGCTGGTCTACTCGTCACCGCTGAACGGCAGGGCCCGCGACACTGAAGACCACGTCTCCTGCAGTCAGCTCCTTGTCCTCAGAAGATGGAGGACAGTTACTGAATAAAAGCACAAATGACGGGAGGGATCAGAGAGTCCAGCAGAGGAGCACATGGCCCGGGGCTGTTTGAAACAGCAGCCACGCCAAAGCGCACAGAAACCCGGAAGCCCAGAAACACGGCAGCAGAGAGTGCAGAGGACGCCTGTGTGCAGCCTGGGGCCCCAACAAGAGGACAGAGGGCCGTGTGTGACCTCGGCTGGGCACACGGATTCCTCACTGCACCACGCGGGGGGACCGTGCGCAGGGATGGCCATGGAAGCGAGTACCAGCTGGGTGCTCACAGCTCACTTTTGGTGAATAGACAAATTCACAACCGCTGACTCACCCACCATGAGTGGAGATGCTGAGAGAAAAACGTACACGCGCGCGCACACACACACACACACACCCCAAGGTATGTTGAAACAGCGAGTCCCAGTGTGGCCAAGTATGGCCCACGTGCTTCCCGACGCAGGGTGGAAGTAGACCTGTCCTCGGCCGCGCTCCCCTCTCGCCGGAACAGACAGATAACATGCTACAGCTTATTTGGGAGGGTACCTCAGGCGTCACTGGAAGGTGCCTGGGGAGGTGAGACAGGGGAGGGGACATGGCCCAAAGAGGGTGTGTTATCAGGTCGACCACCCCTCCAGGGAACTCCAAGCCAGCACAGAACACGCAGAGCTGCCTAGCCTGAGGGCGGGGGTGGAGGGGTCTGGGGTGTGGATGTGCCGACTCCATGCCCAGCACGGGCACACCTGCAGCAACCCCGCCCTGGGCTTCCAGCCCACCTGCACCACAGCTGCGTGCTGGCCCCACTCTCAGCCACTGGCATTTGCAGCAAGCACCCTGTCGTGCAGGAGGGAGCCCAGGCCAGCTCAGCACTGGCGACCCGCAGCCACTCAAGCAAACACACCAGCTCCCTGCCCCGCCCATGTGAGTGTTCACCTTAGACAGACTTTGCGGGAACCAACCAAGCATGGACTAAAATGCCCGGAGTCGGTCACCAACCCCCCAGGTCCTGATCTTCACCAGGCAGTGCCCATGTGCCACGAAGCCTGCAGGGCTCTTTCTCCCTTGATCTCACGGAGCCTCGTGGCACCCTGAGGAACCCTGTTTTGCAAGGGGGAAGCAGAAGCTTGTGGAGGTTAAGAAGTTTGCTCCACGTCACCCATGGTATGTGGCAGAGCTGGGACTCTGTGCTGTAGTCTTGGGACCACAGGGACCTCTACAATACACTCTCATCCCTCCCACTTCTCCATGAGGGTATCCTGGACATTCTGACCTTGAAGCATCAGAGTTTGACCTCAAAATAGTGGGAAGAGCCTTGGAATGCAAAATGATGTAGCCCCTTTGCAAACCAGTCTGGTGGCCCCTCAAGAGGTTAAACCAAAGGAGACCACGTGACCCAGCATGCCCACATCCAGAAAAGTGAAAACACAAAAGCCTACATACAGGTGGACATTGACTCAGTGCCAGTCATTGAGCCGAAAGATGTTCCTTGTCCATCAACTAAGGAATGGCCACGTCGAAAATGGTCTAAACACAAGATGGAATGCCATTCAGTTTTAAAAAGGAACCAGGTGCTCACACACACCACCCCCCAGAGCAACCCGAAAGCACAATGCTGAAGACACCAGACACAAGAGGCCACGGCATGTGCTGCCCTCCCTAAGAAATGTCTGGAACAGGTTAATCCACAGCAGAAAGTAGACTAGAGGTTGCCAGGGCTGGGGGTGGGAAGATGCGAGGAGGAGCTGCTTCAGGACAGGGTCCTGGAGGCTATGAATGTGCCTTGGAGTTACGGCAGTGGCTGCAGAGCTTTGAGAACATTCGTACCTGAAAAGGGAGAATTTTATGGTACACAAATTCAACCTTAACTCTTTGAAAGCAAGGAGGAGTGCAGTTGGTAAAGTTTCACCAGGCTGGCAGCTACCCTGTCACAGCCCCAGTGAGGATGAGCCTCCCTGCCACAGAGACAAAGCAGCCCTAGGAGGGACACACAGGCTGCCTGCGCGTCTCGCACACCAGCTCTGGAGGGACACCCTAGACAGGGCACTCCAGAGAGACCGGGACGCAAGGAACAGACCTTTTGGCTGTACCTGGACAAATACCAGGATCTCTCACCTATCTGCTAATGGCAGTGGGTGGTCAGGGGAGCCACAGGAAAGGAGCTCAGCGGCCTGGCAGCAGGAGGTGTCCAGACACTCTGGGTCTCAGCCTCCCACTCCTGGAAGAGTTGAGACCAAGACCTTTGCCCCTCGAGGACTCTAAGGCAGTGGCTGCAACCCAGAGCCTATGGGTCAAACGCGCTTGTCTGAATGTTTCCCTGGTCAACATCTTGAATTGAGGGAAGTCGCCCAGGAAGCCACAATCCTAACAGCCCTTGAAAGAGTCAAAATCCTGGGCAGCACCTACCCCTCCCCAGGTGGGCATGCACCCCCCTGGGCACAGCACTGCCCAGTGAGGGCTGCTCATTGCACTACCAACCAACCCTGGGGTTGGCAGCCTTGAGCTAAAGAGGAGACGCACCTTTGGAACATACAGCCTCAGCTGGTCCATTCCCTTCGGGTTCCCAGAGCAAGCCCAGCTGCTCAGTGTGGACCTTCTCTTTTTCCACCTGTCCAGGATTCAGGAACAGGGCCAGAATCACACCCACAAAAGAGCTCTGTAAAGTGATGGAACGGAAGGGCAGCGTCCACCCGGGTGCCCTGTGTGATGGCACAGTGGAAGAGGCAGCAGAGCATGACCTGGCCAGCACAGCACACCTGCCCTCAGATCCAGCCTGGCCACTTCCTAGCCAGGCAACCCAGGGCAGGTGACTGTGCCTCTCCGTGCCTCCCTTTCCTCATCTATAAAATGGGGATGATAATGACCTTGGAATGGTGGGATCAAGCAAGTAACAATATACAGAGAGCTCTCAGAACAGGGCCAAGTGCAGAGTAAGAGCTCTACAAACGCCAGCGCTGGCAGTGCAGGTGGTGGTGGCAACAGGGCTGATAACAGGTGGGGGCTGGATGAGTGTCCTGCCTCATATGAAGCTGAGAGTGGCCCTTTCGCCAGGACGTGGCTCTTCCTTTAGAGCCTGGACCTCAGCCCTCCTCCCACGGACCGCACCACCCAGCCTGTGGCCGGCCAAGGGTTCCCCAGGACAGCCTGCGTGCCTGGGCCCGAGCCTCCTCCCTCTTGCAGGTGTGAGGGGAGGACTGTGTCCAGACACTGCATCACCACGTCGATCACCATGTTCGGCACGACAGACTCTGCTGCAGGCCCTGTGACAGCATGTGACGGCACTCCAAATGGAAATCCGGACTTGAAATGCGAACCAGGCAGCCTGGGTGGCAAGGAGTGGCGAGGCCGAGACCCAGTAACTGCAAGGACCGCACGGTCCTCAGCTGCAGACTCCCAAGGCTCCCACCTGCCCTACAGGAGGAGCCCCGGTGCCACAACGTGGCCCCAAGGCCCACACACGCCTGGCCTCGCCCCAGCGCCCTGCTCGGCCCCCTCCCATTCCAGAACACGACTCCGCCCCGTCCACTGCGCCTTCCCTGCCACAGAGCCCATGCTCCCATTTCTTCCAGGTCTCCACCCAGGGCCTCCCATCTCCCTGCCAGCGCTCTCTTCTCCCACGTACGTGGAATTAACAGCATCCGCCCACCCGGGTGTGAACCTGAGCCACGTGCCTTGCGAGGCGGCGACTGCTGAGCCTCATGGGCACAGAAGCTCCCCAGATACACGCTAGAGAACCCAGGCAACGCCCAAGAGAAGGCCCCTCCATGACCACCAGTAATTCTCAGAAGCACAGCTCAACTGGCTGCCCAGACCCAGCAACCCAAGTCCAGGGCGGACATCCAGGCAGACGAACAGTCAGCAGGTGTGCGGGAATGTGCCTCCTGGGAAATGGAAACCGCGGGCCCTCACCAGGCAGTGATGGCGCCATCACCTCAGCACTGCCACACACGGAAGGCGGGGTGGTGCGAAAGGAGAACAGAGCTGTGTCCACAGTGGCAGCCGCTGGCCGCACGGGGCCCAGGAGCACTCCAAAGTGCATCGGTCTGAATTGAGATGTGATGTAGCTGCAAAATACAAACTGGATTTTGAAGGTTCAGACCAAAACCGAGAACATTAAATGTCTCTTTAATTATATAGTATATATGTTTAAAAACTAACTTTGGAGACATTGAATTAAATAAAATGCACTATCAAAATTAGTTCCAGCCATTTCTCTTAAACTACACACGAGTGACACTCGTGGCACACGCCACACTTCCCCGGACACGGCTGGCCCAGAAGCTGCCGGCTGCGGCTTCCACAGGATGGAGAGGTGGCGGGAGTGGGTAGGGAGAGCGAGGCGCCTCTGGGATCTTTTTCCCACACTTTAATTGGGTGGTTTCTCACTGTTGAACGCTAGGGGCTCTTTGTCTATTTTGGATACAGATCCCTTATCAGCCATGTGTTTTGCAAACATTCTCAGTCTGCAGCCTGTCTTTTCAAGCTCCTAACGATTCTGAGCACACAATAATTTGGAGGCAGACTGTCTGGTACAGCACCTGCCAAGGGCCTGGTGACCTTGTCAAGCCACTCAAGCTCACTTTGTTAGTAAAAGGGAAAAACTCACAGGTTGGCTGTGGTGACCACACACAATACACAAATATCCACACGCACGCACACACACACAAGCACCTTGCTACACACGTGCTGGTCACGGCCAACGGAAGTGGCAGGTGCTCCGTCAGTGCAGTAAGTCCCACGCCTTCAAGGTGCCCCCAATTCCTCAAACACACCCGCCTGTCCCAGTGCCCACGGTGCTCCCGATGCCATTTTCCCAGCTCCTTCAGAGCACAGCTGGGGTCAAACAGGAGGCAGAAGTGCTCAAGTGGGCAGCGAGGACATGAAGTGGCAGCTCCAGGACTCTGAAGAAAGGGTCACTAAAGGGGACATTCTGGGATGAGGCAGCAAACCATGAAATGATGGAAGCCGGCCTTACCTCACCCGCCACCTGAACATCCACTGAACAAACCAAGACGGGTTACCTCCTGCAAAATGGGTCTTCCAGGGCTGCGGTGGTAGCTCCAGAAGGGACACACATCACCCCACTGGGATGGTTATGACAGATAATGACAAGAGTTGGAAGGATGTGGAGCAGTTGGAATCCTCATGTGTGGCTGGTGGGGCATTAAATGCAGGACTGGAAAATGGTCTTTGTGGTTCCTTCAATGATTAAACAGAATTACAAATGACCTGGACATTCCACTCTTGGGTGCATAGCCAAGAGAAACGAAAATATATATTCACATTAACCCTGTACACAAATGTTTGCAGCAGCATCACTCACAGTGACCAGAAAGCGGAAACAATGTCAATGGCCATCAACTGATGAAGAGATAAATACCACGTGGTCTCTACACAGAGTGAACTATCACTCAGTCACAGAAAGGAATGAAGTCCCAGTCCAAGCCACTGTGTCGATGAACTTCAAAAGAAGGTAGATGCTAGAGTGAAACAGACATTGTGACCTCATGTACATACGACTGCATGATCGATGGGATCCTGCAATACGTATAATCAGAAAAATGGGAGACTACACTCTACTTATGTATGCGTTATCAAAATGTATAAAGACATTCTACTGTCATGTACAACTGAGAACAAAAACTTTTTTTAATTTAAATTTAAAAAAACTAAAAAAGAAGGCAGATGCTAGAGGTCACACGTATGTGATTCCTTCGTAGGAAATGTCCAGAACAAGCAAATGTGGAGAGGAGAGTTGTCATTGTCAGGAGTAGGAAAGAAGTGGAGATGACAATATTAGGCACAGGAGCTGAGTGTGGGGGCACATGCCTGTGATCCCAGTGGTTCGGGAGGCAGGAAGATTCCAAGTTCAAGGCCAGATTTTACAATTTAGCGAGGCCCTGAGCAACTTAGTAAGATCCTTTCTCAAAACAAAAAATTTTTAAAAGGGTGGACTGGAGATGTGGCTCAGAGACTCTTGGGTTCGATTCCCAGTAACAAAAAAAAAAAAAAAAAAAGAATGGGAACAGGATTTTGCAAGGAACAACGGAAACATTCTAAAAACAACTATAATAATGTCTGCACAACTCTGTGAACATATAAAACTCCTGAGTTGTATACTTTAATAGGTGAATCACATGGTATCATAATTATGAATCATGAATCAATGAAGCTATTATTTCAAAAATGAAAATGATGAAATCTTAGGTTCCTTCTCAAAAAAAAAGATAAAATAACTCGAGGTGGTAGTTATACATTCAACAGCAACAGCTCTTGAGTACCTACTGGGGGCAGCTGGTTCCAGAAGCTAGAAGGACAGAGACAAGACATGGCCTCCAGAAAGTAGCTTCTCATCTTTTCCATTCCAGGCTGAACTCCGTTGGCAAATCTGCATGGCCATACATTTTTGGAACCAACTCCAAACGGGAAGGTCCCCCAAGCCTTTCTCTTGAGAAAGGAAAACAACAGGCAGTCCACATCCCAGCAGCCAGACCAACCAGAATGAAACCCCAGTTGCCAACCTTGGACCGTCACTGCACTTCTGTCCCCATCAGAATTCTCGTGGAGAAAGCTGGGAAAACAGCAGCCCTGGGGTTGATCCCAGGATGAAGAGGAAGATCAGCAGCCCAGGCCACAGCAACGGCTGGGCCACCCTCCTCCACCCAACACAGTCCTGGGGATGCTGGGGTGGGTGCACAAACCTCCAGCCAAGAAGAGCCTGATCGCTCCTGAGGTTTCCCAGCCTGGGCCAGAACTAACACCCGACAGGAGGGAAGGAAGTAGGGACCACACCCGCAAGACCTGGTATGAGCAATGCATTTCATGTCTGCAAAAACTGCGGCCCGACACTGGCAAGGGTAGAGGGGGACCAGCGAGTCAGTGTGGCCTTCCTGGGCAACAGGAGCTCTTTGTGCCAAGCCCACCACAGAGCCTCCCTATCCTCCTCAAAGTGCCGTAGAAATGCATCCTATCGAACATGCATGCCAAGGACATGCCCAAACTTAGCTATGAAAACATTGCCAGGATTAATCGGAAAATATGAAACTACATAATACCCCAAAAACAGGACATTGCTTTAAAAAATAAACTGGAAAACTAGTCAGTCAAAACAATATGGAAGACATAGATTTGTTGGAATGGAGATTTTCACATTTGAAAACAAGCTAAATGTCCAGCATTGAAAGGACAGACCTAGCACACATTCTTGTCAAGTAGAACTGTTCACAGCAATTAAAATGAAGGTACTGACGTCAATGTGGACAACCCACGCAGACCATGGCAAGCCCAAATGCAAGTGGTTGGAGGGGCACATACCACACAGTGTCCATTATGTGAACACAGACAAAACACGACACGTTAATTACAGATAGAGCTGGGGATATAGCTCAGTTGGTAGAGTGCTTGCAAGGCAAGCACAAGGCCCTGGGTTCAATACCCAGTACTGCAAAAAAAAAAAAAAATTGTAGATAAAATTTTCAAAATGCAGGGGAAAGCATGAGAATGATAATTACTAAGTCATGAGAATTACTAATACTCTAGGGAGCTAGTGTACACTCAAGAACTTAACTGTATTTATATTTTATTTCTTACAAACAAAAATGGTCCAAAGCCAATATTATGACTTGTCCAAGGTGACCAGGAGAATGTATTAGTTTCCTGTTGCTGCTATAACAAATTACCAAAAACATGGTAGCAGAAGACAGCTCAAACTTATTATCTTACAGTTCCAGAGATCAGAAATCCAACAGTGTTCTCACTGGGCTAACATCAAGGTGTCAGCAGGGCTGGTCCTTCCAGAGGTTCTGAGGAGAACTAGTTCCCCTGACTTTTCCAGCCTCTAGAAGCCACCTACATTCCTTGGCTCCCAGCCCCTTCCTCCATGTTTAAAGTCAGCAGGGATTGCCGGGAGAATGGCGGACTCCGGCATGCGCCGCGTGATTCCTAGCGATCTGTATCCCTTAGTGCTCGGCTTTTTGCGTGATAACCAACTCTCGGAGGTGGCAAATAAGTTCGCCAAAGCTACAGGCGCTCTCTCTCTTTTCTACAGACGCAGCAGGATGCCAATGCCTCTTCCCTCTTGGACATCTATAGCTTCTGGCTGAACAGGTCAACCAAGGCCCCAAAGCGGAAGTTACAGACAAATGGACCAGTGACTAAGAAGGCTAAGAAGAAGAGCTCATCCAGTGACAGTAGTGAGGACAGGAGTGAGGAGGAAGAGAAGAAAGTTCAAGGGCCTCCAGCTAAGAGGGCTGCTGTACCTGGCAGGAGGGCCAGTCTGCCTCAGCATCCTGGAAAGACTGTGGCCAAAGCTTCAGAGAGCAGCAGCAGTAAAGAATCCAGTGATGAGGAGGAGGAAGAAGAGGAGAATAAAAAGAAAAAGGCTTCCCAGAAGGGAGTTAAACCCCAAGCCAAGGCAGCCAGAGCTCCTCCTAAGAAGGCCAACAGCTCTGAGTCTGATTCTGACTCAAGCTCAGAGGATGAGGCACCGAAGAACCAGAAGCCAAAGACAACACCTATGGCAGTGAAAGCTCAGGCAAAAGCCCCAGCCAAACCAGGTGTACCAGCTCGAGCAGCACCTAAAGTAACCAATGGCAAAGCAGCCAGCAGTAGCAGTGATGACTCAGAAGAGGAGAAGGCAGCAGCCATCACCAAGAAGACTGTACTTAAAAAGCAAGTTGTAGCAAAAGTCCCAGTGAAAGCAGCTGTCACCCCTACACAAAAGAGCTCTAGCAGTGAAGACTCCTCCAGTGAGGAGGAAGAGGAGCAGAAAAAACCCATGAAGAAAAAACCAGGTCCCTACAGTTCAGTCCCTCCACCTTCTGCTCCACCACTGAAGAAATCCCTGGGAACCCAACCTCCCAAGAAAGCTGTGGAGATGGTACAGCCTGTGGAAAGCAGTGAAGACAGTAGCGATGAGTCTGATTCAAGTTCTGAAGAAGAGAAGAAACCCCTAGCTAAGGCAGTCATCTCCAAAGCTACCACAAAACCAGACCCAGCAAAGAAGGCAGAAGAGAGCTCTTCAGACAGCTCTGACAGCTCTGAGGATGAAGCTCCTGCCAAGCAAGCTAGTTGCACCAAGAATTCCATAAGTAAGCCAGCTGCCACTCCCAAGCCACCTGTGGCTAAGTCAGCCATAAATACTAAGCAACCTGCATGCGGTGGCCAGAAGCCTCTGACTAGAAAGGCTGATAGTAGCTCCAGTGAGGAGGAAAGCAGTTCCAGTGAGGAGGACAAGAAAAAGAAGACTGTGGCCACCCCTAAGTCCAAGGTGACTGCCAAAACAGCACCATCTCTCCTTGCCAAACAGGCTCCTCAGAGTGGTGGGGACAGCAGCTCTGATTCAGACAGTTCTAGCAGTGAGGAGGAAGAGGAGAAGACATCCAAATCCCCAGTTAAGAAGAAGTCCCAGAAAGCAGCAGGGGCCGTAGCCCCTTCTAAAACAGCCTCTGTAAGGAAGGTAAAGGCCGAGGGTAGCAGCAGCTCCTCCTCTGATGATTCCCGTGAGGAGGAGGAGGGAAAAAAACCCAAGAGCAAGGGCACTCCAAAACCACATGCCCTCAAGGCCAATGGCACCTCGGCATTGACTGCCCAGAACGGAAAGCAGGCAAGGACAGTGAGGAAGAAGAGGAGGAAGAGAAGAAAAAGGGTGCAGTGGCAGTTTCCAAGCAAGGTTCAGGAAAGAAACGGAAGCAGAATGAGGGAGCGACTCCTCAAACAAAGAAGATTAAGCTTCAAACTCCTAACACATTTCCAAAAAGGAAGAAAGGAGAAAAAAGGGCATCTTCCCCATTCCGAAGGGTCAGAGAGGAGGAAATTGAAGTGGATTCACGAGTGGCAGACAACTCCTTTGATGCCAAGCGAGGAGCAGCTGGAGACTGTGGGGAGCGAGCCAATCAGGTTCTGAAGTTCACCAAAGGCAAATCCTTCCGGCATGAGAAAACCAAGAAGAAACGGGGCAGCTACCGGGGAGGCTCTATCTCTGTCCAGGTCAATTCTGTCAAGTTTGACAGTGAGTGACCTGGGGCTACCCTTGGCAAAACAAGGGTGATGATGGGAGGCCACTCATCTCCAATGGACCTGGAAACCCTCAGCACTGTTAGGGCAGGGTTTTGGTGAGGACAGAAGTTTAGAGTAGGTCCTAAGACATTGCAACATAATGTCCTCTCTGGTCCTTTTCTTTGTTTTTAGTTTTGTACAGATTTGTTTTTGAGTGTTGAGTATCAGGGACAATGCAAGAGGAATGTTGTTTTTTTAAGAAAATCATTTTAGTTGTTCCTGTCTTCCTGTTCTGTGGAAGTCCTCATACTGAGAAATTTGTACATTTTATATTAAATCATTTCTTATTGAAAAAAAATAAATAAATAAAAAAAATAAAGTCAGCAGGGTCCCATCTTCCCATCTGACTCTGACCCTCACACCTCCTTCTTATGAAGACCCTGTGACTGCATCAGACCCACCAACGTAATCCAGGATGATCTCCCATCTCAAGGTCTGGAACATCATCACATACGCAGAGAACTTTTTACTAAATAGGGCAAGATATTCACAGGTTCTGGAGATTAAAACATGGACATCTTCAGAACAGTGGGCAGCAGTGGAGGCCTTTATTCTACCTACCAGAGAGTACAGAACTAGTACCACTACTAGTACTCACAGCAATAGCAGGTCACTCTCATTGTAAACCTTCAGTCACGTGGCAAAACACCATGTCAACCAACATGCCAGACATAGTTACCTCCCCAAACCCAGAGAGGGAGACACCATTGTACAACCCATTGTACAGACGGGTACAATGTGTCCATGGTCATAAATCTGGTAAGTGGCAGGGCTGGGATTTGAATGCAGGGAGTCAGACCCTAAAGCCCTCCCTCTTGAGCCTGGGGTGTCCATCTTATTATTCTCTAGACCAACCTCAACATTTAAATTAGTTCATTATAATAAGATGATCACAAGAGAGAACAAAATGAAAAGGGCAGGTTACTAAAGTGTGCAATGGCACAAGACTGCACTCTGAAAATATATCCACCTCTTGCAGAAAAAAAAAGGGGGGGCGGTGTCACATGTCAACACTCATCTCAGGGGGAGGGCGAAGGGGTTTTTCCCTCACCCCAGTGTGGTTTATTTCTAATGAATTCCTATTGCTTCTATAATCAGGGGGGAATAAGAGTTGTTTTAATTGAAAGAAACAAAGCTAAGTCAGAGAGCCCAGGTCAGAACTGCCCTAAACAGGAAGCTGGCACGTCATCTGCCTTGGCCCCCTGGCCTGAGCCCTCCTGCCATCCCAGGGACCCCAGCCTTCTGTAGCCAGGCCCTGCAGAGGTCCTTCCACAGGCAGAAGTCAGGGACAGACCAGGGTGGCTGGGCATGCTGGGGAGGGGACGGCTGGCCTGGCGAGTAGACTCCAGCCCAAGCAGGACACAGGGGAGGGACCCAGGGGACCCCGGCGAGGCTGCAGCCGAGGTCCGCTCCCCAGCTCTGCAGGGTCTCTTCCTGCTACTGTAATTTTGCTGGTTTCCATTCTACAAATTAGTAAGTTCCCATTTTTTTCTCAGAACACAATCCTCACACGACACTCTGCCCCCCACAACTCACGCCCACCCGTGGCCACCAGCACAGCCTGTGCAAGATGAAAGCAGCAGCTCACGGTGCTGAGACGGAGACCTAAACAGCACAGGGCTGCTGCTCAGGGAACTTCACCCACTCTCCCTGCAGGTGAGGAGCCAGGTTGCCTGCCTCACACAACCTCAGACCAAGGGACCTACTCCAGAGGACCCCTGGCCGCGGCCACAGCCTCGCAGAGGGTCCTCCACACGTGGAGGCTGTACCTGGGCCCCCTTGTGTTCCAGGCACCTGCGGCCTAGCCAGACCCTCAGAGTGTGAGTGGGCGGCACGGCCATCCGCCCGCCAAGCTGCACATTAACTAACTTAACCCTCCCACTGATCTAATGGGGTAGGATCTGCCACTTTCCCGCCTTACAAGTGAGGAATCTCAGCCTCCAAGAGGCAGGCCAGCAGGCGACCTGGGATCACAGAGTAAGTGCCAGGCTGGGACTAGAACCATGGTTCAAGAGGAGGTGGTCTCAGAGAAGCCCTCTCTTCACCCCAGATATGGGGTGGGGGCTCAGGGAGTGCCCAGGTCACTTTCCTGATTGGTCTGTTGACAAGCACCTGAGGAGCACCTGCCGCAGGCAGGCGAGGGCTCAGGCTGGCAGCACCTCCCGCTGGCACACAGGTCCCTGCCTCGGACATCACAGCCATGGTGAGGACCGCTCAGGCCTGGTCCTGGTCCTCATCCAGCCCAGAAGCAGGAAGAGTTGACCCCTGGATCTCCAGTTTCAACCCCAAACTGCACAGCGCCTAAATCTCTTCCAAAACCAATCCAGGCCTGACGCTCTGCTGGCCTGCTCCACAGTCATCCCTGTTCCCGAGCCAGGCTGGGATGGAGGTGGGGAAAGTGTTCTTTCCAAAAGGATCCCCGAGGGGCGCCTCTTAACAGATCACCCCACCCCCGAGGACCAACAATGCAGGAGCCCCCAGGCCCGCCTCGACGGACAGCTGCTCCAGCTGCTCCGGAGCCCAGCCTGGCTTCTCAGAGTGGGATGTGTTCTCAGGCCACCTTCTCCCCTCCCCTCCTCTCCCTGCAGACAGCCCGAGTGCTGGGCTGGGCCACCTAGCTCCGAAATCCAGAGACGGCGCTTAACGTCTGAAAAACGACCCACATGACATCCCATACCGCAGGAGCCAGCAAGCTGAACTGCGGTCATGAGAAAATGCAAGGGGCATGTTTCCAAGAAACGAGAAAGCAGCAAGAGCCATGATCACCGAAGGCTTCAGAGTGCCCTCTAAGACGCGGAGACTCATGGCCCTGCTAATGAGTGCAGTCATCCCGCTTATTCCACAGAGAGGGAAAGGAGGCACAGAGAGGTTACGTTTCTTGCCTAAGATCACACAGCTAGTAAGTGATAGAGTCAGGACTGAAACTCAGGCAGACCGGCTTCACCATCCCACATCTACCTCCCTGCTCCTTAGGCCAGCACGGGCGTGACACCGGGAGTAACGCAGGGCCCTGAAGTCCCTGATGACAACTCCAACTCGCCAGTGATGTCCACTCAGTCAACAGGCCCAACCCCGTCTCTCCTCCTGCCCATCCTTTAGCAGGCTGTGCTGGTTTGCGAGGGCCACCTTGGAAGTGCCACACACGGGGCACCGAAATGACAGGTTCTTGACTCTCGGCTCTGAGGGCCAGAAGCACAAGATGGAGCAAGTCTGGTCTGCTCTGAGAAAGAACGGGGCTCCAACCCTCTGGGGGCTTGGGAATGGCCAGCGCCTCAATGCTCCCAGCATGGAACTAGGTTGTCCCCGAGGCCACGTGGCCGTCTCTCCCTGTGGTCTCTGCTCTTCCCACGAGGACCCCAGGCACACTGGATTGGGGTGGCCCCAGCTCAGGATGATGTCACCTTAGCTTTGCAAAGACCCTCCTCCCAAATAAGGTCACATTCTGAGGCCCAGGGGTTAGGACTCTGACACACAGACGTCAGGGGGACACAATGTAACAGGACCCTGCCCACAGCCCTGGGACCAGAGGAAACCTCATCTGACCCACCTGCACATCCGGCCAGAGCTGCCCAGGCCAGAGCACGCTGGTCTCGGGAAGCACCGACGCGTGCCCACACCCACTGGACACCTGTCGTGGAGTCCCCCGAGCCCCCGGAACCAAAGCCCCGGCTCATGGGGCACAGAGAACGCCAAGGTGGGACAGAGGGCTGTGCTGGGCGGTCCAGTTGTGGTGTGGGGAGGACCAAGAAGGCAGGTGAGGCTGCCTGCAGAGGAACATCACCACCAGTCTGTCACAGAGAGAAAGTCCCCAGCGCCCAGGGCCGCCACCTGCCCGCCCTCTGCAGCAAGGCTGCGTGCCTTCCTGGATTCCCACAGACACAATTCTCACCATCTTCCCACTTGTTAGGGCCATGGAAGAGTCCAGAAGGACGCCCACCAGACCCACTGCCCGTTCGGGCCCTTGGCTAGAGCACCTGTCCCAGCACCCTCTGCAGCTAGTCACATGCCAAGTCCTAGTCACCAGGAGGAGGGAGGAAAGGCACCTGGGTTCCAGGCCTCAGCTGCACAAAGCTACTGACCCACCTTCCACTCCTTCTCCTCCCCCATGTGCTGACCACACAAGGATCCTGCAGTGGCCTCTGACACCTTAGGGGCTGGGGGTGCCGGCAGACTGCACAGTCCCACCCCCAGTTCCACAGGACCGTGACTTGAGCAGGAGTAACCTGCATCAAGAAGTAATTTGTAGCTGGGTATGATGGCGCACGCCTGTAATCCCAGAGACTCAGGAGGCTGAAATAGGAGGATTGCAAGTTTGAGGCCAGCCTCAGCAACTTAGTGAGACCCTGACTCAGAATAAAAATAAAAAGGGCTGAGAATGTAGCTCAGTGGTAAAGTACCTCTGGGTTTCATCCTCAGTCCTGTTTAAAAAAAAAAAAAAGAAGAAGAAGAAGTTGTTGAAGTTGTTGTAGTAATTTGTTACTGTTGTCAGCCTCACTTAATACAGAAGCTTTATTGCTGTGTCCTCTGCTGGAAAGCCGGCCCCCAGAGCTTCCCATGGCTCCCGCCTTCTCGCCTTCAACTCCTACCTCAAGTGCCACCTCCAGCAACAGGCTACCTGAGCCTGTCCTCGCTGCTACTCTGTCACAACGCTGTCTCTTTCACTCCTAACATCCATCACAATTCGAAGTGACCGAATCATTATTTTGGCTTTTCTGTTTCTTGAGACTGTAAGCTCCCTAGGGATCTCTACTGTCCTGTTCACCACCTTATCCCCAGCGACAGCTGCCAGGTGGCACCCACAGATCCTCCTGCAGTACTTGCTGAACCAGAGCCACTCGGTGCCCGTGATCCCACCACCCAGCCTAACGCGGGACCGCGTCTCACACCAGGACTGGAACCGTCAGCTCCGCCTTTCGCCCCAGCAGCTCCCATGTGGATGCGCCCCAGTGGGGAGCAGCGCTGGCCCTGGAAGAGGAGGGGAAGGCCTCGCGTCCACATTAGTCCCCACATCCATCTCATCTCTGCGTCCACAGCGACACCGATGGCAGCGAGAGCAGGTGGCCCTTGAGCACGTCCCCTGGGCCAGGCCCCTCGGAGGCGCCTCACGGCTGCCTTTCACCAAGTCCTCACGGGACCCGATGAAAACCATTCCCTTATTTTCCTTCTTCTACAACGAGACCCAAAGAGGTGACCCGAGAGGCCACGGCTGCACCCCTAGTAAGCACCAGGGCCAGGATTTGAACTCAGGCCTTCGGGCTCTGGAGCCTGTGCTCCTGTATACCACCGGCCACTGCACACCTGTGCTGATAAGTAAGAGTCCACGGGCCTCGGGCTTAGGGACAGTGCTTCATGGAGGCAGCGCAGGGACCGCCCTCAGACAAGAATGCCGGGAGATGAAAGGGCTGCGCCACTTCTGGGTCTCTGCGCTCAAGAGCTGAAGTCCGCAGACCTCAGCAGCTCACGCAGGCCATGTTTCCAGCAGCACGATTCACAACAGCCAAGCCCGGGACCGGCCAGATGAGCGGATAAAGAAGACGGGGCACGGCCACACCTTGGCGGCTCGTCCAACCATAAAGAAGGGAATTGGGTCACTTGTGGGAAAGCAGACGCGAACCTGAAAGCACTATGTCCAGCAAAGTAAGCCAAACTCAGACGGTCGAGGGTCGTACATTTTCTCTCACGTGTGGACGCCAGAGAGGGAAAGCGGGGCAGGGAATGGTGGGGACTCTCCGGAGAATAGAAGGGAGATCAGTAGGGGAAAGGGACCAGGGGAGGGAGGGGGGAAGTACTAGGGAGCAGGTGACACTGTTGAACCACGCGTCTGCAGGCATACGTGACAACAAACCCTGCTGTTATGTAGGATTATAATGCACCAATAAAAAGACAGACAAAAAAGATCCCAGTAAGAAAACTACTCTTTCATTGTTTCACGAAATTTCTATTCTACTATATATTTTTTTTAATAAACAGGAATCCAAGGATGGATTTCAGCATGAGCCAAGATACGCGACCGCCTCACTGTACCCGCCCCTGGCCCCGCGAGCCCTTTCCCACGCTTAGTTCAAGGTCTCCTCCGGCTGCACCCTCTCACTCCCCGCTGGGCCAGCCCACGAGGAGGAGGACCCGGTCTCCTTCCTCAGCGGCTCCAGAGTCTGGCCGAGCGTCCCAGGGTCCCGGCTCACGGGCACTGACGCATTTCCCTCCTGCTGCACCCAAGTGCCAACAGGCCCCGTGCTGGCTCCAGGTGGCGTCTCGCATCCCTGATCACAGCAAGCAGGAGGGGACCCAGCTTCCGACAGCAGGCAGAACCAGTTCCAGTTGGAGTTCTGCCTTTCCTGGCCTTGGCATGTCACCTAGTCTCTCTGAAACTCGGTCCCCACGTGAGTAAGGCGGGGATGAGCCCTGCTTGGCAGGATCGCCACGGAGACGGCAGACAGCACAGGCCTGGCCCCGACTCCGGCACCCTCAGGTCATCAGCGTCGTTACCGTCACTGTCACGGGCCAGGCGAGCACAAACCTGACACCAGGGCACGCTCCTCTGTTGGACCCCTCATCCGTGGGCAGCAGACCGAGAAAACATGCCTAAGCCAAGTGGCCACCTGAAGAGAGAAGCCTGTTCCGTCGAGATGGATGGGTCCCAGCCCGCAGAGGTGGCTCACGGCCTTGGCCAGTCCTATAAAGACCCCCTAACAGGGGACACCGTGCAGGCTCCCAAAGCACATTCCAGACCTCCCAAATGCATGAGATCAAGATGACAGCCAAGGACTGGGCTGGGGCTCAGTGGTGCCCTTGCCTGGCACCTGTGAGGCCCTGGGTTCGACCCTCAGCACCACATAAATAAAAGTATTATGTCATCTACAGCTAAAAATATAAAAAAATGTATAAAAAAGATGACAGCCACGGCCCGACCCAGAAAGGGCCTGAGCCAGCCCCTTCCCCGGGAGACAGACCCTCTGGGGCCCTGGAGGGAAGAGCTGCCACACTGCGCACCCCAGCGGTCCCACCAGCTCGCTCCGCCTCCGAGGCACCGGCTCAAGAGCAAGGAAAGCCCTCCTTAACTCTCAATGCAGAGGGCCAGCGGGATGCGGCACCACCCCCTCGGGCAGCAAGCTGGGTCTGCAGGGTCCCCAAAGGTCCATGTGCCAAAGGCTTGATTGCCAGCCCACGCGGCTCTGGAGGCGGGCGGGAGCATGGAGAGGCAGGGCTGGAGGGGAGTCTTCAGGCCACTGGGTGGCGTCTGTCCCTCAAGGACTTTCACTCCCTGGCCGTGAGGGAAGCCCTTATCCGCCACCACACGCTCCCGCCATGAGGTGCCACCACAGGCCCAAAGCCACAGAGCCAACTGACCTGGACCAACACCTCCAAACCGTGAGCCAAAGCAGACCTTTCCTCTCTGTAAGTCGATGGCCTCAGGTGTTTGTTGCAGTGACAGGAAGCTGACTGACGCGCACGTTTGGAAAGGAAAAGGAACCAAAGGTGAGAAGAAAGCAGCTCCTCAAGGTCTAGTTCTGAGGCCAGGCCTTGGACTCCCCGCCGGGGCTTTTAACTTTGGGCCCTCGTTGTATCAAGTGGCGGCGATGCAATGTTTCCCACGTGTAGAAAAGCACAGAAGATGAAAGCCGTTTAATTCCATCCAATGGGACAGAAACGACTGCTATCTCATTTGACGGGCACGAAACAAGACCAAGTGGCAAACGTGTTCCCAGCCATACCTCCAGTGGGTGGCACAGCAGAAACGTGGACCACAAACTCCGGGTGCAGAATCCGCCTGTTCTGTGATCACGTGCTGCCCACCCTAGATGACACACCACTCCCTCTATGGGGGGAGCACCCCCCGACTCAAACCTGAGCCAACTTAGCGACCTGAGCGCGTGCAAGTGATTTTCTGGGACTTGTGAGGCTGTCATAAGATGCCCTGCAGCTTCTGCCCGACCCCACCATGCGGTAGGTCCACAGTCCCACTGAGCCCTTCTAGCCTTCTACACCCAGGCACCCCCGGTGAGAGCGAAGAGTCTGGAACTTTCCAGACCAGGCAACATACCAGCTGAACACCACCAAATGACCTTAGCCCAGGCCACAGAAAAGTGAAGAATGGCCCAGCTGGGCCTGGTCCAGGTCTCAGACACATTTGCATTACATGGCACCCACTGGTCCCTCTTCAAGATGCTACCTCCACCAGACACCTGGACAGTCTCTACCTCAACTCACCATGTGGGCAGCTGCTCCAGAAGAGGCCTCTCCTTTCCCCACTGGGTCCTCACCCCAGAAAGGTAAGAACCCTCTCTGCTGGCTTCGTATCCAGTGCACAGCCCAGCTGTGCCACCGATCATGCGGTCTTGCTATGGCTGGTCTTGGCATCGGTCACCCCTCTTGCAGGTTGAACTCCATCCTCCCTCCTGTGCAGGCCAAGGGGATGGCCAATGGAGCTGAACAAAGACATCTATCAGGCGGGGTTCCAAGAAAGTCCTCTCACCCAGCGACATTCCAAAGCTCTATACAAGGCAGGCACGTGACTTTGAGCAGCTTCCCACCTTAGCACCACCCGTATGTGATCCCAGGTCATTACTGTGCGTTACCAGGCAGCATCCCTGGGCTCTGTGCAATAGACACCGGTAGCATGGTGCCCAGTGTGACCACAGAACACCACCAGACTCCCCCAGATGTCCCGCTGGGCGAGGGGCGGGTAAAATCACCACGGCTGTGAGCCCTTCACTTCCTTAGACGTCACTTGGTGCATGAGTCAGGTGTGGGTGTCACCCAGGCCTGCGATGGGGTCCTGACACCTGTCTAAAAGTCATACACCTCTTACCAAGGACCCCCCAAAACCACACATCCTGTGCCCCTGTTTGCCTGCCCCTTCCAGCCACCACCTGGCAAATTCTTATTCAACTAGAAACCCCTGAAGGAATGCTGGAGCTGAGACGTCACCCTTTACAACAGGAAACTGGAAAGCCCTCCCGGGGCCTGGGGGCTGCTCTCTCCAGGGGCTGGGGGAGCACGGGCTAAGCTCCTCATCCCGACCGGCAGCTTCTGCCACTCCACAGCACCGCCGACTCTACAGCGTGTTCACAGGCACCATCCGACCTCATCACGCCGCTCCTGAAAACCCAGTGACGGTCCCTGCTGCCACCAAAATCATCCAGACACCCAAGCCAGGCCTCAAGTACCTGGGTAAGTGGAATTCTGCTCCCCAGCAGCGGCAGCAGCCAACACTGGAGCAGCGGCAGCTCCCGCGCACTGGGACCCCGCGCCTCGCTTGCTTATTCCCACCCCTAACCCTGTGGGGTACACAGACGGCGCTCCCATTTGCAGATAAGGAAATGGCAGCTCAGGGAGAGGAGGTCACGAATGAGCATCAAATACCACTCAAAGTCAGCCCTGTCCGCTTAGCCAAATAGATGACACAGGTTCCAGGAGGACAGGAAGCTCTGACCTACCGCTGGCTCTCCAGTGCCCGGAATGGTGCGTGGCAGAGCTGGCACTCAAATGGGGGTGGGAGGGTTGGGAGGAAGGAGTGGCAATGGAGAGGGGAAAGGAGGAGGGAGGAGAAGGGAGGTGAACAGGGAGGAAAGGGAAGAGAAAAGCGGAAGATAAAGGAGAGAGGAAGGGGCAAAGATGGAGGGAGGAGGAGGAAAGGGGAGGGAAGGTCTCCAGAGTGGCCGGGGGAAACCAGGCTAGTGACGCTGCGGGGCAGGGCGGGCAGGGCTTGCTCTCAAACATCTGGGTGAGTGGAACTCTGCTCCCCAGCAGCCCAGTCCTGGCGGAAGCAGCGAACGATGCTCTCAGCCCCTCCAGGGAGAAGGAAGAAGAAAAGCAGCCAGGAGGCTCGAGAGAAGGAAGCGAGGAAGGGGAGAGCTACAGAGGCGGATCCCAAGCCAACGCCTGCCTCATGCACGCTAGGATACGCTTCTGGAGAAGGTTCCGGTAACCTGAACCTGTAATACCCCGGCCTGGTGTTTCTGCTGGCCAGCCAGGCTTGGGGCCTGTAGGCCACCAGGAGACAGGAGCACACCTCCACTCTCCCCCCAGCTGCAAGTTTCTGGGCCACCTGGGAGGTGGGGCAAGGCCAGGGACACAGCGGGGAGAACATAAGGCCTAAACATAACGGCCTGTTCAAAGCAGGGCTTCCAGCTGCCACCTAAGACCTGCGGCCTCCGACACCAGAAGAATCCTTTCAGAAAGCTCTTCAGCCTCGCTCACGATAGCACGAATCAAATGAAGAACTACACCAAGCTATCAGAATCTACCCGGGGATAGCTAAGTGCAGAAGCCCTTGGCGTGTGGGTGAGAGCCCGGCTTCTCTCTGAACCTATGGCTGAAGTATAAAGTGCAACCCGTTTTGTGGGGTATTGCCAAGCTGCCCTTTAAAATTAAAATACACTGTACCCTTGAACTCTCAAATTAGTCTCCTAGAAAGCTGGCCCCATGGACAGTCATATGTGCACATAAAAAAACAATGCAAGGATACCACAAGGCTGGTGGCAACATAAATGGTACAGCCACTCGGGAAAAGAATCTTACAGTTCCTAAAATGATCAAACCAAGTTAGTATGTGGCCCAGCGTTTTCGCTCCTAGATAAATCCCAAAGAACTAAAAACATACACCTACACAAACACTCATACACAAATGTTCACAGCAGCACTATTCCCATTAGCCAAAAGGTAAAAATAATCCAAATGTCCATCAACAGATGAATGGATAGACAAAGTGTAGAATATCCCTATGATGGAATATTATTTAGCTGTAAAAAGGAATAACACTCTGGTCCATGCTACAAAGTGGCTAAATCTTGAAAACATCATGCTAAGTCAGTCACCAAAGGCCATGATAGAATTCCATTTGTATGAAATGTCCAGGATAGGGAAAGTAAGTTAGGGCTGGGGCTTGGGGGCATGGTTAGCGGGTATGGGGTCTCCTTTTTTGTTCTGTTTTTTATTGGTGCATTATCATTGTACATAATGAGGGGTGTGTTGTTGCATATTTGTACACATATGCAGCATAACAATTTGGACAAGGAGATCTCTTCTTGGGGAAATGAAAATGTACTAAAGCTGACTGCTAAGGTCCTTGCATATATTTGGAATATTCTAAGAGTTCTGCACTGTCCATTTTAAATGGGTAAACTGTATGTGAGGTATGCCAATTATCTCAGTAAAAACGCTTTTCTTTTCTTTGAAGAATGCAGGGATAGCTACTGCAGCTAGCAATAAACGGCTAAAACAGCACAAACCATCCATCTGTGGGCTGAGCTGTTACACTGTGTCTGTGCTCTGGAATGCTGTGTGGCCAGGAAAGAAGGAGGCAGACCAATATGTCCTGATAAGGACCCACCCCAAGATAATTAGCAAGTAAAAAAAGAAATCAAGGTGCAGAAGTATTACATTGTAGTTCCCATTTGTGTTTAAAAAAAAAAAAAAAAAAAAAAAATCTCCCATTACACAAGCACAGGATATCTCTGGAAGACAAAAGAAACTAATGAGCTTGCCCTGGGGGAGAAAAAACATTCATGAGTTGACTCCCCAACTCCCAAGAGTACAGCTTAATTCACCATTTAAAAAGTAGTTAATAAAAACAAAATCTTGAAGCAAGACTCTGCAACTGCAAATGGCTTAAGTGCCCTTACTCTTACTTGTTAGAAACAGTCTTAGGAACTTCAGAAACGGAGCCAATCGCCCAATCTACCAGGGCTGGGGAAGGGAAGGAACCTCCACCAGGACCAGAACTTTATTGGAAAGCGGCAGAATAGTCAATGACGTACTCTCCGCACTTGGACACAGAAGCCAAGGTCTTGGGCTGCAGCAAAGCACAGTGGGCAATGGCCCCAAGCTACAAGTCTCAGCGAGCTCGGCTCCGCAGCCACACCAACCCCAACACTGCCTAAGTGTCATTTCCAAGCTGGCAGCTGGGACTGCTGGAACTGTGGCACAGGACCTTCCTGGCTCCTCTCCCCCACCTGCTCTAGAACGCCCCCTCCTCAAGACCCACGTGAAGTGGCGACACTGGGCTTCCCATGTTTTGTTCCTGTGGGGACAGGATGGAACCCAGGCCCCCACATGCTAGGCAAGAGCTCCACCCCTGACCTACACCCCTGCCCTTGTTTCTATTAAAGAGGTTAAACCAACATTCGTGGCAACAATCGTGGTGGCCAAAGGCAGGAAGATGAAGAGGTGACGGGCCAGGCAAGCTGGCCACACTGCCTGCAGCGGCTGGTACTCACAGAAGCCCTCGATTTTGTCAGCAGTCTTGCTCCAGGCCACCTGCCGCGTCTCCATGATCACCTGGACGGTCCTCCGCTCAGGAGTGGACTTGCGGAAACTGAACACAGTCATCACTGTCCCCAGCTCCAGGGCTCTCTTGATCTGGCTCTTCTCATATTCCGGAAGAGCATCCACATCGAACATGGTGGACATTGTCAGCCTCTCCGGTGGAAGAAGTCAGGAGAAATAAAGAGGCTGGAAGAGCAGAATAAAGGAGTGAGAGGTTTTTAATAACTGAGGAGCGGCTCCGTTAACAGGTCACGGAAGACAGATGAGCATTAAGAAAAGGTTCTGGAGATGGAGAGTCACCAGCCATTCAGTCCAGGCAGGATACAGAGGTTTAAATGAAGCCCACGTATGGGAGGAGCAGCCAACCGCAATGACCCAACCGTCAAGTGGGCTTTGAATAACCAAATCACCACAGCCGGGTGGTGGTGATCCCTTCTCTCCCTGTAGAATTATTTGAATAGCCAAAGCAGTCACGGGTGCACCCCACCCCCACCCCGCACCAGCATCCTTTTCTATCCTGCCAGGGAATCTCTAACCACCCCTTTATCTCCCAAGCACAATTAGGAACATAAAAACAAAACAAAACAAATTTCAAAACGTGTCTGTGGAAACCTGAGCAACTCATTCTTCTGGGTGGAGATGAGGCAAAAAGGCCAGAAAATGTCAGAACCTAGCGGCTTCAAGTTCAAATCCTGGTGTAGTTCCTGCCAAGTGCGTGAGAACACTTGACCTCTCCACGCCTTCTAAAATGGGAGCCCAAAGGGGAAGCCATGATAAAGTGCCTGCAGAGCCACCGGCCGGTCGCCCAGCCTGTCCTCGATCGCTGCTAACTCCACGGGAGGTCAGTATTTGGCAAAAAGGTGTTCGGGCCTCAAATCCTGGAGGAATCCTCATCTGGGCTTTCTCACACCCATGTGCAATCCATCAGCAAATCCAGACTCCAACCCGTCACACCTTCCCTGGCTCCTCCTAGGGCCCTGGACAAGGGTCATGCTAACCTTTGCTCCCTGGTCTGCCTGCTGCGGCCCTGGCCCTGGGGTCGTCAGTTCTCGGTTCCCTAGTCAGAGGATGATTTTAGAAAATGAATCAAATCACCTCACTCCTCTCCTCGAATCCTGCAGTGGTTCCCTGAGCCCTCACTCTGCACCTCCCTGCTGTGCTGCCCCAAATGTCCAAAGGCACAGTGACTGCCCCCTGAGATGGCAGCTAAGAGTGAAGGGGCTCCACAGGATCTCGAGCTGGACTACCAGGACCCACCTTGCTGGCTGGCTACCACCACAAGAAGTCCTCTAAACCCTCTGGACCTCATTCCCACTCCTATTTAAAAAAAAAAAAAAAAAAAAAAAAGTAGCATTATCTACCTTGAAAATTTCTTATAAGGATTAAACAAGACACTAGTCTCAGGCCCTTAAAACAGTGACATTCCTTATATTTAGCTATTTTGACTATCACCATCAATTGTTCTGTGTGTCCTTGCGCACCTCCTCCCTTTTCTCCAAATCCCTTTAGGCCCCAGAGTTGTTACTCTGTAACCTCCAAGGTTACAAAGTAGCACTAGAAAGAACTTTGCCAGTCCAAAGACCAGGAAATGAGAGGCAGTGGTCCACCAGGCTGTCTGGCCTTCCAGCACGCTCAGCCTCCAGCTAAACTGCTCAAAATCTGGGTCCTCTCACTTGTCACCTGGGGCAGTGGCTGGAAGAGAAGCCAGAGCGAGTGTACCACTGGCAGCGCGTAGCGGGCCTCCTTCACGTTACCCCGCCAGTCAGTACATACATTAACCAAGTGTGGACTCCATGCCAACAGGATGCAAATGAGGGGGGTGGGGAGAGGCTCAGGCCTTGCCCTTTGCCCTTCCTCCTGACCAAAGCCACCTTCTAGGTGTGCTGGCAGAGGCATAAAGTCACTAACTGCACCCGCTCTCTGCAGGGCAAACACCTGACAACCCTAAGACAGACAAGTGCAGCCACAGGGACATACATGGGGCACAGGGCAGTGAGAAGGGCCCCCAAGTTGGTCTGGGGTGGAACTAGGAGCTCAGAAGGTCCAGAGAAAGCTTCAGGGAGAGGTCTTCTGGGATCTGATCTTTAAAACTGTGGATTGCAACCAGAAGAGCCGCCCAAGCAAAGACCGAGGGCAGGCCTGAGAGGGAGGCCAAGACCGAAAGTGACCTCCTGCTCACCACGCAGACGGGAAGAAAGGGGTGCCCCATGCCCAGCACGCCCTTGGGAAGCACCTATGAACTGGGCCCTCCCTGGGAGCCACGCACGTTCATCTCTGTTGTCTCAATGGGAAAATGAAAGTCCTGAGAGGGGAAATCACTTGATCAAGGTCACGTAGATCAGGGGCAGGGCCAGAACGGGAACCTGGTCTGAGGGCCATGCCCCAAGCCCTCAGCACCCGCCTTCCCAGAGACCCGTGGCAGAATCTGGCCAGATAGTAACTAAACTGGCAGCCCTGCCCCTTTCAACAGAGGTTACGGGACTTGTCCAAGTCCACACAGCTCTGGAGTTCCCCACTGCCAGGTCCCCAGGGCAATTCCAGCTGGACTAACGCAGGAAACAAGCCCATCACAACCTCGCCAACTACACAAAAACCGGGAGGAAGCACCAGCGTCCTCAGGTCTTTCCAACCCCGGACTTAACCTTCCCCAGAATCCAGTTACTTCTCACCCAAAGCCCAGTGGATCGTCTCAGCCATCAACACCAACTCTGATGTTGCCTCTCACCAACTGGAGAGAGATCTTTAGAGTCAACCTCCAAACTCCAGCCAGTTCTCAGCCCAGGCTTCCAGAGTTTTAGCACCTAAGACCTTGACCCCAGTGATGAGCACAAGCCATCATGGCAATCTCCGTTTTGCTTCTGCTTTTCTATTTTAAAAATGAAATAGCCAGCCAGGTGCAGTGGCGCACACCTGTCATCCAAGTGGCTTGGGAGGCTGAGGCAGGAGGATCACAAGTTCAAAGCCAGCCTCAGCAAAAGCAAGGCGCTAAGCAATTTGGTGAGATTTTGTCTCTAAATAAAATACAAAATAGAGCTGGGGATGTGACTCAGTGGTCAAGTGCCCCTGAGTTCAATCCCAGGTACCCACCCCCTCACCGCCAAATGAAATGGCCTTGAAATCCCTTTTATTTGTTGTTATTGTTCTGTTTGTTTCTCACCCTCAGTGGGTAACTGTGTGATATGATTTACAGTGTAAATACAAACATGGCTGAGATAATAATAAGAGGTTTGGTCAATTTTACATTTCATGTCCTTTGCTTTAAAATAAACTTGATACCCAGGAAACAGAAGCTCTTCAAAGCCCTTTGCACATTTAGGGCAGTGCAGGATTTCATCCCAAACCCCATGAAACAATTCTGTTAAAATCTGGCACAGCTGAACCCTGAGCAGCGCGTGCCCCTCCTAGAGCTCCTGGCCACTGCGGCAGCGGAGAGATTTTCACAGAAGGAACTGAGTGTGTGGGCCACTACAGGCCAAGGAGACGTTGGTTCAGCATTTTTTTTTTTTAAGGGCAACATGTGAGAATCTTTTAAAATATAAAACATGCTTATGCTGTGATCCAGCAAGCTCATGTGTGCAAAAAGAGACAGGAAGATGTTCACAGAAGTATTACTTGTACTAGAAAAAGAAAAAAAAAAACAGTAAACAATTCAACTGCTCATCACAGCATGGGGAGAGAGGTCCCTGAATGGAAGATGCACATTAAGGGATTCAGGAGCCACTGAAGGAATGAGGGAGACTTACCAGCAATGTGATCTGGAAAAGATTCAAGAAGTACTGGACAGAGAGTTGTAAACCCCTGGCTTATAGTAAATTACATTTCCTTAATGGTTGTCTGCTTACAAACCCAGGAGAGGGGTCACCCTGGAGGCTGGGAGAGGGGATGACCCCACTTTATATTCCTTGAAGTGGTGACCTGAGGATACACTTTCCATTTTTGAGTTTTTACCGTTTTCTAAATTAAGAAATGTTTCCAAAAGTTTTCTCAGCAGCAGTTTTCCACTGACTCCATCCAGAGGGTGCAGAGGGGCTACTCATGGGGCCCTGCTTTACCTCCTCCACCTGGCCTGGCTGGGAAGGCAGCCCAGTATTAGACAATTTAAGCATCAGTGAAGCTGGTAAAGAGAAGCCCTGGCACACACAACTTCGCAATCTGGGCAAAGTGGACCCCAGGTTTCCTGGCAGACGTGACAATAAGGACCCTACCTAAAAGTCTTTGGCCAGGGGGTCAAAATTGCCAGGCACCTTTCCCGTGGAAGAGGCTCCAGGTCTCAGCCCAGCCCTGGGAAGCAGGCTTGGGGACCTGCAGCATTTAGGGGAGAAACCAAGACTCAGAGGGGGTTCTTCAAGGTACCCGGGGTCACCTGTTTCCTTTTGCCGTGTCACCCCCTCGCTCCACCAGCCTCCCAGTGAATTCAAAGCGGGGTTCCAAAAGGCCCGACCTGCCCCTGCCCCTATCCGGGCATCAGCGGCCCTTGCACACCCGCCCATCCTTCCCTGGAATTCTCCCGCGACGAGGGCAATGACCTCCGTGGGATTCCCAAACGCGAATCGCAAGGGCTGCACCCGCTCCTGCGCACGGTCGCCGGGCGCGGGAGGGAGACGCGAACTCCCTGAGAACCCCAAGGTCTCTGGGAAGGGCTGCGCCTTCCGCGGTGTCGCTCCCGCCACCTGTGTAATACGGGAAGTGCGGTCCCCAGGGTCAGCGAGCTCGGCAGAGGCGATCCGGAGGGAGCGCGCCGCCCGCGCAGGACCCCTCGGTGCAGAAACCCCGGGCACCGGCGCTCGCGCGACCCCCTGGCCCGGCGCCGCGCCGCGTGCCCGACCCCCATTCAAACCCGGGCCGCCCGGCACGGACCCGCGAGGTGGCGCCGGCCGGGGTGAGGAAGTGGCTGGCGGCCGGGCCGGACCCACGCCGTCACCACCCGGGCCTGGGTACTGCTGGCCCGCAGCCCCGACGGCGCGCCCCACCCCTGCCCGCGCAGCCTGCGCTCGGACCAGGTCCCCGCGGGACGCTGCCCACCGCGCGCCGGTGCCCCCGGGGCGCAGGTCTCGGGGCGCAGGTACCCGGGCGTCCCGCGTGCGCTCCAGCCCGGCCCAGCGCTCACCTGGCCGCGCCGCCGGGGCGCAGCCGCCCGCCCGCCGCGGGTCGGGGCTCGGGGCTCCGGGGTCCCGCGCGCCGCCCCTGCGGCTCCGGCACTCCCTGCGGCGCACCCGCCGCCGCTGCGCTCCCACTTCTGCTTCGGCCACGGCCCGCGCCACGTGACTCCGCGGGGCCGCCCCCCGCGCCGCCCCGGCCCGAGGCGGGCCCAGACCCGCCCGCCTCCCCGCGCTCCCGAGCACCGCGGCCGGCCTGGAGCCCCGCCTCTGCCCGCAGAGGAGAAACGGAGGCGGCGCCAGGGCTACCTGGCTGCCCGCTCGCTTGGCCAGAGGGAGAGAATTCCCCAAGCGCGTGGCACTTACGGAGCGCCCGCTGCACGTATGGCGGGCACCTGGAGAATTCTCGGCCGGCCCTTGCAGAAGCCGCGCTGCGGTCAGACCACCTGGCACGACCCCAAGGCAGGGCACTTAAGTCGTGGCAGCTTCGGTTTCCCTTTCTGCAAACGTGATCAAAACAGTGCCAGTCCCAGAAGTTTGCTGAACACCAGATATGACTGATGTCCCATTTTCCCAACGAGGAGAATGTAAATATTCTTTAGGGAAAATTGCTTTTCTCCGTTTCGAACCCTTCCTACTCATCTTGGATGGAAACATCTTCAGGGTGGCTGCAGCCAGCTTTGCAGTCACCTCTAGAGCTGTCACCGCACTCCGATTGCACTTCTCAGCTGCTCAGGTCACAGCATCTCTGAATCTAGGACTGCGGTCCTCATTGTAAACGCTGCATCTGAAGCCATGGGTCTGTCTGCTGCTCTGTGGACTCAGGTTACACTGCGACTGGGGCGAGAACCGGTGTTAGTCCCCACAGGTCCCTGCTTTTTACATATCAACCACTTGAGGCCATGGAGCCTGTTCCCCAAGAATATGGCCAAATCTGAGTGAAATTCGCCTTTTTTTTTTTAAATTAGAACTTGAACTTATATTTATTTCAATCAATCCTTTTAACACCACTTCTCCTTTGCTCCACGTTGTGCAATGTGTATAAAGTATTAGCTAAGTCACACGTGTATAACTTACTAATACAAAATCTGCATGTGCATTTGAGGAACAGGTTAAACCTCTTGCTGACAAAATGTGACCCAGTGCCATCCGAAGTTGGAGATGGCTGAAGGGAGCCCAGGCTCCCGACAGCCATCCTGGCAGATGCCGATTCCGGTTGGAATTTTCTCCCCTCCCTGGGAGCCAAGCAAGAAAACAACATGTGAAACAGCTTCAGTTTCAAGAACCCTGTTTCCATCCTGATTAACGCCCATGATCTTGGACGTCAAATGCCCACTGGGCGTGAGGTAATGGTACAAGGCAGCATACGTCTCTTTTTCCTTCATCCTTTTAATTCTTCTCTTCTTTGCCTCACTCTTTACCCACACCAAGGTGAACAACCAAAGGGATCCAGGGCAAGGAATGGGAGTGTATGGAGCTCCTGATCTCGTCCCCAAACTTCCATTTGGTTGTTTAAAATAAAAGTAATTGAAATGTCAACCCCAGCTCTGGGAGGTTTCAAAGTGACTTTTATTTTCCAAGGGATAATGTGTGGGGCGCATGCTGCACATTCAGGCAGGTAGGTGACCATCCTAGGGCCCCAGGTGTTAGGTCAGTGGGTGGCGGAGGCAGGACTTGAACTGGAGTCTGTCTGACCAGAGCCCTTGGGCACCAGACCCTTTGCCTGTCCCCAGCATTAATAGGAGGTGTGCCGGCAGGGAGTCATGAGTCTGGAACCACTCCACAAGTTAATGAATGGGTCAGGAAGTGACCTCAAAGGGCGGAGGGAACTTTCTTTTCCTTTTCCCATAAAAAGAAAAAGAAGGGGGAGGGCAGGGAAAATAACCTGAAAGAAAAATACCTTCCGTCCACGTTAACTCGACTTTTTACTCTGCGTCCCTCACCTGTCCTCAGGTGCACACACGCTTTTTCCCCATCACCCTTTTCTATTTGCTAGAGGCCATGGTACACTGGACCATTAACCTCTCTGTGCCCCAGTTTCTTCTCTCCAAAATGGGTATCACAACTACCCCCATCCAAGGGTGAGCATAAAGATCGAATGAGATGACGGAGGTAAAAGGCCCGCCACAGGGCTGGCTATTTTTAATATCATTGCTGCAAGAAAAAAAAAAAAAAAGCCATGTGAACCATGGACTTGGAGAGTAGGGCATTTAGGTTCAAGTCCCAGGTCTGCCTCTTCCTTAGATGTGTGACCTTGACCTGCTCAGTGACCCTCTCTGAACTAAAACCACTGGAGTGTACACTTTGAGTGGGTTAATTGTATGGTATATGAATTACACTCTCTTCATGAGGGTGAGGGGACAGGGGCTTGAACCCAGGGGCACTTCACCACTGAGGCACATTCCCAGCCCTTTTTATGTTTTATTTTTTGAGATAGGGTCTCGCTAAGTTGCTTCGGGCCTTGCTAAGTTGCTGAGGCTGGCCTCAAACTTGTGATCCTCCTGCCTCAGCCTCCCAAGTCACTGGGATGTGACTACCTCAATAAAGTTGTTTGTCAGACTCTTGCCTTATAAGTTAAAGACTTAAAAATAACCGGTGACCCAGAGTAAGGATGACAGTGAGCAACAACAGCTGATTACCATGGTCATTATTTTACTGGGGACTCTTCCAGTCCTGGATTCCACTTTCCACCACTGAAGGCAGTGGCCAGGCTGAGGTCACTGCCCTGGCCCAGGGAACCTCACCAACCTTACCCCTTCAGCCCCAGAAACCCCTGAGAGCTTCTGAGCCTGGTTTCCTTTCCTGGCATTGTTCAGAAAAGTGCACATCCCCTGGGGATAAGGCAAGTCCCCGCTGTTGGCTGGCAGGCTCTGTGAGAGGAAGCACCACCCAGAACTAGCCAGACCTCAGGAGGGTTACACTGGGCCTCACCTCCAGCTTCTGCATCAGGGCAGACTCCTCCGCTGTTTAAGCTGAGGCCTGCATGGATGAGCCTCTGGGTCCATGGTCTTCCACTGAGCTTCTTAAGGCTGGGATCCTGCTGGGGCCCTTTAGCCCACTCACTCCCGTGTTTCAAACTCTGCAAACATTCCAACAAAGTGGACACAGGTGCATTAAAATAGATTGGGGATCATAATCCAGAGCTTATATATTCTCATAGTAATTAATGTTATGTTAACCGTAATTACATTACTAATGTATAATTATATACTAGTTTTTATAGGCGTTCCACATGTAGGATGATGGGGCGAAGCGGGTTAATTCATTCAACAAGCACTTGCTGAATGCCTGTGAAGAGCCAGGCACTGCTGAGCGCCAGGGCATGGAGCAGCAATCATCAAAGGCCTCCAGCCATGGAATCTGAGACAAAGTCACCTGAAATACCCTTTCCACAGATCACTCATTCAATAGATTAGTTCAGTCATCCACAGCCTTTACTGAGCACCTACTACATGTCCGTCACTCCTTAGGTTCTGAGGATAAGAGGAAGAAAGATTCATTCGGTCAGGAGGCCACAGAGTGGTGGAAGAGGCCAGCAGGAAGCAGAAGACTCCACACCCACTGAAATGGCTACAGACGGTGCCCAGTGCAGGCAAAGACATAGAGCAACAGGGGATGTGAGAGGGTGCGGCCTCTTTGGAAAGCAGCCGGGCAGTTTCTTAAAAAGTTAAACATACACTTCCCATAGGACCCGGCCAGCTCACCTGTATTTACCCAAGGGAAATGACAACATGTGTCCATGCAAAATCTGTACCGCAGTGTTTACAGTAGCTTCATTCATAATCCCTGAAAACCGGAGACACCCACACGTCTTCCAGCGCATGAATGGATAGACAAACATCCACACAAAGAAACAGCACTTGCCATAAAAGTCATGACTGGTACCACTGGAGGAGGAATCTCAGGTGCCTGATGCTAAGTGAAAGACGCCACAATCAGAAGGCTGGAAAGAGCATGATTCCACCTCGGTGGCCCGCAGGAAGAGACAAAAGTGTATGGACAGAAAACCCAGCAGTGCTCTCCAGGGGCTGGGGCCGGGGTTGGCGGGAAAGAGTTTGAGGAGAGTTGGAGGGAGGGCGCCATTGTTCAGGCTGGTGGGTTGGTTGGTTTGCTTTATTTGTTTGCTTTTGTGTTGTCATTGTGGTAGTTACCCAACTTCATAATTTGTCAAAACGTATAGAACTGTACAGTAAAATGGGTGAATCTGCTGAATGTAAACCATAGAGTCCTTAAAAAGATGTAACCAGGCGCCATGGCGCACGCCTGTAATCCCAGTGGCTCAGGAGGCTGAGGCAGGAGGATCACGAGTTCAAAGCCAGCCCCAGCAACTTAGCAAGGTGCTAAGCAACTCAGGAGACCCTGCTCTAAATAAAACACAAAACAGGGCTGGTGATGTGGCTCAGCGGTCGAGTGCTCTGAGTTCAATCCCCAGTATTCGCCCCCCCAAAAAAAGCTGTGCAGCGATGACCCCAAGGGGAGGGAGAAGGAATGGCTGTGCAGGCTGGACGAAGTCAGGAAGGCCTCCTGCAGGTGGGGTCCTCACACTGAGTCCCCTGAAAAGGTGGAGTGTGTCAGCCATGTGGGGGAGGGGGAGGAGGGCAGGATTCCAGAAAGCAGCAACCGTGTGAAAGATGTGCACCTGGGAGGGACTCTGGGCACTGGAGTACAGCATCCTACTAAGGTATTTGGGAGCAATAGGGAGCTACTGAAGACCTTAGAGCAAGAGAGTGACATGGACAAGTCTCTAGGCTTTGAAAAAAATCACTCTGAAACAGCAGGGGGCGGGAGGAGGGAACCAGGCCTGAAAGCAGGAAGACTAATCCTGATGCTCCTTCCTGGTGAAAGAGCATCCACATTCTTAGCTGAGACATTTGTCACTTGACAAACATAAACAGAACATTTGCTGTGTGCAGAGCACTGATCTAGAAACTAGGATACTAAAATGAACAAAGAAAACAAATTTTAAAAACCAAAAAGTCTCTGGGGCACTTCCATTCTACTGAGGAAGACAGACCATAAGCAAGGAACCCCCAAACAAGACCATTTCAGATGGGCCTGACCATTTCAGACAAAGCAGCTGAAGAGAACGGGAGAAGCAGGGCAAAGGGACGCACACACGGTCACGGAGGCTTTGGAGGAGGTGACATTTGAGCATGCCTGAGCAGGAGGAAAAGGGGCCTGCGGAGTCAGAGCACAGGGGCAGAACCCCTGGGTGCAGACACAGCAGGTGCAGGGGGCCCAGGCGGCGGGTGCAGAACCCAGGCTCCCTTGCAGCCTGTGGGCAGGGCGGGGGACAGCCAGGACCTCCCTAGGGTGTCAGCCTGGTGGAGCAGCAGCAGAGCCGTACCCTAGGAGCAGCTGTGCCTCCTTCCCTGACCTGACCTGCAGCCTCCACACTGGGTGAATAACAGCCCTGGTCCCGAGTGTTGGGAGAACCGGCCCGGTCAGGACAGGCAGGTTTCCTCCTGGCGCTGAAGGTCACAGCTGTTGCCATTACAAACAGTGCCCATGTTGACAAAATCACAGCAGCTCCAGAGACGCCTGGGAAGGTCAAGCCTGGATTTCAAATTGAAAAAACAGAAAGTAATAAAAGATCCAAGCAAGCAAACACAATTCGGCGCCTCATGACTCAGAGGGAATGACTGTCCCTGGGTCCTCTGACAACAGAGCTGGCCCCTTGGGCCCTGCAGGACCCTGAAGTCCAGGTGGACTTCAATATTAGGGTCACTGTTCAATCCAATAGTGAACAAGATGGAGAAAAATAGGCTCACCCGGCCCCTGAGATGACCAGGATGGCCGGTGTTTGTGAAGCTTGTGACTACCAAGGGCGGGGAGCGGGAGCCTCCGGGCGGCATGGTAAATAATGGACCCTGGGGAGATAGCTCAGTCGGTAGAGTGCTTGCCTTGCAAGCACAAGGCCCTGGGTTCCATCCCCAGCACTGCAAAAAAAATAAAAAATAAAAAAATAATGGACCCGCCGGACCTGCCTTTGAGGGAGGGGTCTGCTGGGAAGCCAGCTATGGGTGACCATATTTCCAAGCATCCCTGCCCAACACCTGTCACACGCCACGTACTCTTCCACGATGTGATACTGACCTTCCTCCTGGGGGGTGGGGTCCAGGTTCCCTTCCCTTGCAGATTCTGGTAACATTTTCCAACTGCCTCAATAGACAGTGCAGAGGAACGATGCGTGGTGGCTTCTTCCTAGCGTGGGACACATCCCCTAGGAGCTGACTTAGGACAGCCAGCTCCTCTAAACTCACTATGTCGGGAGACCACACAGGGACAGAGGGATGCCTAGGAGGCCCCGGGGCTGCAGCCCCCTCGGCTCAAGTCCTCCCAGTACAGGCACCAGACCTCAAGAGAGGAGGCCTTTGAGGTTGCAGGAGCCCAAGACTGCCGCTGAATGAGGCCCTTAGGTTGGCAGTGCCCCCACTCCCAGATTCTCCACCCCAGGCACCAGGAGAGACGATCAGCAAGTGTTATCATTCCAAGCCCCTGAGTTCTGGACTGGTTTGTCATGCGGCAACAGGTGACTGATACAGGGCTATGTTTTGCTGAGTGGGGCTTGCAAGGCTGGGGCAAAGCAGAATCATCCAGCGCAGCGGAAGACAGGTTGGGTTCTGTAGTCTGCAATGTCCTTCTTTCCATCTTCTGAGTCCTCCTCTTCTGTCTCTCCTCTCAATTGAACTCAACAAGTGCTTTAAAACATCTGCTTGCAGGGGTTCCCTGTGGTCAGCCTGCCTGGAAAGCCACACCTCAGGACAGCCCTCCCTTGGTCAGGGAGACCTGGCCTCCTTTGCACGCTTCCTCCTAGCTGAAGAATTTGGTTTCATCCTGCAGCACTCTGTTCCTATGTTAAGGGAAAGAGTACAAATTTGACGTACATATATTTTAAATTAATACTTGAGAGTTGTTTTAAAAAATAAATAATCACAACAGGCATAGTGGCACACACCTATCATCCCAGTGAATCAGGAGGCTGAGGCAGGAGGATTGCAAGTCAAAATCAGCCTCAGCAACTTAGTAAGACACTGTCTCAAAATTAAAAATAAAAAGAGCTGGACTGTAGCTCAGTGGTAGAACACCCTTGGGTTCAATCTCTAGTACTACCACAAAATTTAAAAATAGTAACAGGGGCTGGGATTGTGGCTCAGTGGTAGAGTGCTTGCCTAGCATATGCAAGGCACTGGGTTCAAATAAATAAAGGTCCATCAACAATTTAAAATAATAATAATAACAACAATAACAGCAGCTGTGGCAGTCACATGAGCACGCATTTACCATTACTCTGAAATTCATTAAAATTAAGGTGCACTTGTGCTCGCTTCGGCAGCACATATACTAAAATTGGAACAATACAGAGAAGATTAGCATGGCCCCTGTGCAAGGATGACACGCAAAATTAAGGTGCACTCAAAAAATCAAGATGCATAGCGAGATGGATAAAGATGCAACAAAGCAAACAGTCACGTGCTCATATGGAATCCCAGCCAGTGGCGAGCCACTCATACAACTCTTTCAACTTTCCTGTATGTTGCAAAATGCTTATAATGCAACACTGGGGAAACAGTAAGAGCAAATACCTACGTACAAAATGCAATGGGCCAGGTTCCCTTCTAAACCTCAAGTCTGCCCAACCCATGAGTCCCCATTTACCCTGGAAGACGCGGAGGCATAAAGAAGTTCAAACCACGACTAAGGTCATGAGCATGGTCAGGGGAAGAGTGACTCAAAGCGGGACCCTCACTCCCAGACGGCCACCCTGGACCTCAGCACTTCACTTGCACGCATGCCCTGCTCTCCTCCCCAGACGACTGTCACTTTCACCTGAAATGCACTTACACTGCGGTTCTGCTCACTGGGCTTCTGCCACTCTTTGGCGGCCCAGTGAAACTGCCTCTGTATTGGCTCCCCCGCTTACGAGGAGAATGCTCCTCACCGAGCAGAAGCCAAAGCCTGCTTCCCAGACACTCCCTTGGCAGCGAGGGCTCGGCCACTCAACCCCGGCCTGTCATCAGATGCACCAGCACCATTGTGTTCAAAAACTGGCTATAAGAGGGCACAGACCTGGCAGGCGGTGGCAGAGCCGCCTGGTGTCTGGAGGCAGCAGGGGCAGAGGGTGAAGCCGCCTGGGCCCTGCAGAACCTGCTGTGGTGCACCCGCGGTGTTGCTTTGGTAAGCCCTAGGCCTGGGACCATGAGGCTCCTAGGATCCTTTTGTATTTAAAAATTTTTTGGTTGTCAATAGACCTTTATTTTTATTCATTTATATGTGATGCTGAGAATCGAACCCAGTGCCCCACGCATGCCAGGCAAGAGCTCTCCCACTGAGCTACAGTCACAGCCCCTAATCCCCTCTAATCAAGTCCTTGTTTCCATGAACATGAGAATGAACTTCCCACAGCAGACAGATACATTGTGTCTTCAGGGTGTTTTTACTCTGCAGAACCAACACCAGAAAGGAGCTGCTACAGTAGGTGCTCAGTGGAAGGTAGTACCCTGCCACGAGTTTATGGGAAAACGGGCCGATGTGTCCATCCAGTCGCTACCTCCGGAGCCAAGAAGGTCACACCACAGTAGCCGTGCCTCGGAGTTTCAGTGGCTGGGGCTCAGCGGAGAAGAATTATTTCAGATCTCTATAATTTTGTATCTGTGTAGAAAATAAAAAGATAATTGAGTGTATTGAAAAGACAAAAGGGAACATGATTAAATATTAACCATAATGTTCTCAGGGTGGTTATTTTTTTGCCTCTTTATAGATTTCTACATTTCTAAAATATGAAAAATGAACTTTAATAATCAAATAAAAAGGGCTGTGGATGTGGCTCAGGGGTAGAGTGCTTATCTCTATGCATGAGGCCTTGGCTGGGTTCAATGCCCAGTATTCAAAAAAAATAATAAATAATAATCACACAAGGGCTGGGGATATAGCTCAGTTGGTAGAGTGCTTGCCTTGCAAGCACAAGGCCCTGGGTTCAAATCCCCAGCACCAAAAAAACCCGCAAAATACTAATCACACAAAAGATACAATGAAGAACTGGAGCCCACAGAATGGGAGGAGATATTAGAAAGTCGTGTTGGTTAAAAATTTAGAACACATAAGGAACTCTTACAACCCGATAATAGAAAACACCCAACTAAAATGGGTGAAGCCAAAAATAAATAAATAAATAAAATAAAAATAAAAATTTTAAAAAAATGGGTGAAGCCTCTGAACAGACATTCCTCCATAGAAGATGTACTAATGGCTAATAATTACGTGGCAAGATGCCATCCAGGAAATGCACATGGGAATCACTTCACACCTGCTAGAAGAGCTAAATCATAAAAGACAGACAAGAAGATAACATAGTAGAAATACTCCATAGGCTTAGGCAGTGGCTGCCTCAATATGGACTCCAAGAGCTCAGGAAAAAAAGTCAAGAGTTAATCATAAGATGAAGTCAAACTAAAAAACCTCTGCACAGCAAAGGAAATCAACAGTGAAAAGAAAACCTACACAATGGGGGAAACTATTCCCCAGTTGCTCTCCTACAGAGGATTAATACTTGGAATATATAAAGAACTCACTGGGCCTGGCATGGTACATGCCTGTACTCCCAGTAACCCGGGAGGCTGAAGCAGGAGGATCACAATTTTAAGGCTAGCCTCAGCAATTTAGTGAAGCCCTAAGCAACTTAGTGGACCGGACCCTGTCTCAAAATTGAAAAAAAAAAAAAAAAAAAAAATTTTTTTTTTAAAGGGCTGGGGATGTGGCTCAGTGTGCCCCTGGGTTCAATCCCTGGCACACACAAAAAAAGAACTCACTGGAATGTAGCTCAGTAGCAGAGCACTACTTGCCTAGTATGTGCAAGACCTGGCTTCAATTTCCAGTGTCATTAAAAAATAATAACAAAAAAGCTGGGCCCACACCTATAATCCCAGTGACTTGGGAGGCTGAGATAGGAGGATCACAAGTTCAAGACCAGCCTCAGCAACTAAGCAACTTTGTGAGACCCTGTCTCAAAATTAAAGATAAAACGGGCTGGGGATTGGGGCTGGGGATATAGCTCAGTTGGTAGAGTGCTTGCCTCGCATGCACAAGGCCCTGGGTTCAATCCCCAGCACCACAAATAAAATAAAATAAAATAAAAGGGCTAGGGATTGGCTCAGTGGTAAAGTACCTCTGGGTTCAAGCCCCAGTACCAAAATAAATAAATAGCATGATATATAAGGAATCCCCCTTCAGCTGCTAGTGGCCATGGGAATGGCCGGCTTCTGTGGGTCAGGCCGAGGGTGCCTCAGAGGCTTGAATGCAGTTCCTGGAGGACTCGGCGACTGCACCCCAGGCAGGTACCAGAGAGAAATGGAAAGACGGCCACGGGAAAGGGGGACATGACCAGCAGCATTGTGCGTAATAGCCAAGTGGACCAACCCAATGTCCATCGCCTGATGAACGGATATACAAATACAGAGGAATATTAGTCAGCAACGAAAGAAATGCAGCCCTGACACAGGGCACTGCACGGGAACCCTGAAAACCTTGGGCTAAGCCAAAAAAGCAAGCCACGAAAGACCACATGGACGCGATTTCATACACAGGACAGTCCAGGAGAGCGGAGCCGCCAGCTGCAGAACTGCCTCCACTGAAGGGGTGGGGCTGCCGTGGGAAAGGGGCTTCGGTCCCGGGGCGGATGGTGGCCTTGGCGTCACACCACTCCCACTCCACTGAGACTGGTGGTGAGTGGCAGGGGTGTGAATTGGCTTTCGAATGTAACAGGGGCCCGGGGTACACCTCAGCGTGGAGTGCTCACCGGGCCTGCGCAGGGCCCTGGGTTCTGTCTCCAGAAGGGCACAAGAAAGTACCCGAGGAAAGTGTCAGACAACGGCTCTTTCTGGAAGCTGACTTTTGGAGTTTTATGTGTTTGGGTTGTGTGTGTGTGTGTGTGTGTGTGTGTGTGTTGTTAACATAACGAGAACCGGAGCCCAGCCATGTTTACTGCAGGACGGAAGGACGGATGGATGGACAGACGGTGAGCAGGTGAGTGGGCGGGTGGATCCAGGCCCACACGGCTGGACAGGGCCTGGGGGTCGGTGGGTGGCGGGTGGATGAGCAGAGGGGATGGACGGAAGCTCTATTGGGTCCCTCCTCCAGCTCTCCTTTCCCTTTGACTCGCCCAAAAGCAACGACGCATGACTACTGCAAAACCATTCTCTGCTAAAACAACCCAAACCAAAACAAAACAACGCTCCTCTGGCACCCGCCACGCAGGCCGCGGGGGCTGGGCCAGGCAGACGTGCCTGCTCTGGGCGCTGCATCAGGGCGTCCCTGGGCACCTCCTCTCCTTTACCAGCAGGGCAACACTGGGAAGGGCTCAACTTCGGAGCACTCCCCAGAGGCTGTGTGTGGGGCCCGGGCCGCTCGGGACCCAGACTCACAAGACAGTTCAGTCTGGAGCACACAGCAGAGGAAGCGGGACACAGCCGGGGACCCTGGAGGCGCGGACTTAACTCTTGCGTGGGGCAACCCCATCCCTCCAGGATCCCAGCTCCTACAAAGTCGTGCCTGCCTGTGACACCCTCCACAGGAAGTCTGTGGCCATTCAACACCGACATCAGCGAAGTGCAGGCCCCGGAGCCTGGCGCTCACCTTCCTTCCACCCCAGCGCTCTGTGCTGGTCCTCCCCTGGCCTGAGACAGTAGATCACTGCAAGGTTCTGGTTTCTGATGACTCAGATTTGAGTTCATGCCTCCTCCTCCTCTACTGTGTGACCTTGAGCAGGACCCTTAACCTCTCTGTGCTGTTTCCCTCATCAGTGAAGTGGGGTTATCGTAGGAGTTATCTTGTGGTTTGTTCTGAGGGTTCAAGGAGATGAACTACATCAACTACTGAGGATGGCGACTGGCCCAGGACAGTGCTCTGTGAAAGCGGCAAAGCAGCCCCGATACCCCTGAGAGGGCCACCTCCTGACCCTCCAGGGGACGTGCACCCCCGCCCCTAACCTCAACCCCACGCCGTGACAGCCTCCTCCATCCTGCGTCGGCGCCCCTCCCCAGCCTCCAAAGCCCTCTGTGGGCGTCCCCTCTTGAACGGGATGCCCATCTTTCCTCCCAGAAATGCCGTTACCCTCTTGGTCTCCATGGAGGAGGCCTGGACCTGGAGTCCGGCCTGGGTGCAGAAGGACTGGAGGCATGGCCACACCCTCACCTGGCTCAGCTGGGCGAGGCCTGATCTGCAAGTGGACTTTGGGCCAGGAGCTCCTGAGAAGGACCAGTCCACAGAGGGGGTTCTCAGGCTCTGCAGAGTCAGCTTCAGGGGCTGAAGTTAGAGGGCGGGAGGGGGAGGGGGAGGGGGAGGGGAGGGACCCGGAGGGGGAGGGGGAGGGGAGGGGCCCACCCCCTCCCTCTGCCTGTGTCCCCCGCAGCTCTTCCCAGCTGGCTGAGACTGAGGATCTCTGTGGCTGCATCTGACCACCGCCCCCAACAGTAGAGGAAGGGGAGTTCCAAAACCATGTGACAGATTAGGAAGCAGGTTCAGAGAGGTAAGGCAATTTGCCTAAGGACACACAGCTGGTTCATCCTCTTCCAAAGTGTCCCTCCATTTGTGCCATTCCCTCAGTGGTGACCGTTGTTAAGGACACTGCTTATAATCCAGACTTGGAAAGCTAGCCTGACTCTAAGGATGGACTTCTGATATTGCAGTACCTGGGACACAGTCGTAGGTGTTCAATATCTACTTTTGAAACAATGCCCTACCTTTTTAAATAAAAAATTATTTTTGAGTACAAAACAGCAGGATTGTCCTACACATTATTCTATTTACTCTTCATAACACTCTATTTAATACCCCAGACTAGGTACGGTGCCCTTGGGGGTCCCTCCAAACACCTAACCCAGGGCTGGTTTTGACGTGGCTCCCGAAGTGTCAGATGGAGTCGGGGTCCCCTCAGCGAGCTCTGCATGGTGCACTGAGCAGCTGCTCCTTTCCAGCCCTCGATGTTGACACTGTCGAGTGAAGCCCACGGCCTTGTGAATGCCAGAACCAATCGCCCAGCTTGGTGTGAGGTGAGAGGAGCAGAGGAAGTCAGAGAGCTCTCAGATCAGCCTGGTCGTGGAGAACAGTTGGTCAAGGTCAAAGGGAAGAAGAAGGAGGTCCCCTGAGCCTAAGCTCCACCAGGTCAGTGTCCCAGTTCAACCCCCTGCAGGGCCTGGGTTCAGGGTCTCCCAGAACTGGCTCTGCAGGTCTCTTCCCGGCTTCTGTCTTCAAAAGCTTAAGCTAAGGATGGAGAGAAAGGAACATCCTCCAGATGAAGAGAGACTCCAGAGACCGAGAGGCAATCTTGGGTCCTGGGGAGGGACCAGGGCCAACTCCATAAGACAACCCCTGGGGGGCCAGGCTGGCATGATGCCGCCTAAGCAGCAAGACCTAGACTGCAGGGCTGGGCCTCCGCAAGAGCACGGGAGGCACCGGTACCCCAAGAGGATGTCACTGTGCCAAGCACCCACTCAAGTACTGCAAACGCTTTGTGTCCAGAGATTCGTCTGTCGCCAGAGCCTCAGGTGTTCCACTCTGTGCATCTCAGGCCATCGCCAGCAGCACAGCAGTGGGGAACAGCCAGCCCAGGATCACACCGCTGAGAGTGGCCGGCCCTGGCTCTGAGCCCACGCTCTGCCTCCTGATTGCACGAGGCCCTGCCCCCGGTACAGCCAGGGACTGCCGTCCCGCGCAGCCTTGCTCAAGCCCCAGGACTTCCAGCAGGTCCTCAGAAACCAGGCACGGCAGGACCAGCAACTCCCCTGCTCTTGGCACATGCCCAGAAGGACTGAAAGCAGGGACTCGAGTGGCATTTGTGCCCCACAATTCAGGGCAGCCCAAAGTCAGAAGTGACCTGAGAGTCAACTGACAAAATGGAAAGATCAACAACCCATGGGGTTCCCACAGAATACTACGCAGTCACAGAAAGGAAATCCCACACACTGCGCTGTGGATGGACCTCCAGGACACCACGCCAAGGGACACAGCCAGCCACATGGGGACCAACACTGTAAGGTCCTACTTGAATAAGGAGGACACATGCCTAGGGACAGAGAGGAGAATAACGAGTGTCGGGAGGAATGTCGAGTTTCCGTTCCATGGGGTAGAATTCCAGTGTGGAGAGATGAGGAAGTTCTGGAGGCAAATGGTGGTGATGGTAGCACAGGACAATGTCACTCAACTGTGCACTTAAAAAAGGCTAAAGTGGTCAGCCGCAGTGGCACACGCCTGTGATCCCAGTGGCTCAGGAGGCTGAAGCAGGAGGATCTCAAGTTTGAGGCCAGCCTCAGCAACTTAGGCCATATGCACCTTTGCAAGACCCTGTCTCAAAATAAAAAATAAAAAAGGACTGGGATGTGACTCAGTGGTTAGCACCCCTGAGCTCAATCCCCGGTACTCAAAAAACAAAGGCTAAATTCTATCACGCCTCAAATCAACAGGCTCATGCATGCTGCCTGGGCTGGCCACCCGGGGCAGGCTGAGGCGCCTGGACTTGCTTCCTCAGTCAGGCTGGTGGGGGGCACATCCCGAAGGCTCAGGCAAAGTCACAGGCTCTGGCTAATGCCATTATTAAGCACTTCCTGTGTACCAGCCTTGCTCAGCACACTGTACCCGTCACGTCATTTACTTCTACAGCCCTCCGAGGTACTGCTACTACTCATCTCCACTGCACAGACGAGGAAACCGAGGCACAAAAGAGAAAAGACCCTGCTGGGGCCCCCAAATGAGAGCAGCAGAGACAGGCCGGGAACCCACATCTTAACAAGCCCAACCTCCTCCCAGCCTCGGCTTGGCCTCCATCAGGCGTGGCTGCTGAGGTGCTGTGTCCTCCACCAGGGCCGGGGCCTCCCCTCTCAGGGAATCCAGAGGGAGCTGGCTATAGGGCCAGGCTGCCTGGCCCAGAGCTGCATTCTCCATGGAAACTGCTCGAAGCAGAAGCAGCTCAGGCTCAGCCGAATGAGGATCGGCCTCAGGGCCCGTGCTGCTGGCCTGCCTGAGGGAGGACTCGGGAGTCCTTGCCCCCCACTCCTCTCGGGGTTCAGAGAGACTCTGGGGAGGAGCAGGAAGCCGAGGGGATGTGGCCCCAGCCGTGCGAGCCCTCTTGCGCGCCCCGGCCTCCTCTGCCTCTGCTGAGGCAGCTACACGAGTGCAGCCACGCTGCCTCCGCCCAGGAGAAGAGGAAGTGGTCAGAGGCCAGCCAGGGAGAACCTCAGAGGACATGTCCCAACCCGCCACCCCTTCCCCCATGGAGAGTGGACTCCAGCTGGGGTGCCCCGCGCTTCAGGGAACTGCCCCCAGCGCCACCTGAAGACACCCTACACTTTCAAGGGCCTCGGTGCTGCAGCCCTGGGGAGCCCCGAGGCACAGGGGAGGGAACAGCGGGAGCCCCACACCAGCAGCCCGGCGATGGAGGCAGGCAACGCGCCCCTGGGGCTGGGGCTTCCAGCCTGGCTCAGCTTGTGAGCTGGGTGGACAGTGGCAGGTGGCTTTCCTTCTCTGGACCCATTTCCTCAGCTGCAAAATGGAGCTGAGGAGTCCTTGCCTCTGGCAGCTGAGGTATAATTCAAAGAGGTGTTAGAGGTCAGGTGTCAACAGTGTGAAGTAAGAGCTTCTTCCTCCTTAGTTGCTGTCACGTCAGGGAATCGCGAGGACTGGGCTCACGGTTGGGCCCCCTCTCCAGGAGACTGGCCCCAGGGCTGTTGGCAGGTGGAAGCTGAGTGCCCGGTATTTCCAGAGAAAACCAGTTATGAATGGAGCATCAGAGAGAAGGGACCACAATGGATGCTCCCCATCTTGGCAGAGGTCCACTCTGAACCCCTTCCTCCTCAAGCGCCTCCAGAGGAGGAGATCTCACGGAGGTGCCAAGCGGCTTTGCAGAAGGGGTCCAGGCAGCATCTCGGGAGCCAATCGAATCCACGGCCTTGAACCCTCGTGACCACGGCAGCGATACGTGTGACAGGGAGCGCAGTGCTTTGGTTCTGCTGGGACGGGGCCAGCTGAGAGCACTCTGAGGCGGAGGCCCCAGGATGGTGTGCCTCCTTGCACCCTGCAATTCCGTCAGTGTCCCCCTGGCCGTTCACGGGCACCTCGCCTCCCTTGCCCGAGCCCTGGCTGTCAGTCCCCAGTCCCCCCGCCCTCCTCCCTTCCCAGTATCCCAGCAGCTCCCACCTCCTATGTATTCACCAAACCAAACAATACGCTTCATAAGAACGTCCTGCAATTGAAAGAAGAAAAGAACTGGGAGGAGCGATTTGGGCAGGAAAAACAGCCTTATGTTTCAGAGCACAGAAGAGTTCATCACCTCAGGACTGAAAGCATCCTCAGCCTCAAATCTAGAAATCCCTTTTCCAAAATGTCCTCTTGAGAAAAGCACTAGAGACCCAAGCAGAAACTCTTAGGAGAAGACGCCATGCCAGAATTTTACCCCATTTCTGTGTGACAAAAGTCCAAGGAGTAACAATATGACAACAATTTATAGAAGAGGAAACAATTGGCCAGTTGGAAAAAGAAAATGGTCAGTCAGGCACAATGGCACACATCTCGAATCCCAGCAGCTTGGGAGGCTGAGGCAGGAGGATTACAAGTTTGAGGTCAGCCTTAGCAACTTGTCAAGACCCTGTCTCAAAATAAAATTAAAAGGGTTGGAATATATAGTTCAGTAGTAGTGTGTTCCTGGATTCAATTCTCAACACAGTAAAAAAGAAAAAGAAAAAGAAAAAAGATGGGCAATTTCACTAATCATCAAAAAATGAAGATAAAATACCATTTTCAGATTCTAGTTAAATAACATGCTCTCTAATTTTGTATTTTGTTTACCCAAACATCATCTCTCTCTCTCTCTCTCTCTCTCTCTCTCTCTCTCTCCCCCTCTCATACTGGGAATTGAACCCAGAAGCGCTTTACCATGGTACCACTAACCTACATCCACAGCCCTTTTTATCTTTTAGGATAGGGTCTTGCTAAATTGCTAAGGGTTGACTTTCAGCTTGCAATCCTCCTGCCTCATCCTCCCGAGTCGCTGGGATTACAGGCGTGCGCCACCACACCCAGCCCAGACATCTCTCCCTAGTGTGGGTATTAAGTTATTTTTTTCATAATGAATCATATCAACTTACAACTTGCTTTTTAAGTGAACAGTGCACGGTGGACCTTCTTCTAGACTAGCAATCCATCAAGCCTCCCTCTTTACCAGCCAACAGCACGTGGAGCACAGTGGAGTCAAGCACTTGCGACTAAGGTACATCTCAGCTCCCTGTAGCTCTCTAGCTCTGTCCGCTCTCGACGCCATCATCATTGTATACGTATCCATAGGGGGAACTAATGCCAAATCACATACCAAACCGTGATATAAACTTGGGTAGAAATGCCAAATTGCCTTCCACATAACTTACTGTTTGAATTGGCAAAAGCATCTGTCGGTTTCTTTAAATTGTTTTAATTGAAAAACTACTTTGTCTAAGATACATAATTTGATGATGTGCGTCTCTGGGGATTATGGAGATGGTAAAGACGGGCTCGAGAGAGGCTCCTTGGCTGAGTTAGCTCCTATCCCCCAAAAAACTGCCAAACCAGCTGTCCATGAACATGTAAATCAAACCCATGCTTTGGGTGCACCAACTTGTTTCCTGCCAGGACACCCTCCTGAAGCAGCAGCAGGAAGACGCCTGGGCTGGGCTTCAGTGAGCACCGAGCACGGAAGGAAACCTCACTCTTGTCCTCCACCCTGGACCCTCTGCTCCCCCCACAGCCCCCCACCCCAGCTCTCTCTGGGAGGATCACATGCAAGAGGGAAAGGGCCAGGTCCAGTCACTACACAGGACCCAGTTTCAATTCCAGCTCTGCCAGTGGCTCACCAAACCTCAGGAGCCTCAGTTTTCCTGTCTGTGAAATGGGCTGACCAAATCCTACCCGACTAACAGGGTCCTCACCAGGACTGGGTGTGAAACGCATGTGGCTCTCCTGCCTTCCGTTTGGGGTGTGCCTTCAGGTCTACAGCTGGAGGAACAGGGGAGCCGGTTTGGGATTTTCTAACCCCGGTGCTTCCCAGAAAGAGTCTTCATTGAAGTCGTTTTAAAAATCGGAATAGGTTACACCCGCACAAGATGAAAGAGTCAAAAGATCCAAGACAGCAGGAGCGAGAAGTAAACCTGCTTCCCGGCCCGGGGTCGCCCCGGCCCAGAGGCCTGACTGACAGCCCAAGCAGCCCCTGAGGCAGAGTCTCCCTCTTTGTCAGGACTCGCACCCGGGCCTGCTTGGTGGGCTGTGGATTCCACAAGAGGATTTAGGCAACAAAGGTTGCCGGCCCTTTGCTAGTCGCTAGCAGCCAGCCTGCCAAGTGGGAATTACTAATAGGCCCATTTTACAGACAAGGAGATGGAGGCGCGGGAGGTTGAGGGCACAGGCTACTCGAGCTGGAGAGATATACCCGATCTGGAAATGCCTGCCATCTCGGGCGCCTGCGTAGCTCTTCTCTACTCCTCGGGCACTGGGAGTGGAGAGTGGGAGACCCAAACCCTACACAGAAACGCTAAAGCCACACGGCGCGAACTACCTTCCCCAGAACGCACCGCTCTCGGGGCGCTTCCGGTTTCTGCCCCGTCTGCGGACTACACTTCCCAGAATGCAGAGCGACCAAGCGGCCACCTGCTTCCGCTTCCGGCCCAGATGGTTTCTGGGAATTGCTGTCTCCGCTCCTGTCCGGTGCGGTTGCGCAAGGTCTGGGGGCGCCTCGGTAGTCCAGGTAGCGGCCCCACGGGGACAAGTAGGTGCGTTTGAGACACTAGGTACCCGAAACCACTCTCTACCCTCCGTTGCCGGCAGATCGGCTCAGTTTGCGGCCGCACCGCCCTGCGAGCGTGGTTAACCCTTTCCCCTGACTTCGGGGTTCGTGGACGGCTGGTTGTTGGATGTTCTAGGCGCCGTGCGGTTGCGTCCTGTGTTCAGTGACTTCGTGTTGCCCCAGGAGCGCACCCCTGCCCTTCCTCCTTCAGACCTACTCCCTTCTAAGCAGTAGAGGAAAAGGGAGGAAGCACCGTTCCATAGGCTGGTCTTGTTCCTGCAGATGACTAAATAGTCGTATTGCAGGCAGGAAGCTCAGGAATAAAGTGTGGCCACTGAGGTCAGCTTCTGAATCAACATCTGAAAGCACAGGTTCTCAGCTGTGCTCTGTTAAAACCCACAGTCCACGTCACCCCAGATCCGCTGAATCAGCCCCGCCCCCTCCCACGTGACTGATGTGCTGCCGAGTTGAGAATTTAGATTTAGTGGGGAAATGCATAACATTTGTATTCTAGACTTAGCTACTTCTTTTAGAATCTACCTGCCTGCCTGTCTGGAGTGCAGTAAATAGTCTTATTTAGCCGGGTACGATGGCGCAGGACTGTAATCCCAGTGACTTGGAAAGCTGAGGAAGGAAGATCACAAGTTCGAGACCAGCCTCAGCCACTGAGTGAGACCCTGTTTCAAAAGTAAAAAAGGGCTGGGGATATAGCTCAGTGGTAGAGCACCCCAGCGTTAAATCCCCAGTACCCCCCCCCCCAAATATATATACATATGTGCATATAAAATCTATTTTTTATATATGTCCCATGCCACCCTCAGTAGAGAATACACTTGGGATTAAAACTGGACTGATATTGACCATATGGCCAATTGTCTGCGGCCAGTAGGCTGTTGTCAGTGCCCATGGTTGGTAAGTATTTTGAGTACAGCTCTGAGTTACAGTCACTGGATGGATGGAATTGAGAATGATCTTGCATCAAAATGTTCCCCAACACCACCAAAGAGTATTGGAACTTGAAAAGAGCTTCAGGTGGCCAGGTCATCCTAGCAGGCAACCCTCCTTACTTCTCACTGGTCAGCACTAGTCACATGCCCACCCTGTCCAATAATGGGAAGAGGACTAGGAGAGCCCCGCCCCGCCCCCTCCCAGGCCACTGAAGTCCATCAAGATTGAGTCTCTGGGGTTGGGCACCCTGGCATGGACTCTGCAAAGAGGAAAGGAACCCCAAACACCTTTTCTAGGTTAGTCCTGTTGTAATCTACATGCAAAACCCAGTGTCGTTGCTGGGATTCATTTACAAAAGCATTTCATGATTCTGATATTCTTTGCTGAGGTTTATGGAACAATGGGGCAAAGCTTCTACAGCATTCTTTTCAAAATGCCTATTAGTAGCCTGTTGGTGGCTTTTAATACCAGAGACTTGGTAGGCTGAGGCAGGAGGATCGAAGTTGGAAGCCAACCTGGGTAACTTAGGGAGACCCTGTATCAAAAAATAAAAAGGGCTGGGATGTAGCTCAGTGGTGGAGTGCCCCTGAGCTCAATTCCCAGCAATGCTAAACAGATAAATCAATCACATTCCTCTCTGGCTCTTGCTGAGAGGAATTCAGTTCTTTCCTAGCCCTTTTCTCAAACTTGCCTTCTCGTCCTCCTCACCACCATATTTTTCCTGTGGTGCTTGAGATTGAACTCAGGGCCTTGCTCATGCCAAGAAAGGGCTCTAACCCTGCACCACCTCCCAGGCCTCATCACTGATATTTGCAGAATGACAAAAGACATTTTTGGTTGCAAGTGAGGGAAAATTCAAACTGTTTTAAACAAAAGGGGAAGTTATCAACTCAGGTAACTACAAGTCTTGGGCTTCAGTTACAGCTGGACCCAGGCCTCATTTCTCCCCACCTGAGGCCTCTGTCTCCCTCTGGTGAGCCTCACCTTCAGGCAGGCCCTCTCCCTCAGTAGCTCGAGCTTCACATCCGCAAAGAGAGAGGCCCTCCTGACCCCCAAGTTCCAAGGACAGCCCTGAACCCAGTTCTCAGCTCGGCGTGAATGAGATGCCTGTTTCTATGAGTGGAGATGGAAGACAGGGACTAGCTTGGGTGGGACTGAGTGAGCCCCCTAGAGTCATGGTGGTCAGGGAGAGTCAGTGCCTCTCAATCCATAGACCCTGAGATGAGAACTGGTTCCCTCAAGGAAGCGGGGGACAGATAGATCTCACATGTCAAGCACTCCATGTGGATTGTTCCAGGAATCTTTCCATCACCTCCACACAGGGGTCTCTAGTGAGTTGGCGAGCACACTGAGGCCTTTAAGTGGAGACTGTGTTGTAAACACCCAGGCAGACCTGACTGCAGGTAACTAGGTCCACCCCACCTGAGCAGGTAGTTCAATGGCACCTGCTACTTGACCGTGCCTCTTGACTCTTCCACGGTAAGCAGCTTATCCAGCAACATGGCCCTGTCCCCTAGCTTCAGGACAGTGGCTGAAGGGGGCTCATCAACTTGGAGGGGGAACAAAATTACATCTTTATTTGCTCCACCCTCAAACTAAAATTAGCATTTTGTTCACCTGTGACTGCAGGTGCCCAAGTGTCTGCACTCCTTCCTCACCCACAGAAATCCTGCACGTCTTCCAACCACATGATGCATGTTGCACACACCTCACAATATCATTCACACTGGGTGCGGAGGCGCACGCCTCTGATCCCAGCGGTCAGGAGGCTGAGGCAGGAGGATCTCAAGTTCAAAGCCAGCCTCCACAAAAGGCAAGGCACTAAGCAGCTCAGTGACACCCTGTCTCTAAATAAAATACAAAAAAAGAGGGCTGGGGGTGTGGCTCAGTGGTGGAGCGCCCCTGAGTTCAACCCTGCCCCACAAAAAAATGTATCATCCACACTGGCCACCACTTGGAAATGTGTACTATTACTAGGCCACCTGCTAGATTTTGTTATTAAATGTGTTTAGAACAAACATGGGTGGGGTTGGGGTTGTGGCTCAGTGGTGAGCGCTTGCCTGGCACGTGTGAGGCACTGGGTTCCATCCTCAGCACCACATATAAATGAATAAATAAAGGTGTATGTCCATCTACAACTAAAAAAATACTAACAAAACCAATCATGGGTATTATTACCAGGTCACGCATTTAGGCTTTTACACGTTGGTGACTATTTCAGAATGACTGGTTGATTTTTACTGCTTTGGACTTAGTTTCTGCACAGTCGGTCCTTTGTACCTGTCTTCCACACCCACAGATTCCAACAACCGCAGACAAAGTAGGACAGAGCGTCTTGTCTGTGCTGAACACGAACAGACTTTTTCTTGTCATTATCCCCCAAACGACACGGCACAACGACTATTTACGTAGCTTTTCCATGGCATCAGGTAGCATAAGTGATTCAGAGGGGACACAGTGTGTGGGAGGACAGGTCCAGGCTCCGTGCAGACAAGAGCGTCTGCGGACATGACGGCTGTGCCACACACGTGCGGAGGGACATCTGGGGTCGAGAACCAGGCTGCGAGGGGTGTCAAGTTCACAGCTGCTCCGCAGGCTCAGAGGGTCCCAGCCCAGGGGAACCGCTTTGTGTGTAACGAGGTCCCCTGCACTGTGGTGACCTCCCGACCTACCCTCCCAGTACCCACTCTCGCCCCCTCCGTAAGCGGGCACCGGCCAGGGCGGCCTGGAGGAAGCCAGTGCTGATCACGTGGTTCAGGTGCTTCACACTCTGCCGGTTCCCCATGCCCTGGGCCTACGTGCCCCTCACCCTGGCCCTCGGCTGCCTGGCCTCCCTTTGCCTGCCGCCCACGCGCTCCACTCCAGCTCCGCTGGGCTCTGGCTCCTGGAAGGCTCCATCTCCCTCCACCTCCTGGCCCGTGACCATGCTGGTCCCTCTGCTGGGACAGGAAGTCTGTGTCAGTCCGGTCCCATCAGCGGGTGGAAAGCACACTGGTTCTTCCAACAGGGTGCAACCCAGGAATTGGGAGGCGGGGCCTCAAGTCTGGCCAGCCTCCCTCAGCGCCCTCTCCACTAGACAGCAAGGAGAGCTGGTCTTTGCAGAGCTGCTGGGCGGAAGGGGTCATGGTCCTTCCCTGGAGTAGTGCTGGGACCAGCTGGACCTCAGGAGGCCCAGCCTCAGCATGAAGACTGCAGTACCCTGTCTGCAAAATATTGGAGGCTCCCAGAGACCTTCACAGAAACGGAGGACACTCCCAGGCTCCAGCTCGGAGTAAAGCCCTGATTACCCAATTCGCCTCTCCTACAACCACACATTGGCTGTGTGACTTTGGGCCAGTCACTGCCCCTCTCTGGGCCTATTTCTTACTCATGCAAATGAGCAAGTTGAGCCTGAAACCCCCATCGCTAAGGGCCCTGGGTTCTCTCCAGGGAAAAGCTAGGGGTGAGCTACTACCCCAATTTGTGGTCAGTCACAAACTACTCTGGCCCCAGCAGCTGCAGGTGCTGGAAAACCAGGCAGTTCCCTTCCCCAGCCGCTCTGACCACAGCACACCACTGGCTCTCAGGCTCCCAGAGGGAAAAGCCCAGCCACAGGCCCCTTGTCTAGCCCCCCTCCCTGGCCGGGCTGCCCCAGGCAGCACCCTGCAGCTGCCCTCCCCCTCCGGGCAGGGCCGAGTTCCGGCTGCAACTTCCCCATCTGGTCTTCGCTCCTCACGGGTACCAGACTCACCAAGGAAGGGCTCACAACCTGGTGACTTTGTCCCCCGGGGGTTCGCAGATGGAGCAGATAGCAATGCAAGCTTTGGGACATAATGGCTCTAAGCAGATATGCAGTGCTTATCACCTGCCATGTGCACGTGAGTGGGCAGCCTGTGTTTTATCTGGCAGCCTAGTCCCAGGGGACGTCTGCCCATGTCTGCAGACATTATTCATTATCCCAGCTGGGGGGTGCTCCCGGCATCTCTGAGGCCAAGGCCAGGGATGCTGCTCAGCACCCTTCAAGGCACAGGACGTCCCCTCCACAGAGGTGATCCATCCCCGAGTGCCAGTCACGCCAAGGGTGAGAAACCTGGTCCTCCGGTGTTGACACACATAACACTGTGATCTCGGGACTCCGTTGAGAGCACAGTGGTCGGAGAAGTCGGGGAAGAGGCACACGGGCAATGCCTTGTTCAAGGTCACACTGTACGGTCTTGTGCTGTTTGTGCCGTTTCGCTAATAGCCCTTCCAAGGGCAGAGCCGCGCACGGTCAGCCAGGGAAGACAGGTGGGTGTCAGGTGGAGCCTCTCCGGGTCCAGGACACAGCATAGTCATTCTGGACCCCTTTGTGGGGGGGGACGACCCAGGAGAGCGAGAGGAACCCTGCTGTCACCACCCGGCTGTTTCCAGTTATGCCACCAGGGGGCAGCAGAGGCAGGGAGACGGCAGCTCGCCTCGACTGCACCCCGGGTCCCACCCAGATTCTGGTCACCTGGGCTGCACCAGGAGTTGGTGATTTTCTTTCTTTTCTTTCTTTTTTTTTTTTTTTAACAGCTCCCTGATAATTCTATCGTGCAGACAGGATTGAGAACCGGTCCAAGGCTTTGAATTTCATCCCTGATTGCATCTCAGAATCAACAGGGAGTTTAAAAAATCCACTGTGCAAAAACTCCATGTCCACAGACAGATGAGCACGGTCTACACCGGTGGGACATTGTGTGGCCGAGAAAGGAATGAGGTCCTGTACTCTCTGCAATAGGGATGGGACGCTGTGGGGGCGGTGTATGCGGCACCCTGCCGTCCTGGGGATTTTGCCACCAATCTGGAACCGCTAAAGAAAACAAAAACCCCAAACCAGCCTTTTGATTTTGAATGTTTTGTCTGTGAAGAGATGATAAACATCTGAGGAGACAGAGAAGTTTGCCCTCATTTCAACACCACGCAGGTGTGAGCGCACCAACACATCACGTGGTACCTGGTAAATACGCACAGATTTTATGGCTCTGGGGATTGAACCCAGGGCCTCAGGCGTGGTATGCTCTCTGCCACTGAGTCACATCCCCAGAACCAATATGTACCTGTTTATGTTTTTATATATCAGTTTAAAAATAAATTTAAGGGCTGGGGAGATAGCTCAGTTGGTGGAGTGCTTGCCCCACGAGCACAAGTCCCTGGGTTCAATCCCCATCACCACCAAAAAAGTAAATAAATAAATTTAAATTTAAAAAAAGAAAAAAAGTTTTCAGGCAAATAGAGATGGTCCTCGTCTTATGAGGGGGAGACAGATGCACACCCGGATGAAAGGAACCCCACTGGCTGTTGACAGGTGGCTGTATAAACCAAATGGGGGGGCGAATGCTCCTGAGCCCTAGAGGGAAGGGAATTCCGATGGGGCTACAACGTGGATGACCGTGAAGACTTACCCCAGGTGAGGTCAACCAGACACCAACGGACAGCTACCTGCGATTCACCCCTCCACCTGCTCCTCACAGAACACAGGGCCCAGCATGTGTCAGCCCCAAGCAAATATCTGTCAAATGAAGGAACAGGGACTTCACGGACGCCTGCTGTGCTTCTTGCTGAGACAGGCCAAGGAAGGCTCAGGTATGGCCCTGGACCACGGGGAGACATCCAGGCAGTGCCTGGTGCCGGGTGCTGTTGGCTACCTCCTGGGAGGCGCCCCACCTGGACCCGATTAGCTACCTTCCCTCCTGCCGAGGACCAGTTCCCAGCTGCCCTCCTGCGTGCCCACGGGCCCCTTAGTGTTCGTTTAACGCAAGAAGTTTGGGACTTTCATTGAGGTTCAAACACCTGGGCCACATCGGGCAGCCAGAGGGGCCAAGCTCCCTGTGGAGCAAAGGCCCTGCTCCCTCTGCCCTGAGCAGTCACTCAGCCCTGGGCCGCCCACCCACTCTGCCCCGCTCACTCCCAGGGGTTACCTTACGTGCTAGGCCCTCGGCTTTCTCGTCCATGATATGAGAATGACCCAACTATTTTAGAGACAAGAGGACACCAAGCCCAGAGGGCCCTCAGTAACGGGCCGAACAGGGAGCCCTTGCTGCTCAGGGTGCCCGCTGAGTGCTACAAAAAGAGCAGGGGACAGTGACACCAAAGTCCTCCTGCAGCTGGCAGGCCACGGGTGGCCGAGCCCTCTCCTCCTCTCTGGCTTCGCTCACTGTAGGCCGCTGTATGGCCTCCCTGTTCCTCTGACGCGCCCGCCCCCAGCTCAGGGCCCCTGTGCCGGCGGCTCCTGCCTGGCAAACTCTTGCCCCAGATGCCACGAAGCTACCAGCTTCCCTCCTTCAGGTCTTTGCTCGGATGTCACCAGCCGGGCTGAGCACCCCTCTTCTGCTCTCCCAGCCCCCTTTTTGAATCTACTTCCCCGCCATATTTATCCTTCTAGAAACCACCTCTTCTCCTGACTGATGGTGTTTGTTGCCGGACCCCTTCCAGAACGTAGGCTGCAGGAGGCCGGAGTCTGGGTCTTGCAGTGCTCGATCTCCAGCACCTACCGGAGTGACCGGCACACAGGAGAGGACACTCAGTGCTGAAGGGTGGGTGGGTGGTTAATGGGTGGCGGGTGGATCAGTGGATGGGTGGTCAAAACAAGAGGGGATGGAGGGAACGTGGCGGCCTTGAAGCCAGCCCGTCAGTGTGAGCTCTCCATTCCACAGCAGGGTCGAACTCCAGGGGTCCACCCGGGGCTTTCCTCACGGAAAACGTTGTTCTTCCCACCTTCGTTCCAGCTCCAACAGGAGAGGGTGCTGCCCCAAGCAGGGAAGAGTTCCCCGCGGGACCCAAGTTCACCCTGCTCTCCCCCACCCCAGCCGAGCAGCAGGCGCACAGCCTTAGGCCGTCCCTGGCTGGACCAGGGGAAGGAGAACCGGCAGGAGGAGGCTGGGCGGGGAGAGCTGGCCGCGGCCACCTGTCCAGCCTTCAGCTGTGAAGGAGCTAGAAGTTTCTAGAAGTCACATGGACGTCAGAGAGGAGGCAGGCCTGAGTCAGCTCCCCATGTTTCCAGAGTCTCACCCAAAAAGGAAGAGGAGACTCTGGCAGGAGCCAGCAAGGGGCGGAAGGGGACCCCCTTGGGAGGGTACAGGGGGGCAGGTCCAGGGACAATTACCTCTACCCCGTCACATAAGGTCCCCCCAAGAGTTCATACCTGGGCCACCGCTGGAACACCCAGTGGCCTATTAGAAATGTCATGAGGCCACACAAGAGCAAGGGAAACCAGGTGCAGCACTGAGCACTGAGCACCTGTCAGTCTCACTGGCCGGGCTCAGGCCCCGGGGAGGGAGGCAGGAAAGGGGTGGGAGAGGAACATGCCGCTGCCAGCCTGGACTCTTTTCTCCTGATGGCGACAGTTAGAGAACCAGAAAGAAAGAAGTGACAGTCAAGTGGAGAGTCACACAAGGTCTTCCTCTGTGCCCCAGGGACTCCTGCTGCCCGCTCCTCCCTGGGACGGGTTCCAAGACCTGGATAAAGCGTTTGGGGCTCCCGGATGTTCTCAATGAGGGGCATAAACAGAACTGTGGGCACAGGGGCAGGGGGACAGATGGCAGCCCAGAAGGAGGAGGTCAGCAAGGGACACAACACCTGCTGCCCTCCAGGCCCCTCTGCTCCTGCAGGGGCAGCTTCCAGACTGGGCCCCTGAGCCCTATCCCAGGGACTTGGGGCTGCACCAGGCGTCAAGCCAAGGCCCTCCCAGTCTTGGCCCGACTGGGCCCAGGTCTGCGAGGCCCGCAGAGCCCCAACCCAGATGCAGCAGCTGCTGCTTGCTTGCAGGGAAGCCGGGTTTCCATGGCAACGCTGACGTCAAGGACCTGGGCTGTGAACACTGCCGCCTGCCCGGAGGCCAGCCAGGCCCACCAGGCCCCAGCCCCATGGCAGAGGTGGGGACCCTGCGGTGTTGGAGTGGCCCACCCGGCCCTGAGATCTGCCCTGGCCTGGTGGCCGCAGGGGCCAGGGTGCACAGGCCAGCCGTGTCCCTGCCGCCCTCCTGCTCACCTCTCCACCCGCACTCACTGCCTCTTGGTCCTGAAGCTGCTCCCAGCTGGCTGCTTGGTTCACAGACCCTACTTCCGCTTCCCCTCCCAGGAAGAGTCTGCCTTTAACAAGGGCTGGGGGTGACGCGCCACCTCTCCCGGCTCCCTCCACCCTGCTCCATAGTGAAGGGGGGTGGTGGACAGCTCCCAAATTATCACGTGGACCCTCTCCATGGGCCGCCGACTGGCCTCACCCGACCCGGTTGCTCGCACCCTGTCCTCCTCGGCTGCATGGCACCCATCTCTCAGAAGGCCAGCCTGACTCGAGTCCTCAACTACCCGTCCCACTCCTCCCTGGACATCCAGTTTCTCATTTCCAGTTCAACCGACTGGAGGCCAAAGATACTGCGCGCTGCAGAGTGGAGACTCCCGACGACCCAGCGGGACACGTGCGCTGCATCTGGGGTCTGAAGTAATCTCGAGGTGCTTTAAGTGCAGGGGAGGAAGGCGTGTTTTTGTCACTGTGATCCTAAGACCTGCAAAAACAGTGTGGAGGAGGAAAAGTTTACTCATCACTCATGGTTTCAGAGGCCTCCGTCCCCAGAAGGCCAGCTCCACAGCTCTGGGCTTGCAGAACATCACCACGGAAGGGCACAGAGGGGGGAAGCAGCTCCAGCCATGGCAACAGGAAAAGAGGGGACAAACTGTAAACCCCAAAGGCACACCCCCAGTGACCAGCCTCCTCCAGCCACATCCCACCTGCCTACAGTTACCCCCCAGTTAATCCCTATCAGTGGCTCAATCCGCTGATTAGGTTAAGGTTCTCATAATCCGATCATTTCACCTTTGAAAATTCTTGCATTCTCAGACCTGTCTCCAAACCACCACAACAGATGTGAATAGGTCATTCATATGTGAACAGATGCAAAGACTCCACTATCTTATATGAGACTTAAGCATCTGTGAATTTTGGTGTCTGTGTGCCAAGGTGGGTGGTGGTGTCCTGGAACCGATTCCCCACAGGCATGGAGGGATCACTGTGCTTTTTTCTTTTCTTTGTTTAAATTTTTTTATTTTTGTAGTTGTAGATGGGCAGCATGGCTTTCTCTTATTTGTTTATTTTCTCATGGTGCTAAGGATGGAACCCAGTTCCTCACACAAGCTAGGCAAGCACCCTGCCACAGAGCCCCAGCCCCAGCCCCAGCCCAAGGGACCACAGTACTTTTATTTTTAAAAATAGAGTACGGAGGGCTGGGGATACAGCTCCATTGGTAGAGTGCTTGCCTTGTAAGCACAAGGCCCTGGGTTCAATCCCCAGCACTGCAAAAAAAAAAAAAAAAAAAAAAAAATCGAGTAGGGAGAAGCTTGCTTTGGGATGGGACTCAGGACTAGAGCTGAGAACGGGACTTCTGGAAGTCGCTGCTGCGGGAGCCCACCCCGGGGGCCGGGAAGAGCGTTCTGCGTGGGTTCCCTGGGACAGTCTCCGGTGGCCTGCAGGCCTCCTCTCCCTGCTGGAGTAAGGAAGGAGGTTATGTCAGTGTGCTCTGCTGTCTAACTCCTGGTCCCTGCTGCTCTGCTTCTGACCACAGGACCACGGCCTGGCTCCTGCTTCATAGATTTTAGACTGAGAAAGGAATTTGAGAATAAAGGGAGAGATACTGAGTCACAAAGGAAGTGCCCCAAATCACTGAAACGCAGAAGCATCCATGAAGCATCGCAGTACCTGAAGGACGTGCCCTCCACCCACGTGCCTTGAGCCACTGTAACTCAAGTGCAAATGCAGAAGCACAGTTGCAAAATTATGTAGCTCCACCCTGGCTCCACGTCTAATCCAACCCCTAGAACCTGTCCCTCCATACCCTACTCCGTGGGACGTGTCTCTCCCTCGGGGGAGGGCCCGCTTCTCCCCGAAATGCTATCGACTTTCCTAAATGAACCTGTCTATGCCTTTGATTGTCGTGTGCTGGAATTCTTTTCCTGCATGTGTCCCAAGAACCCTGCTGGTTCTGAACCAAGTTCCCCTTCTCTCCTGGAACTCCGGATCCCCCTTCAGAGACATCTCTTCTCCCCTGACAGAACCACACTGTTCACACAGCAGCCACTGGGCACATGTGGAATCTACTGAGCACATGGAATGTGGCTGCTCCAAACTCAGACCTGCTACGGGTGCAAATGCACACGAAGCTACAAGTGCAAACTGTACACACCAACTGTATACTTAGCTTGGGGAACAAAGAATCTACAGTGTCCCAGGGTTTTTCCGTTGGTCTCAGGTTGAGATGCTAATACTTTAGATCAGGTAAGCTAAGGAAAGTACATTAGTAAAATCAACTGTTTCTTTTTACTTTTCAAAATGTGGCTACTCAGCACTGGGCATGGGGGTGCACATATAATCCCACTGACTCAGAGGCTGAGGCAGGAGGATCACAAGTTCAAGGCCAGCCTCAGCAATTTAGCAAAGCCCTAAGCAACTTAGCAAGACTGTCTCAAAATAAAAAAAATAAAAAGGGGTGGGGATGTGGCTCAGTGACATAGCCTCTCTGATTCAATTCCTAGTACCAGAAACCCCAACAAAACCAAAACAACATCACCGACCCTCCCCGCAACACACACACAAAATGTGGCTGGCAGAACCTTCTAAACAGTGAGCAAGGGAGTCAGGACCCACAACCCTGCCCAGCACATCCCCATTAGCCAAGGGTGTGGGGGCTTCAGGGGAATCCTGGTCCCCAGGAGTAGCCAGGATCTCTGAGCCTTCTTCGGATGGACAGCCCTTCCCCTCCCTGGCAAATCTGAAAGGAGACCCAGGCCTGGCATGGCCGGGTGGGAGTGGCAGTCTCGCATTCCTATGGTTAGGTCAGAGGAACATCGGGAGAGGGGTTTGTCAGAGCCGGGTGGAGTCTGTTCCATCCTGTCCTCATCCTGGGTCTGTGGAAGCGACCAACAGTGCTTTGGGGAAGGTTTCATTTGGGAGACGGGAAAGGTCTGTCTCTTCATTTTATACCAGGCCCACAAATGAGTCAGGCGCCGCCAAACGGAAAGTGCACCCAAACCACCTGAAGACTCTGGGGGAGCCCCAGGCCCTGCCTTGCCAGAGAACTCTCCCACCATGATGAGGCTGCTGGTTCCAGGGCCCACGTCGACTAGCCAGGCTTCTAGACCAGTGGTCTTAACCCTGGCTGCCCATGAGAGTCGTCTAAGAAGCTTTCAAAGGGCGCATGCCCAGACCCACCCAGACCTAGCCAGTCAGGGCCTCTCAGGTGGCGCTCAGCCAGCAGCGTGTTTTAAAAACCCACCCAGTAAGCCGGCACGGTGGTGCCCGCCTGTAATCCCAGCAAATCAGGAGGCTGAGGCAGGAGGATGCAAGTTCAAGTCAGCCTCCGTAACTCAGCAGGGTCCTAAGCAACTTAGTGAGACCCTGCCTCTAAATAAAATACCAAAAGGCCTGGGGGTGTGCTCAGTGGTTAAGTGCCCCTGGATTCAGTCCTCACACACACAAAAACCCAACAACAATAAAAACCACCCAGTGATTCCGATGTGTGCCGACCACCTCTTTGAGGGCAGCACCCCTCAAATTTAACATGCACAAATTACCTAGGCACCTTGTTTAAATGCAGACTCTGACTCAGCAGATCTGAGCGGAACTGAGACCACACTGTGACAGACTCTCAGGGCATGCTTGATGTGGCTTGTCCACAGGACACGTGTGGAGTGACGAGGCTCTCGGCTTAATTCCTTTTCTGGTTAACAGCATCAAAATTAGAGTGGGGACAGAAAGGGGGGAAAATCCATAACAGGAGTCTTCGGGGCACCCTTCAAATCTAGATAGGACACCCCGAAAAGTGACACGAAGTCGGACGTCCCACCAGGGACATCTGTGCAGGCTGCACACTGCCCAAGGCTGCCACATCCCCGGAGTCCTCTTACATGGTGGCTCTGTGCATGTATTAGCACACGTTTCCAGCAGATGGCAGGAGAGTACTCTGAGGAAGGGATACCGGCACCCAGAGGATGGACGGGCGTGGCCTCCCTGAGTCCCGGGGGCACCGCTGCCTTCCTGTTCTGGCCAGAGTGGAGAGGAGCTGCAGTCATCGGTCACTTAAAAAGCTATTCTTTGGTGTGACTGTTGTATTTTGTGAAGTGCAATTCATACAACGTAAAACAAACCATTTCAAAGCATGCACCTCTTGGCATTTAGAATATTCACGAAGTTGTACAAACGCCATTTCCATCTGGTCCCCAAACATTTTCATCACCCCAAGAAAAACTCCCAGACCCATGGCCCCTGGCGAATGCCTGTCTGTCATCTCTACAGTTGCCTTTTCTGGAAGCTTCCTATGAATGGAAGTGCGTGCTGCACAGCGCCTTGAGGCTGGCTTCTCGGGCTGGCACCTTGTTTTTGAAGTCCCTTTGGGTTGTAGGCTGTGCCAGTACTTCGTTCCATTTTATGATCAACATCCCAGTATCTACATGTTCCCCATGTGTTTACCATTCTGGTCGCCATGAACACGGTCGTTCCCCCCAAGGTCCTCTTCAAAGTCATGGGTAACACGGATGGCAAATCCCACATACCTTTGTTGCAGGAGACACCTGTCACCAGGGCCAGGACAGGAGCATCTCCATCATGCAGATGCTCCCTGACCCTCTTGCAGAGACAGCTGCCCTGTGACAACTGGAACCAGGCGGGGCTCCCACCTCCTCCTGCGCACTCCAGCAGGGGACCCTGCAGACCCTCAGGCATCTGGCTGCCCGCCTGCAGGGCAAAGCTGATCCAGTGAACCCATGGCATTCCATGACGTTGTGCGTCAGCTGTGGGTCGTTCCCTCCCGTCCTGTGGAAGTCTCTTGTGTCTCTGCGTTTACTCCATCTCCACGAAGGCGGACATTTGCGCTGTCCTGCTGTGCCTCCCCCGGTGGCTGCTCTGCTGTAGACGTTCCAGCTGCCTCTGTTCTCTGGCTGCTGTAAATGGTGCTGCTCTGGACGTTCTCGCTCCGGCTTTGGAGGCGGGTTCAGCGCTCTGGGGCACCGTCCCGGGGAGCTCTGGCGGAGGGAGCGTTTGGTGCTCGGCGCTCGCAGGCCTGCTTCCTGCTGGCCAGGCTGAGCGGTCAGCACCCGCCCCATCTCCAAACACTAGTGCCGGCTGATGCTCAGGCGCCAGCACAGAGCCCTCCGGCTTGGCCAGGAGGTCGCCACAGGCCTGGGCAGAACGACCCGGTGACCACGCAGTCCTCGGGGGAGGGCTAGGCCACCCCTGCCTCTGCTCCCCAGCGAGGCTCATCACTTTTGTCACCTGGTCTTCCCCAGAAGCAGACAGTGAGGCGGAGGGGGACACGGGCCTTGTGTGCCTTGTTTGGGAAGTGGTCCCAGGAAAGCCAGGGGACAGTGGGAAGGCGGGAGGGGTGGGGACGAGGGATGCCCAGGTGAGACAGCATGCAGCCAGGGCGCCTGGGGATTAACCCCAGGAGGGGCCGAGGGAAGACAGCCTGGGAGCCGTCCACTCCCCTCCAGGAGTCAGCAGCCGACACTCCAGCGCCCAGCCTCGCGGCCCTGGCTGCAGCCCTACAGTCTGCCTTCAGAAGAAGCCGAGAAAACTGAGAGTCACCTTGCCTGCCTGCTCGCCCTCCTTCCAAGCCAGTCGCTGCATTCTGCAGCCACGCCTGCACCTCTCTGGAACCTTTCCCCACCTGGTCCAAGCCCCAGGCCCACTCATCCACTCCCCAGCCAGGCCTGGGCTGGGCCCTCGGCCGAGCGGCCTTGTCAAGAGACCCCGCCTCTCCTGGCCTCTACTTACCCGAGTCCAAAGGGACCCAGTGAGCATCTGCCTCAGAGCCTCACCAGGAGGGGCCAAGAATCAGACCCGTGAAACCCCCGCACCGCCCGGCATGCGCTGGGGCCGGGCATGCGCTTTGCTTGGGAATGGTGACTTTACAATCATTCCTACTCTCCCGGCTAAATCCCAGGCTCCCGCATCAGTAAGACGTGGGCTCCTCTCCCCTCCCGGCCCGCCACGGGGTGTCGAATGGTGCCCCAGGAAACACTGCCACGTGGCCGCTCTGCTCGTGGCCTTCTTTGGGAAATGGGTCCTTGAAGTTGCAACTAAGGATCTTGAGATGATGCCGCCCCTAAATCCAGTGACGAGCGTGCCCGTAACCCCAGCAACCCCTGCTGTGGCAGGAGGATCCCTAGCTGGAGGCCAGCCTCGACAACTTAGCAAAACCCTGCCTCAAAATAAAATGTAAGGAAAAAACAAAGCAGGGGCAGGGGCGGGCTGGGGCTGCGGCTCAGGGTACAGCACCCCTGGGTTCAATTTCAGCACAGAAAAAACAAGTCAAGAAAATAAAAGAGGAGAGGCTGCAGACTCTGGCAAAGAGGCGTAGGGAGTCAAGCAGAATGGCAGAGAGGCCACCACAAGCCAAGGAGGCCAGGAGCCTCCAGCAGCGGGAGGCAGGAGGAGCCTCCCCTGGAGTCTCCAGAGGAACCGGGCCGCGTCCGCAGGTCAGATGTCTCCAAACTGGGAGAGAAGGCCTTTCCCCTGCTTCCACCACCCAGCTCGGGCACAGGCTGGGAACCAGGCACCAGTCACCAGTGCCCCAAGCACGCTACTGGCCTCAAATAGCAGCAATTTATTGGCTCACAATCGGGGCTGAAACTCCTGAATCAAACTTGCTTCCTGAGGGCTGAGCGAGGGTCTGCTTGGGCGCTCCCAGCTTGGGGTGGTCACTGGTGACCCTAGGCCTGGGGCCACGTCCCTCCCATTCGCCTTCATCCTCACACGGCTTCTCCCCAAGTTCTTTGCGTTGCCCTCTGTGCCCAAATTTCTCTTGCATAAGGACACCAGTCCTGTCTCGTTGGACCAGGTCCACCCTAGGGACATTTTAAGTTAGTCACCTCTGAAAGAGCCTGTCTTCAAATAAAGTCACATTTTGAGGTAATGGGAGTTAGGACTTCAGCTCTTGGGCGGGGCAATTCATCCCCAGCAATTCCACACCCCAAGCTCACCCCACGGGCGGTTCCCAGTGTCGATGGGCTGTGGTTATGGCCCTAGCTTGCCCTGCTTTAGTGACTGGGACGCAGTCTCACTCTTCATGTGCACACCACCCGCTCCAGGAAGCCACCCTGACTCCCAAAGGCCCGCATGAGCTGCCCACCACCTGTGCCTGCCAGAGCCCCGTGGCGGAGTGTGCAGTGACGTGTGACTGATTGCACCTCGCCAGCAGCCTGCACATGAGGCCCCTGAAGGACCAGGTCATGTCTCTTGGTTTTTTCTTTCCTCTTTTTTTTTTTGATACCAGGAATGTTAACCCAGGGGTGCTTTACCACTAAGCCACATCCCCAGACCTTATTATTTATTTATTTTTTGGAGACAGGGTATCACTAAGTTGCTTTGGCCCTTCCTAAGTCACTGAGGCTGGCCTTAAACTTGCAATCCTCCTGCCTCAGCCTCCCCGTCCCTGGGATTACAGGCGTGCTCCACCATGCCTGGCTCTTGATTCTTTTTCTAAGCCACTTTACTTAAGTGACTGACCTGCAGGCTGTGCATACGGAATGTGAACAACAAACTAGATGAGTCTGGAGATCAGTATGCACATGACTCCGTCACCAGTCTATGCCATAAACATGCCCATCCTTTCCAGAAGCATCGTTCCACCCACGGATCTTTTACCCCCTCGGCTGGGCAGCAACGTCAGGTCAGGATCTTGCTCGTGGGTATGTGCACCCGATGCCTGTGGCTGGCCATGGTGAAGCCAAGGCCATCGAGGGCTCCTGAAGCCAAAGGCTTTTCAGACCGCAGCATCCGACTCCCTCCTCAAGGTGGCTGCCCTGCCCCAAGGCCCGCAACTCCCTCCCACAGTCCCTGCCTTCTGTCACCAGGGCAGGCGCACGCTGACACTGGTACCGTGTTCCCAAGGGCAGGGCAGAGGCCTTCCAGGGAGTCGGGAGGGGTGTGCAGAGATGGGCAGGTGGCCTTGGGAGAGACCATCTTGGACTCCACCTGGCTCAGGAACAGCAGGTGGAGGACCGAGTTGCCTGGACAGGCAGGTGAAGGGCTGGAGGTGGAGGGTGGCTGGGGGCGAGGGGCAGAGGTGGCAGGGCACTGGGCAGTGTACACCCTAATGAGACGGGCAGCCTGGACGATGACTGGTGTGGGAAGAGGTGGAAATAAAACTTCTCCTGTTGGACAAACTGAGTGCTTCCTGGAGACATCTGGGGCTGAGAGCCCTCCACTAAACCAGCAGCATCTACTTGACCAAAACGCAGAGTCCTGGGCCCACCCTGACCTGCAGGGGCGGAAACTGCACTTTCACAAGACCCCCAGGTGGCTGGGGATGAGCTTCCTCGTGACCCTGCTGAAGAGCAGCAGAAGCCGGGGTCTACAGCACAGGCTCTCGTAGGTGAATGACGGTGTCCCCTGGCACAGTCTGGGGACCTCTGGTTGTCACAGTGGGGTGGCGGGGTGTACTCATGGGCAGAGACCAGGGATCCCGTTCAGCATGTCGTAATGAACGCTCAGCTCTGCAACAAAGTCATGGGCCCAGGTTCAGGTGTCCAGGTTGGGAAGCTGGAGTCTCCATGGATGCAGGAGAGGGTGCCCTGGTACCATTCCGGGCCTTGTCCCCCTTCCCCAGCCCCCAAGCCACACAGAAAAGCCAGACATGGATGAGTCACTTACAGTTTATTTTTGCCTGAAGTATTTCACATCTCTTTGTACACAGCTACGAGACAGTAGTAGCGACCATCAGGTAAAGCGACAGTGTGGGGGGAGGTGGCATGTCTGGTTTCTTCTTCTTCTTCTGTTTTTTTTTTGATTTTGTTTTTGTTTTTGTTTTTTTTTTCTTTTTTAAAATTTTTTTGCTTCTGCTTCTTCCTGCACCGGAGTGCTGTGAAGTACGGAACCGGGGGTAAGAAAGTAAAACCAAACAACGGAAAACAACAACGGAAAACGGAACACAAAACAGCACACTCACACACACACACACAAAAGAAAACCTGGCACGGAAAATGAATTAAGACTGAAACCCAATTTCTTTTTTTTTTTTCCTTTTTTAGAAAAATGAGGGCATAGTAGGGGTAATAAAGTCTACTAGCAAAGTATAAAACGACAGCATGGTTTCCGTCGATCAGGGTTAAATAGATATAAAACAATGACGCTGACTGTGGGCAAGGTCTGGAGGTGCCGGTGGGGGGGACATATTTGTGCTGAACCAACAGAAAAGGGAGCTGGGGGAGAGGGGGACCCAAATAAACCATCGGGGGGCTGTCCTGTACAGTGAGGGCTTGTTAAGAAAAAGCCAACGGTTTATAAAAGAAATGGAGGTCGTGTCTTCGGAATAGGTGGGGAAGAGGAAGGTCTGAGTGCAGTGGTCACGATGGTGCGTGGCTGGGCAGTCAGGCTGGCAGGGCGAAGGACCGCTCTTCTCCCAGGAGACCATGCAGAGGCGGGCATGCGTGAGGGCCGTGGGGCTGGGGATAGGATGGCTGGGCGGCCACAGGTCACAAGTCCAGTCAGGGACAGGGAGGGACAGCAAGGGCTGAGGGGGAGGGGAGCGGTGGGTGGGGGCAGCTCTTCTAGGGAGGGTGGGGAGGAAAGGTTAGTGCCCCCCATCCAAATCTGTGACAGGGGACCAGGAAACAACTTGGGCCTCAGAGGAGCAAGACTATGTTACGGGAACCCCATTTCTTCCTCCTCCCCCCAGCCTGACCCCTACCCGTGGGAAGCTGGAGATGTCTGGAAATCAGAAATACACAGTGGCAGGTGGGGGGAGCAGACGGACGGGAGAGCATTAGCATACAGAATCCTTTACGAAAAAGCAATTAATTTTCCAAGGAGGGTCTTTTTTTTTTGTCTTTTGTTTTTTTCTGTCTTTTTTTTTTGTCTGTTTCCTTTAAAAAAATAACAATAATACTACCACTAACCCAACAGCTGACTGGTTCGTACAGTACTACACGCCAGGGGGTGGGGAGGGGTCAGACTTCATAAATAAGAGCAGGTCCCAGACCCGCAATTTGTCGACATTTCTTAAATAGGTGCATTATTTAAATCTTATGTACAACAAGAACCACTTTGCATAGCAATGGTGAGGACACAGGACGGATGACGTGACTGGTCTTCTTGTCTGATGGCAGGGGCGGATCCCACTCAGCTCGGGCCTCCAGGAGGAAAGCATCCTGGCTGGCGAGATGGCGGCGTCCGAAGTGACAGTGACGATCCCACACGGCTTTAAACACAGAGGTGAAGAAAATCCACCGAGGGCCCCGCCGCCCCCTCCTGCCCCGCTGATGCTCCTCTTGTTGCCACAAAGTCCGCTTTAGATCAGGCCAAAGGTTCCGATTGTGAAGCTGAAAGAATTAGGCGGGGCGGGCGTGCTGTGGACCCCTCCCCCGCCCCAGGCTCCCCTGCTCCCCAGCGGGCGACCGGACCCGCTGCCCTAGGCTATTAGTCAAGAGTCGCTGCTGCAACGTCATCCTGCCACCGCCGGGGCTTCACCAGGCTTCTGTGTATCGGACGTCCACCTCCTTCAGATTGGGAAGCTTGGCCTGTGGACAGCAAGAGGGGTCCCTGTCAGTCACACGGGCCACTTGGGTCTGGAGCCAGGTGGTGCTCGGCTCCACCAGCCTGGGTGGCTTCCTGTCCCTGCCCTCACCTCGGACTCGGCAGGCAGAGGCTGCTGGGACGCCAGCTCTGCCCCTCACTGGCTGCCTGACCGGAGCAAGCCCCCCGGGCTCTCTGGCCTGTTTCCTTGTGTGGAGAACCGAGTCCAGTCTCAGGCGCAAAGGACGGTGCCAGGGGTTGACGATGGCATGCTCAGAGAGCTCAGAGCACCATCCCGGCGTCTACTGCTGGTCTACCCCGCTGCCCGTTCCCCCGCAGCGCGCCATGATGGGGTGGGCCTCGGCTAGTCCCAGGGGACCTGGCTCTGCCCACTGGGCTCCCTACGGACCCGTGGACGACGAGGTTCCACCTCTGCTTCTCTGCGCAGCCTCCTGCCTTCTCTTCCTGCTGCTGTCTCTTCTTGTTCTCACTGTTTTCCTAAAAGCTTCCACTGTACAGAGACAGCTGCCTCCTAACTGCCTGCCTTCCCAGCTTCCCTGGGCACCTGCCAGTGATTCACTGATGCCCGTACACACACGTGCACACGTGCACACGCAAGCGCACACACAGGAAACCCCTCGCTGCCGCGCCCCTGTGCTCAGCAACCCCCAGCAGCCCCCACTACCTGGGCAGGAGCGGCTTGCCAGGCCTGCAGGGCTGGGAGCTCACTCAAGCCAGGCTTTCCAGATGAGCAGGCCCACAGAAGAATCTAGATTTCCAGGTTCTCTTGAAAAACGGGAAGATCAGGCCAGGTGAAAGCCCACCTGGCCCAGCACACAGGCCTCCTGCTCTGGGCCCCTCGACACTGAAGTCACCAGGTTGGTACCACACTTTTCTTGAGGGTGTGAAAATAAAAACTTGAAGAAGTAACTTTCCCAGGAGCAGCCTTCCAGGCACCCTGAACCCCCTGCAGGGCATCTGGGGCTGTTTCTCAGACTGGGGTGAACGCAGGAACCCTGGTGGGGCAAAGCTGTGGCAGGCGTGGGGCCCTGGCGCCAATGTGCAGGTCTGCGGCCCCCACTCAGCAGCAGGGGGAGGACTCAGAGACGGGGAGGGTGGGGTGAGATTCGGTGGCTGTACCCCTGTCCCTCCCGCGTCCCCTGCCTCTCCTCTCCGTGCTTGTCTGGATAATCTTAAGCCCCTCTCTCTGCTCGCCAACCCGCCCCTCTTGCTGTTCCCACTGAGCCCTGTGCCTGCCAGGACTGTGTCCTCCTGGGCAGGGGTCCCGGCAGCCACACCTTGGTGTCCCTTCCCAGCAAGGGCAGTAGGTGCTGGAGGCTTGCCCTGGGAAGCCCTAGCTGCGCAGGAGGTGGCAGCTGGGAGGGGCCGCCGAGGGCCTCAGCCGAGGGCTGCTGGAGGATTCCCTCAAATAGGCTTCCAGGGCACGGAGGTGCCAGTGTGGCTCGTGGGCACCACCGGTGCCTCCTGGCCTTCAGACTCAGCCTTCCTTTCCAGGGTGCCAAGTGCTGGCCTCACCTGCTCCTTCTGGAGCAGCTGGCACTGGCCAGGCCAGGACAGTAGCAAGCCCTGCCTGCCAGCTTCTCCCTGGAGTGCCCGGCCTTCCAGCACTTGGGTCCTGCTCCTGCACAGGTTCTGTTGCCACCCGTCTAGCCAGCAGTCTGCTCCTCAGCTGTGATGGCACCGGCCCTGTGAAACGCTCCGCCTCTTCTACTCCGGTTCCCATACCAAAGTCCTTCCCACACGAGGGCCTGAACGGGCTCGAGGAGCATAACTCAGCGCCCGGGGAAGAGCCCCAGAGGCTTTCCGCTGACTGGACGGGACCCAAAGGCCTCCCTTGAAGAATAAAAACTTCTTCAACTTTTTATTTTCACACCCTTAAGAAAAGTGCCCCCTTTCTGGCTCGGGGGCAACGGCAGGTTGACCTGCTGCCTCAGGGTCTGCCAACTTGCTCTTCCTCTTCCCCTGGGCCTCGCTGGCTCCGCATCCTTTGGGTCTCTGTACCTGGCCTCCTCTTTGAAGGGACGGTTGCTGGTCCCTCCATGCCCCCGGTGGCCCTATCTCCGGCCTTGGCAGGCCCTCCTGGCCTTTTCCTCGCCTGCCCGCCACACCTGCCCTGCAGCCCTCCTTCAGCTGCTGATGTAACGGCCCCTTCCCTGGAGAAGCAGCTCTGTGAGGACACAGCACTGACGCTGGCTGCCGGCCTGGGGTGGGGGTGGGAGGGCATTTACCTTCAGATCTTCGTAGGTGTCGGCCGAGAGCTTGGTGCTGTTCATGTTCAAACTGCAGAGACTCTTCATGGCTGCGAAGGCAAGAGACGGACGGTGAGCCTGCGGGAGGAGCACTGAGGCTGCTGCGGAGTCCCCTGTGCAGACAGGCGGGCACCTGCACCCCAGGAGTCCGCCTCAGGCCGGGGTCTCCGTTCTGAACCTGCCTCCGGCCCCCTCCCTTCCACGGCCCTTCACTGCCTGGGTCAGAGCTCCGCAGACTCGCTTGCCATGCCCCAGACCTGCACAGGCGGGCTGGCCCTTCCCCACAGGAAGCCGGGACACTCTGGCTCAGGTCTGCTCCCCAGACACACGCTTTAAGCTGGCTTGTGCTGGAGTCACGTGGGGATCTGTCGGAGACACAGGTCCCTTGCCCACTCCCAGGGATGCCGAGAGGCCAGTCAGGTCAAGAATCCACATGGCTAATCAGGTGCCCCTTTCCCGCAGGACTCCGAGGAAGACACCTCCTCCAAACCTCATCCTCGCCCCTGCATCCCACCCCAGCCCTGCTGCCCCACACTACCTGAACCTGCCAGGTTGTGACCAATGCCCAGAGCACCTCTTACCCTCTATCCCCATTCCCACACCCCACCACCTCAAGAAGCCCACTCTGATCCCTCGCCCACTGAGCCAGAAAAGGGAAAGCCAGCCACATGCAGATTCCCAGGCCCAGGACTCCCAAGATTACAGTTCACGAGGCCAGGGTCGGGGCACAGGAATCTGCATTCCAGGTTCCCTGAGGACCCCGAGGTGCCTGGTAGGCAGCGCTTCTCAGTCTGGAGGGGCCTGGGAGTGGCCTAGGCACCCGAGTGCGGTGCGGTCTCTGAGGGGCCGGATGGGCTGGGCTCCTCATGGTCTCCTTCTCCATGAGGCCATGCACAGGCCCCTTGCCCTTTGCTCCCACACCCGGCAGGTGCCTGGCAGAGGAGGTGTGCCAGTGCCTCTCTAGCAGACCCAGTCACTCAGCGTGGTGCGGGTGCTGAAGCGAGGGTGAGGACGGGCCCCCCGCAGCCCTGCGACTCACAGCTAAGGGCCAGCAGGCCGGCATCGGTGACCGGGGTCTCGCACAGGTTCAGCACCTGGAGCATGGTGAGGTGTTCCGACAGGAGCCGCAGGCCCGCGTCTCCAAACTGTGGGCAGAGAGACTCTCAGCGCAGCCCGGGACTCCAGGCTGGGAGGAGCTGGAGGAAGGGGCTGGGGCTGCGCACCGTCCCTCCAGGGACCTGATGTCTCCCTGTCCCGCTTCAGATCCAGCTTCTGCTGGGGGCGGGGCCAGGCCAGGGCCTCCTGGAGTCAGCTGCAGGGTCAAGGAGGCTCTGAGCCCAGTGAGCCCTAAGCTCCCAGCAGCACCTGCTGGGCAGGACGGTGGCCAGGGTGGACTGGGTTCGGAGGGCAGGCTGCTGGGAGCAGCGAGCTTCTCTTCTCGAAAATGAGGAGGTGGCAGAGCCTGTGCTTCCCACGACGGATGGAGAGCTCAGGAGGCGAGCCTGGCGCAGGGCAGAGTGGGCGCCACCTGCGCGCTCCCTGCAGGTCAGACCTGCTCCCCGTCTCAGCCCAACTCCCACCAGCTCGACACTGCACGTCCTTGTCCTGGGCCTCAGTATTCCCAATGGTGAGATGGGTCACTGGGGTTCAAGGGCCCTTAACCCGCTCCCGCCCCGGGGATGGCACCGAGCTGGAGGGAGAGGGTGGCGCTTGGGTAGCCGGGCCCTGCGGGCACGGGGAGCACAGGGCAGAGAGGGAGCGGGGCACAGGTGCACACCTGAGTGGACCACAGGTTCAGCTGCTTGAGAGAAGGCAGTTTGATGAGGTGCTCGGCGCAGGCACTGGTCACGTTGGTGAAGGCCAAGCTGAGGTTCTCCAGGTTTCCAAAGGAGCCCGAGCTCAGCAAGCGAGCCAGGTCAGCGTCCTGCAGAGGGAGGCAGCTCAGAGCAGTGCCGGGCCGCCATGAGCTCCCGGGCCCCGAGCCCTTCCACCTTCTCTCCCAGAACCACACGTTCCCGGGCCCTGGGGAGATCGGCTCTGGGCTGCAAACCCTGGGGCCGGGGCCATGGCTGCTGGGCCAGAAGGGCGCCTGCCCCTGAGGATGGCCTTGCGTGGCAGTCACATCCTAAGTCACCGCTCCAGTGCTCTGAGGCGACCCCGTCCCACGAGGTGTGTGTGTGCACGTGCGTGTGCCCGGCCAGACACCTGGCTCCCAGGCACATGCTACACTGATGCCGCCAGAGCTGGCCACGGCCTGGGCACGCTCTCCACCCTCTGCCCCTGAGGCTCAGCTGCCACCTGGCTGCCTGAATTAAGGCTGATCTCCCAGCCTGCTTTGCAGCTAAGCAGGGTCATGTGGAACTTCTGGAAGGGTCTTCAAGGGAGGCCATGGCTGGAGTGTGGGGAGGCTTCTTGGACTGAGGGGAAGCCATGAGTTAAGGACAGTGGGGCAGTGGGACGGAGGAAGTAAGATCCCTGAAGACCTCAGAAAATGGGAGAGGGGACCAGACCTCACGGGGCCGTCATGAGGGTAAAATGAACCAACAGTACAGCAGCTGGCACTCGATGCCCAAGGCGTGCCAGCTCTTGTTACCACTGCTACCAGGACAATGGGGACACCACCACGAACCTCACCGGCACTCCTATCCCTCTACCGACGGACTGAACCCAGGGCTTCACGCATGTGGAGCAGATGTTCTACGCCTGAGCTACGGCCCACATTACCAGTGACGTTTATCACGGCATCTGATTTCTCTACCTGGCTTTCATTTCTCTCCCTGCAACCCACTGACCTCTGGAAGAGCTGAACTGCTACATGCCATGGGGTCCTTTCCACCCTCCCGCCACCGCCCATGCCAGCAGCAGGTGCCCACCACTCCCCAGCCTCCCCGCCCCCACAGAGAACCAAAGCCACTCACCGTGGACTTGGAGGGCAGCGTCAGTCTGGTGGGCCCGCCTTTCCTTTGCTGCAACCGAAACCAGACGGGTCAAGCCCTGTCCTTCTGCTGCCCTGTGCCTCCCCACCCCAGTTACCACCCCTGGGGGAGCCATGATCATGTTCCTGAGCCACCGTGAGCACAGGTGCCACCAATCCAACTCTTGCTGGGGCCCTGGATAAGGTGGAGCTGTAGCAACTCCCTGGCCAAGGGGCGCGGGGCCGGTGTGTAACCAGCTCTCCCAGAAGCCACTGGGTGAGGGCGGCTCAAGACCAGGCATCAACTCCCTGCCCCTTCATCCACTTCAGGCAGCTCAAGGTTGCCCAAGGACAAAAGAAGTGCGCTGGCCAGAGGCAGAGGTGCTGGCATTGGATCCTGGCCATGCACCGAGGCGGGAGGGAGCTGGGCCTGGACGGCGAGAAGGATCCGGTCCCGGCCAGGTTGGGATGAGCTGTGTGACTTTTGGCCACTCGCTTTACCTCTCCCTGTTCACCTGGAAAGTGGCTGGTGGCCATGATGAGCTCCTACGTTTGGCGGCCCAGGTGGAGGCAAGTCCTAGCTCCTGCGATCTGCTGGGGGGTGGGGCACAGGGACTCACCAGCTCCTTGAGCTCCCGCTGCCGGTCGCACAGCTGCTCGTACATGCGCTTGCCCACGTCCGTGCTCTCCAGCGTCGAGATGATCTGCAGCTGGGTGTCGTTGTTGTCGATGATGTTGTACTCCAGCATCAAGCACAGGATCTGCCAGAGCCCAGGGGCACTGAGGGTCAGGCCCGCGGCACCGGGCAGGGCCTCCGCCCCGGAGAGGGGCTTGGGAGGACCTGTGTAGCCGCGGTCCCTGAAAGTCAGCCCTGCTCTCTGCACTCCTGGCTGTGGGGTGCTGGGCAGACCCCAGCCAGCTCCCCACCGGCACAGCAGGGAGCAGCGCCCATGCAGCTGTGAGCAGAGGGCCCTTGGCAAATGGGCAGACGCAGGAGACATGCCAGGCCCCCAGGCTGCCAGAGCCCAAGGATTAGCCATTTCTCCCTGCGGCTCCCAGGCAGGAGAGGCTCAGAGCCTGGGCACAGCTGCAGAACGTGCTTCCCAGATGCCTGCTGCTCTGGTCAATACCCTGGACAGCAGTGCTGCTGAGACCCCCTTTCCAATGACCTCCCCGTTGCCAAGGGGGCCCACCTGGCCAGCCCCTCACAGCCCCTTTCGCCTGCCTCCTGCCTCCCCGCGCACCTTCTCCCCGCCCCACCTCAGTCCCCACCACAGAGTGTCAAGACCAAATCTGGATTCCCACTAGCAGCCTTGGGCTTCCAACAGGCTAAGCATGTCCAGCCAACCTGGCCTCCATGAGCCTTTTCCTGCCACAGGGCCTTGGCACATGCTGTCCCCACAGACTGGATCCTCTGCTCCTTGCACGCTAACGCCTCCTTGGTTCTCACATCCCACCATAACCTCTGCTTCCACAGGAAGCTGGTGGTTTTAAAACACATCTGCAGCTCTCTGACGTTCTTCCCCCTGAGATGGAGTCTAACTCCCACAGCCTGGACTAGCATTCCGGGTCAGTGACTCACTCCTGAGTGGTAGAAAGGGGCAGGCGCGACGCTGCCCGACACAGGGGGCTACGCTACAGAGCAACAGGGCTCGGCCTGGTTCCTCCTGAACAGCTGCTGTGGGAGTCCCAGGCTTTGTGCTGGTGGGGAAGCAGGGACATAGGCCACTTGAGGGCTGGGGGTTGTGCTCCTGGGTTAGTGAGTGGGTGACTCTCAGGCCACACACGGAGAGGCTGGGAGTCCTGGCTATGCCAGCCTTGCTTCCTCTCAGGCCAGGGCAAGAGGCTGTGGAGAGGACCCAGCCCAGCCTCCATCGACTGGCCTCACGAGACCCCAAGTGGGCACTGCTTCGCTGAGCCAAGCCATCCCAAGACCCACGAGCCAAAGGAGTACCTCTGTTCTAAGCCCCATCTGGGCGTGGTGCTAAGGGCCATAAAGGAGCAGACGAGAAACTTCCCGATTCCTCTGACCAACATGCTGGATCACACCAGAAACAACACAGGCCCAGCGACCTGCCGCGTTCAAGAGGCTAGGCTGCTCCTGCCTCGCCACGGTCGCCTGTGCACCTGTGACAGCCCCGAGCTCCTGGGAGCCCCACCGACGTGGACGACGGTCAGGCCGGCTCCTTACCTCCACCATGGTCTGGTTCCCCCTCAGCGCCAGGAGCATGCAGGGGCCCAGCTTGTTTTCCGCCAGCGAGAGCAGAAACTTTTTGGTCTTGTAACAGGAGCCCATGAGGATGTGCACCTGTGAGGAGAGAAGGCCTGGTGAGGGCACCGGGCCAGCCAGGGGCTGTGGCCTTTAGTGACGGCCTCCCGCATGCTGGGAGGAAGCAGGGAACAGGAGTCATGGAGCAGACCCTCCTCATGTCCCGGGTGGACAACTGGACCTTGAGTGACCACCAAACTGTCCCTGGGGATGCACCAGACCCCTCCCAAAGTGGACTCTGAGGACCTTAGGCTGAGTGAAGCAAGCAGGGATAGGACAAATGTGAGCACTGTGTGGGGCCCCGGGATGGGCGTGTTCCCAGAGGCAGGTGGTAGACAGTGGCTGCAGGGCTGGGCCACGGCAGGGGAGTCAGTTTTTAATGGAGGCCAAGTTCAGCTGGGATGAGGAGGAGTTGTGGAGATGGGCGATGGCCACACGTCGGAATGTCCTCAAGGCCACTCAACTGGATGCTTAAAAAGGCTAAAATGGTAACTCTTGTTCCGAGTCCCTCTCCAGCGTCCATGGGGTCTGCTGGCACTTGCTTTTCTGATTTCTCAGCACTGCGGGGGCCAGGTGGAAATCTGGAGGCAGCCCTCTCGCACGGGGCGAGCTGCCACCCGCTCTGCTCCCCCCGCAGCCTGAGAGCTGGCGCAGCCCCTCCCTCTGCCTCTGCCCCTGTCGTTCTGTGGTGTTTAGGGAGGGGTCCAGCGCAGGGGACCCCAGCCCACGAGCTTGGGGGGAGAAGCCTCCTGCCTGTCCCCCAACTTCACACGACAGCAAACGCCCTTCTAGGCTGGGATGCCAGCCTAATCCAGGGGACGCGTCCTTGCCCTGGGAGGCCATGGAAATACCCATTTCCCCCTGTGGCGGCTGCTTCCTCCCTGTGTGTATTTTTCCGCTCCATCACTAACAGGCCTGGCGTACAAACGAAGCCGCCAGGCGGGGAGGCTGCCAGCTCCCTGGGGTCTCACGCCGAGTCCCCGCCTGGAGGGTGGGGGCACTGTGACAGCGGGCAGAGGTGAGGAAGAGCAGGGGCGGGGAGCACCGGCGGGCGACGGGCACTCAGAAAGGAGTCCCACCGCGGAGAGGCGGGGGCGGTGGGGAAGGTGCCCGGGACTCGCCCCCAGAGCGGTTCAGAGCAGCACCTCGCGGTCCTCACCACACTCAGACTCCCACTAAGGCCAGCAGCGCACAGGCGACCAGCGGCGGTGACAGTAGCCACAGCCAGCAGCTAGGAGCCTCCTGCGTGCCTGCCTCACCCAGCATCTTGTCACCAGCAGCGCGACGAGGAAACCAAAGCTGGGAGGGGCAGGTCGCCAGTCTAAGGCTGAGCAGCCAGCACACAGCTGGGCTGCATCTGAACCCAGGGTTGGCCAGCGCCCATGCTCTCTGTGTCATGTGGCTTGGGAGCTCAGAGCTCAGAGGACAGGGCTGGGTTAGCCAGCAGGTGGAGGAGCTGGGGTCACTGGCCACTTGGTGGAGCCTCTGTCCTGGAGGAAGAGGAGTCTGTGTCCCTTTGAGCTGGAAGAGAGGCCATCTGTGACAGAGTGTCAAGGACAGGCTTACAAAGAAGGCCTCAAGGTCTGAAGCTCTCTGGGCTGTTTCAACCCAGGTGGAACTGAGACAACGCTGTGCAGACGAAAAGTGTGAGTGAGGTGCCTGACCCGTGGGAAGTACCGGAAGTCTCCATGGAGGCAGCCACTGGTGACCTCGGAACCCCTACCTAAGGTAGGAAGAGCCTCCCTGACCTCGACCCCCCTGCAGGGACTAAACGAGCTTGCGGGGTTTGTAGTGCTTTCTGGAATCCTTGGTGCTGTGCACTCAGGCCTCTGCTCATATCCTCAAGCAACTGTGGGGCCTGGGCAGTGAACACTGCGGCCTTCAGTGTCCTTGTCTGCAACACAGGGTGATGGTAAGGGTTCCTCCTTCCAGAGCCGAGTGACGCCGACCACGTCGAGCTCAGGTAAGAAACGCGCTCATGACCCTCGGCCACCTTCTTCACGATCAGCACTGCTTCAGGGAGGATTCGCGGGCAGGCCATGCAGGGCTGGGGACAGCTCTTCTGCTGGTCGGGAGGGCAAACCCGTGCCTAGTGCAGCTCCTGGCGCAGCCTGCACTACATACCATGCTGGCAAACAGCTCCCCGTCATCGTCACAGGCCACCCCTCCAGGGCTGTAGAGCTGAAACCAGCCGTCCTTGCCAGCCCGCACGCTGAGCAGGCACGAGTGCACCTGCGGGCAGAGAAGCAGAGCCGTCGGTCTCACACGGGTGGGGACACAGACCCAGATCACACGGGAAAAGGGCAAAGGCCCAGGCAAGTCCAGCAGGCCTGGGACTCCCACTGGAGGAAGACCTTTGGGGAACGAGGGTCTCCACACTCTGGGGACTCCACCACTCCATCAGCTCCCTGGGATGGAGGCCAGGGCCAGCCACGTGGCAGACAGCCAGCCAGGCTGGACGGGCCTCCGCTCCCTTCCCTAGGCTCCTCTGGAGGCTGCTTCCCTCCTGCTCCTGCCTGGGTCTCTGCCCTCCTTCCCGGCCCCCCTCGCTGAGGCCCTGGGCAGTCTCGGGGTGGCCGTGGTGTTCCAGGTTTCACCTCCTGCCACTCTCCCTCTGCCTGGGGCCCTGCCGCCCTCCTCACGAGGTCGCATCTTTGCCTCCTTCTGAGTCTATTCCCTGTCCACTGCAAGGTCTCAGTCCAGGGTGGGGACAATTTCAGCACCTCAAGCACAACCTGGAATTCCTTCCCAGAGCCGAGTGCGCACTGAGGTGCATGTGAGTGGGAGGAATCCCGGCCACTCCAGCACCACTGCGAGGAGAGGGACACGGTGACCCGCACACAGCCTCTGCTTTCGTGCCCCTCCCTCCCTGGCCTCAGAAGCAAGCTGCGAGAAGGCTCGACCTTATCCTTCAGGAGGAAGGGCGACCTGCTGCCAGGAGTCACTCGCTCGCTCACAGGTGTCAAGGTGGCTGCAGCCCCTGCACACGCAAGCACAAAGCCAGGGCAGCGAGCTTCCACGCTCCCCTCTGAGCTGGCGGACTCCAGCGCTGACCTGCCTCCCTCCCAGAAGGCACAACTCAAGGTGTGAAGTGTTAACCAACATCCCTCGGGCTCCACTGAGGGAGAGGGAGGGAAGAGTGAAGGGAGGAGAGTGGGAAACAGTAGAGAAAACCAAAGAGGCCAAGAGGAGAACAGGCCACAGTGACAGCCCGCGGGCGCATGCGGGGGCAGCAGGCTGCTTCCCAGTGGCCACTCCCTGTGCCGTGGCAATGGCCCTCCCACGGTGCTCTGCCTCTCTGTGACTTTGTTCTCCAGACTTCAAAGTCTGTTTGAATACAGGGTCCCTTCCCAGAGAGTTCTGAGGCTGTCCTCACACAGTAAGAGTGGCTGGGATAATAAACCCCCAGACACTTGCTGGTTCCAGCTGTCCCAAAGCTCCTATCCACAGCGAGGCCCTAGCAACTTGGCAAGACCCTGTCTCAAGTAAAACACAAAAAGGACTGGGGGTGTGGCTCAGTGGTTAAGTCCTCTGGGTTCAATCCTCAGTATCAAAATAAAATAAAATAAAATAAAAGTCTTATCTGGCGTTTCTGCTTTTCCCCCAGAGACCCGAGGACACTTCTGGAATCGGCATCTAGAATCTTGGTGTTTTAGAACCAGATCCTTCCAGAACTAGGCTTTACAGCGGGGCCATCAGAACCACACGGGGTGCTGAACATGGAACCATGAGGGGGCAACAGGAGGGGTCGGTCTGATGGACACGCTCCTTGGTCCATGACGCCCGGAACTTCCCATCTGGAGCCTGACCGACTGTGGGTTCTGGGACATGGAGACCTGTAGTGCGTGGACACTGGCAAGGCCTGTCTCTGTGTCCCCAGATGCCTCAAACCCTGCGTCCTCTGCCCTCTCTAGACCAGGTCAGTTTCCTGGTCCCACCTCAGTGCATGCAGCCAGGTCGGGCCCGCTCGGCGTCTCTCCTCCAGGAAGCCTCCTGGTGCTTCCTCACCCTCCCCTGCCCTGCTCCGCTGGGCACGTGTCCAGGTCCTTCCCAAGAGGGAGTCAAGACCTATCACGTTCCAGACCCTTGCGCAGAGAAAAGGTCCAGAGCTCCCGGACTTAGGGTGGGACGCAGCCAGCTGGTAATGGGCTCGGACTCTGCAGCCAGGCTGGATTGCCGTGCTGCCTCGGCCTCGTGCCCGCTGTACAAGCTCAGGGTCGTGACATGAGCTCAGTCTCAGCTTGGAAAGCGGGTAATTCTGACCTGAGGATAATGGGACCTCCTCAGGTGCTGGGAGGTAACAGAACACACGTGCCTGACACAGGACAAGCACGTAATGACGGACAGCAGCGGCTTGCTGCATGGAGCAGTAAGGTGACAGCTGACGTCCTGGCCGTCAGGCCTTGCTCACACACAGGCTCTGGGATGGAAGTCTAGCTTTGCTGAGGGACATGTGGCTACTTAGGGAGGCTCTTGGCCACCACCCCCAGGAAATAAAACCTGGCTTGGAACCTAGCTCAGATTCCTCCTCGGCCTGCCGATTCCTGGAGCCGCAGCCCTAGGCAGGCTCACAAGTGGCTCAGCTCAATCCGCCGGGGGAATCGCTGACATCACAGGGGCCTGCATGCCGGCTAGGGCTCTGCACACCAGGCAACCGTACCACACCCTTGGTAAAGAGGCGGCCCCTGGCAGAGCCTTGGGAGCCTCTGAGAGGCCTTGTGTGACCACTGCCCCTGACGTCGTGCCTCCCTGCAGAGAGAGGCTGGGGTGTGGCTTGGTGGCAGAGCATGCGCCTTGCACGTGGGAGACCCAGGCTCTATCCCCAGCTCACCTCTTGCCGCGGGTCTTCCGCAAACCTCTGAATCACGTACTTCAGCTCCCTGGAAGAGAGGTGGCAGGCAGGTCACGGCCGGCCTGGGTGGATGGCAGGGGCGGAGGCAGGGGGTGGGGGGGGGTGGGTTACGGAGGAGCATCAGGCAGGGCCGACAGGGAAAGGCATGTTTCCAGGATGCTCCTGGCCTGGCGTGGACAGGCTGCGGAGAGCAGCCAGGGGGAGCCTCTGCTGCCTCTCAAGAGGCACAGGGCTCAGACTGGACCGGAAGGAGACCGGCCATGGAGGGTGACCCCAGAACAGAGGACGTGAGGCCAGGTGGAGGTGAGGAGGGTGCCGCCGGAGTACTCACTTGGTGAACTTCTCGTGCGCGAGCGCTCTGTACCGAAAACAAAGGGAACGCGGCAGTTAGCAGCACGCTTCCTAAACGCTGCCTCCACAGTTCGCCCTGGGCGTGTCTAGACTTTGTGTCTGACTTGGAGAACGAGGAGGGGGTTGAGAATGCAATGCTGACGTTTGTCCCCACTCAGAGCTCCAAACAAAGGCCTCCTCTGAGGAGGTGACAGATCCTAGTACGGTGACAGGCTGAGCCCCTGCCCTCCTGCCACAGCCATGGCACTAGCCGGTGCGCGAGCTCGTGCAGCGCACGTGGGCTCCAGGGACCAGGTGTGTGGTTAATCGCTCCACAATCAGGGCCTGGCTGCACTAATTACCACTGCACATCGGCAGGCAGCAGGGGACCATTCTTCAAGCGAACTGCATCACGGGCCACCGTCAAGTGCGTCCCTGGGCCTGTGGGGAGAGTGGCTGTAGCCAATGACGCCACAGCCCTTCCGAGACCCAAGCAGCTCTCAGGAGTCAGATTTCTCTGGTCTCCAGACCTAGGTCCCGTGGGGACAGGCCGGGCCAGCAAATGGGGCAATTACCGGTGTAATGCCTCCCTCGGTGGAGCTGCATTTCATAAACACGGGCTCCTTAATGGGCTCCGGAGAGAGCCCCAGCAGGCCCCCGAGGCCTGGCCTCTTCACATCTATCAAAACAGACCTAGAGGCACGCAGAGACCTGGGCCCCAGGCAGAGCTCTCGGCTCCTCGGGGCCCTGGCCACAGATGGCACTCTATTTTCCTGTGATGCATCTGATATTGGGATGCGGGCTGGCAGAGAGACAGAGTGTCCATTTCAGACCGAATGCACACTGGAGTCTGAGCTAATCACCACTAACGGGCGTGATCAGAGGCTTCCCACGTTTCACCACGCTGCCAGCAGACAGTTGTGAGTGCATCTGTCTTTTGGTCTCACCGACTCTTTGAGACAGGAGTGGCAGGTGTTACTTCCCATCTGACGCATGCTGACGCTGCTAACTTACTGCTGCAAGGCACCATGGGAAGGCAGCTGCCTCCTGAGCGCCTCCCATCCTCGCCACAAAACCCCAAGGCCTCTAGGGCATCCACCCTGCTCTCCCCTGCTCTCCGCGGACTGGCTGTGCCCTGCAATGACGCTGCCCAGGAGGCTTCCTCGCGGAGGTTCAGGGGCAGTGGACTTACTCTTTGGGGAAGGGAATGGGCTGAAGCAAGCTGGCCAGAGACGGTCTCCAGTCATCGTAGTCCGACCTAGAATGAGGAAGCAGGAGGTGAGGGAGGTCGTGAGGGCACGGCTGTGGACGGCCATCCTGGCGTCCTGGCTGGGCGGCAGGATGAGATGCCCGTCCGGCGGGTTCGCCCACTACACAGTCCAGGAGTGGGAGGAGGCCACAAGGGTCTCATGTCCACAGTGTGGTGTGAGGTCACCAGCAGACCCTGGCCAGTCTTCCAACGGCAGGATCAGCTACCTACTCCCCAGGATCTCAAACCAGCCCCACCTCTGAACAAAGGTCTTGCTGTCACCTCTCTTGAGCCACCAGGAGGGATTAGGGACCAAATTGTGTCCATCCACCCAAATCGACATTGAAGTTCCAGTCCCCAGTACCTCCAAACGTGACCGTATTTGGAGATCAGGCCTTTAAAGACGTGTTGAGTTAAAATGTGGCAGAAGGTGGGCCCTGGCGTGCCCAGCGAGAAGCCTCGGGAAAGGCCACCCTGCTGACACCGATTCCAGTCTCCTCGGAGTGGAGAGGAAATGCGCTTCTGTGGGTCACGCCATGTGGTCCTCGGGGTCCTGTGACAGTCGCCGAGCACACTGACACGGGGCACAGGTGAGGCCTGCAAGGCCGTGCTCACCTTGGACCAGAACTGGAGGGACGGGTGTGGGCGCCATGCTGTTTGACAGCAGTTCAGGGGACCCTCCTATCTTACTGGACGCTTCTATTCCTGCTTCCAGACGATAGCTTTCTTCTTTCTACAGCTGAGGCTAATGGCAGTCACAGTAACAATAAAGAAAGCTAATGGAAGCTGCGATTTCGTCGGCCTTTCTGCATGCGCGCATTAGAGCTATACACCTCAGTTCATTTGCTCTTCACAAGAGCAACCAAGTAGATAGGACTATGACGGGCCCTACTGAACAGATGGGGAAGCCTGAGGTTCAGAGAGGTCAAGCCAGCTGTCGGGGCTAACACAGCTCTGGCTGAGACATCAAATCCTGGCTTCCCTGGCTGCAGAGCCTTGGCTCTCACCTGGCCAACAGCCTGTGGCCAAATCTTAGCAACACCAACACACACGTGGGTAAAGGTGGGTGAGACCCCAACCAGAACAAGGGCAGAGCACCTACAACGACTATTTCATTTCATTCAACCCTTGAGAGGCTGCATCCCTCCGGAGATGCGTGTGGCCGGTGGGCTGCTGAGACAGCCACACAGCTGGGGGATGATAGTTCAGGTTCCAGCACACCACTCCACCAGGTGACACCAGGTGCCAGGGTGCCACGCCCAGCCTAGCCTCTGGGCCTGACAACAGAAGTGAGTGCCCCGTCTGCGTTGGCCCACGAGTCTGCAGGGGTAGCCCAACTGAGTCCCAGTTACCCGGAGAAGCTGCCAGGGGCTCGCAGAAGGACTCCTCTGCATACAGTCTTAATGCCACTGAGGTTCTGCCTGTCTCTGAGTCGCCGTCACCATTACAACTGACCATGTGCCGCAGGAGGGAAGCAACCCCTGGGAGGTCCCTGGGTCAGTGGGGCTGCTTCCCGCCCCACCAGCACAGCTTCTAAAAGAAGCAAGTTTACTGCCAATTTTTGCCCCAAGAAGTGGAGCAAGAAGGTCCAGAGACCTTCGGGGGCGGGCGTGCCAGTGTCTGGGTCGAGAACACACAGTGCACCATGCGGCGCAGCTTCCTGATGACTCCCGTTTTACAGATGAGGAAAACTGGGGCCCAGAGCTGCTTTGTGACTCCCTACCAGTCACAGCTGGTGGTTGAAGTGTGGCCTCAGGTCTCTAAGGCCACGACCCACCTTGTCCCCATGCCTGTGTCTACACTGGGTATTTGTAACCGACTTCCCTAGCTGCGTTCCAGAGTTCTCTGGCTTAGAGGACTTCACTGAAAGCAAACCCAGAGGTAGGCGGCGCTGGCCGAATGTCCTAAGCCAAGCCTGGCCTCCACGGTACAGAGCTGGGCCCTCCCGCAGGGAGCGAGAGCACTAGGGGCCGTCCCTCCCGAGCAGAAGAGCTGTCCTCACTCCGGCCAGGCAGGGTCCCGCCTACGCATCCCCTGTGGTGGGTGGTGGCCTGGGATGTGGCTGGTGCTTGGGAGAGGGTGGCAGAACTGAAGACCCCGTGCACACTCCAGACCCACGCTGGTCCCTGGGACCACCGGACTCAGCACGAGCCTGGCCAAGTGGCTGTCCAGGCCTCAAAGCGTGGCACAGGAACCACGTGGTTCCAGGCTGCCTGAGACGGGCTTGAAGGGGTGGAGTGAATGGGGGTCTGGAAAGTCCCGTTGGGCCCAAGGACCAAGACTCCCTACTCCAGACTCACACAGGACAGGGACAGGGTCCCAAGCACACGGCTCGGAAGCGGCACCGCCCAGAGCAGACTGGGACCTGTCTCCTCTGAGTTTCTTCTACCAGCCGGGCCCGCAGGGAGCCTGTCCAGGACAAGGCCTGGACCTCAGCGTGGTCCCGCAGAGCTGTTTCCCAAAGAGATGCTGCCCTTCCAGGAGGCTCCCACAGGCACGGGCCACACGAGGCACACACGACCACAGCTACACAGGCACACAGGGACAGACACGCAGCCCCCAAACAGACTTCCATACCCACCGTCTGTGCAGGCACATGCTTTGCACACAAATTCTCTCCATACACACACACAAGGCCACACCCGGACACAAGCATGCACGGCTCACACAAAGAAGAAACACACCAGCTCATACACACAACTGCACACACACTCAGCCACTCGTGCGCAACACCAAGTCAAGTGCCTAGACACACCCATACTTGTGCAAGACACTCAAAACATCCTCAGAGGCTACTATGGGGAAACCCAAGTGCGGTTCACACCCATACACACCCACAGCCATGTAGACACACACACAAGCCAGAAAGAAGCCTCGCACAAACCACAGTGTGCAGAAATGTCCACGCACACATAGTCACACACAGTCACGCACACACCCACGTGTGCCCACATACCCTGCAGTGCGGACACCCTGTCCCTTGTATCTCTCCACCACGCTCAGCCATGCTGGCTGCGCACCCTTCTGCAGACCCCAAGCAAGTGTGTGCTCTCACACATGCCCAGGCCTGCCCCACCTCGCACGTGGCACGTCAGCACACGTGGCAGTGCCCAGTGGCAGAGCGGCTCCCCACCCGGTCCCTGTGGGGGGCGGCTCGCGGGCACTCACAGCAGCTTGAGGATCTCCACGTAGCAGCCGAGCGTGCGGTCGGCCTGGGGGCCTAGCTCGATGCTCATGGTGCTGCAGGCGGGGCTGACCATGAGGCAGTCGATGAGGTTGGGCTCGCTGTCGTTGCCCGCGCTGGCCGTCAGGGCTGGCTTGGCAGTGCTGGTGCGTTCCACCTCCACGTGGATCTCACTGGAGGCCACGACCACCGACTTGAGCCGCGCCTCGGACAGCGTGGCTTCCTGAGACACCAGGTCCGGGCTGGGGTGCAGAAGGCGCAGAGGTAAGGTGGGCTTTCGGTCGCAGGGCTGCTGGCAGCCGTTCCGGATCTCCTTCAGGCTGGGGGAGTTGTCGCGGCTGGTGGAAGGGAGGAAGAGGCAGGTGAGAACCGGCCGGGGTGCTCCAGGGGCCCCGGCAATGGCAGAGGCCCCAGCCCCCACGCAGGGCGACAGTGCTCAGGATGTGGAAGGCACCAGGATGCTAAGTGCCTCCGGAGCCCCATGGCAAGGCCTGGAGGGATGCCACCCCGGCCCCTGCTCCAGCAACGGGGTGCGGCTCGCCTACAGCCCCGCGGACAGGAAAGAGCGGCTCTGGCACTCAGACTGGCTCACAGGCCCCTGAGAAACACCTGCGGACCGCACAGAGCGAGTGCCTGAGACAGCCACAGGCACCCGGGGCTCCCCTCCTGCTGATTCCACTCCCACTCCCACCTTGAAGCCAGTGTCCTCCAGGGTCTCGCTCTACTGCCCACCCCAGCCACATGAGAAAGGCCAGCACCTGCCTGCCACCCAGGAGCCCACCTCAATGGCCCCCAAACCCCCGAATGCCATCCACACGCCCGTCACAGCTGCCTGCCCAGGGCGTTACTAGAAGTAAAAGGGCCCTATGGCACCCTTAATGTCACATTTGTTTGGAAAATGTGGGGCCCAGTGGTAAAATCAGGCCTCTTCACAACAGGACTTGTCAGTGCCTTGACCTGCTTAAAGCACCTCCCTCCTCTGCGAGCTTCCTAACGCACCTGGTTCCCAGCGAGGCACTGATGGGCAGCCTAGCAGCAATGGGTGTCCTGTGGTGCCCACAGGCTGGCACTGTGCGGATGCTCCAAATACCAGTGCCCAAAGTGCTCCCGGAGGTTCAACGACCCCTGGAGTCAGGGGGCTGGGGTCTGAGACTGACTCTCGGATGCAAAGCCAGGCTCCTCCCACCAGAGTTCTTGCAAGATCTCGGGCCTTGTGCAGGTGCCCTCCTGTGGGAAGTCACCCTGGATTTCTTCCTGCCACCGAACTCTAAGCCACAGCTTTCCCCCAGTTGGATACCAGGAACCCCAGGGGTATGTGGGACATCCCAAAGTCCAATTAGATCAGAACCTCCAGGTGAGGCCTGGACACGAGTCCTGTTCAAGGCTCCAGTGTGTGTATGGTCAAGGTTGAGATTCACTGCTCCAAAGACCGAGTGCCACAGTGTGACTAAAAGAGTGTTCGCCCAGGCTTTCCCAAGTGAGCCTCACGTGCATGCCCTGGGCCTCCAGTGAGAGGCTCACTCCTGGGTGCAGGGTGTCGGGCACTGGTGTCTGAGCAGCAGCACGAGGGGCCTGTGCAAACTCAGGGAGGGTCTGAGTTCACCCAGCACCTGCCACGAGCCAGGGCCGAGCTGAGCCCACCAAGGGTGTTTAATAAATCTGCTTTAAACTTTGCTGGGGGAAAAACAATCCGCTGGCCAACGGCCAAGAATTCTGTGGTCGATGGAAAATTGCGTGTGGCCTGAGGGGGGCGGGGCAGCCCGAATACCTCCTTTGGTTCAGACCTAATTTGCTCCCCAGTGCTCCACGCTCCATTTCCTTTGTTTGCCGTTGCTGGATTTGGGAGTGGATTTTCAAGGCTGTTTGGCTCTGATCGGTGATTTTCCCGAGAGCCACGCTAACCTGGGTCGAGCTGTCTGTTCTTGTGCCTGTGAGTACATCATGTGCCCACCGGAGCTCTGTGGACAGCCTGGAGACGCTGTGGCTTCATCTTGGAGGGACTGACCAATGGGGTGTGAGGGAGCGGAGCCCAGCAACATCTCCCTGGAGATGAGTGGCTTGGGGGTACCTGGAGGAACTGGCAGCATCGGCAGGGACTCCTTTGGGCTCTGAGGGGGCTCAGCTATGCTGAGCAGGGAGTTGAGGCCAGCCTGGGGGGAGGCAGCAGAACTCATGCCCCCCCCCGCCCACCACCCCAGACCTCTGCGCTCATCTCCTCCAACCCATCCTGCATCCAGCAGCAGCGGGAACTGAACCTCCGGCACTGAGATCACAGGGGTCCCTCCTTCACTTAAAACCTGGGCCGACTCTGCAGCATTCTCAGAATGAAACCTGCCGCTGAGACAGTGCTAGCCCACCCACAGCATGCCTGCGAGCCTGTCAGATCTGCAGTCTCAGCCCCCCACCACGTCTGCTTTTTAACACCATCCCCAGCAAAGTCTCAGCACAGAGCCCTGCCCGGGCCTGCCTCCCTCTCCAGCTCCGTCTTCTGCTGCTCTCTCTCTCCGCTCCAGGCACATCAATTTCCTTTGGCTCCTCCCCTGCAGAGCGCCTCTGCCTTCGGCGTGAAGCAGAAACAATCGCGTGGGGAGGTAGGAATGCAGATGCCCAGGCACGCAGCCCAGAGGAGCTGCATCCAGGAATGTGCTTCTGAGAGTAGCCGTCCAGGGGGCTCTGGGGCAGGTGCTCAAGGACCACTGACAGAAAGAGACCGTGACCACTGCAACCTCATCCCTCTCTGTGGGCCTGTGTGCTGTTCCCTCCACCTGGGTCACCAGCTTCCTGACTCTTGTCCTGCTAGCCGCAGATCTCGGCTTGCACAGCACCTTCCTGAAGGATCCTCCTAGCCTCCCTGGAGCAGGGGCCTGGTGTGGAAGTCAAAGGAAGCAAGCAAACAGTGCCAGGGCCACTCTGATTCTAGCAGAATGGCAGGCGGCCGTGGGCCCAGGCACCCTGTTCTTTTTTTGCTAGGGACGCAACCTGCAGGATGTGGGTAAATGTCTAATAACCAACTCTGCAGGAAAAGACACCCTGGTTTGTAGCATCTGCCAATTTCCACGGCCTAAGTGTCCCTGCTGCCACTGCCTTCAAGTGACATGGCATCGCTGGCTGCAGGGCTGGGGAGCATGCCTCCCGAGGGCACAGGAGCCACCCCAGCACAGCTGGACCTATCTCGCCACCGTCAGTGGGCATGGAGGTCACCTCCACACACACGCCTGGGCTGCAGCACCCCAGCCAGGGCTCTCAATGGCATCTGTGGGTGGAGAGCTATCCTCTGCCCACCAGGAGCCTTCTGTAGCAACAACCGCGTCCAGACAGTCCAAACTCCCTGGGAGAATTGCTCCTGGATGAGGACACAGGGCAGGGTGCGGGCTGTTTCCAGGAGCCCGGCAGCTTCCTGCCCAGGCGCCCACAGAGGTGGCCTCCATTCTGCTCTGTAGCCACAGTGAGTTTCGCCCAGTCTCGAGGGACATGGAGAAAGAACCACAGGACAGAGATCCTCTGGGTCTGGCCTTTCCGCGCTCAGTGAGGTGCTCCACGAGGTTCCCTGGTTCAGGGATTCTGGCTACTATGCACAGATCCTTGGGCGGTGCCTGCAGCACCTGCCGATTCGTTTGGGATAGTCTATCTGCCCTACTGTTGTGGTGCCTTCCAGGTGGTAGACTTCAGTCTGAGGCCGCTGGAAGCAATGCTGCCGTCAATGCTCTCACTCGTGTTTTTGGTGACAACACCGGGCAGGTGAATAGACAGTGGAACCCTGGCGCACAGGTGTGGCTCTCCTTTCCAGCTGTCTGGAACCTTCCCAGGAGGCTGAGACCCCAGGCAGACGCGATGGCGTGCCTCTCACCTCATCTCTCACTGCCCCGATCAAACCATGCTGCGCTGCGCTCAGTTGTTCCCGCCACCTGACTTGGGCAGTGTCCGCACCTGGCACATGGTGGTGGGCCGGGGGTGGGGGGAGAGCGGGAGGTGGGGCTCCTCCACAGCACAGTGTGTGCTGTGTCCACCCTGTCCCTCCCCACCCCCAGCCTTCCCTGGGCTGTGAACCGGGAGAGATGTCCACTCTCCTTGTCCGTCTGCTTCCTGCTTCAGGTGCCCTCATAGAGCCTTGTGTTTGCCATTTTCTGCTCCTGTCCCACCCCCACCCCAGTGCAGGTGTGCAGAGCACCCCGTAGGCCAGTGAGTCAGGTGCCAGGACTGGAGCCTGAGGTGTCCTGTGAGCCTCTGTGCCCCAGAGCTGGTGTCCGAGGCCAGGGCAAGTGGCCACCAGTGTGCATGGGCAGTCTTGGGTGGCCGCAGACTGTCTTGACTTTATTTCCTGTATTTTTCCTTTCTCTACTTACATCTGCTGTTGGCCCTAGGACAGACAACCAGCATGACCTCCATGCCCTGAGCCCAGAGTCTGTCACATGTGAGTGTCAGACCTGGCGCTGAGGGCGTTGAGAACAGCAGCCATCCCTTTCAATGCTCTGCCTCATGGGAAAACCCGATTTACACAGCTGCTTTCCCATTCCTCCCCCTAAACCTCAAAGCACAGTGTGTTTGAGAAGTCCCATCTCCAGGGCTTCTGTGACTCTGAAGATACTCTCTGCATCCCCAGCTACAGCAGTGCCTGGACACTCTTGATTCCTTGGAGTTGTGCAGTCAACTGTCTGAACAACTGTGTAGCTGTAGGAGATACCATCACATGCCCCATGTCACTTCTCCTCCAATGGGCCTCCACCAGGGAGGAAAGGGATCGGGAAGGTGCCCGGTGTCGGCCCTCGAGATCACTGAGCATGCCTGCAGTGGTCACCTGCTTGTTAACTCAACTGGACTAGCTGTCCTCTCTTCCCTGCCTCCTTCCACCTGCATCCTGCATCTGCTTTCATCTGCATCTTGGGCTCAGAGTTGGCTTTGCCGGACCTCTTCCTGTCCCCTGCGGCCTCTCTGCTCTGCCTGGCTGCGTGCACAACCCTACTTCCCACCTGACACCATCCCACACGCCGACTGCTCTGCTGGGTAGAACCTCAGCCTCCAAGGGCCAGGCAGTGGTGACTGTGCTCGGTCCTTAGCACCAAAACCACACCTGGCCCGAGGCAGGTGTCCAAGAAAAGCCAGTCGAGTCCTGTGTTCTCAATGCCATGGCTGGGGGCGGACCTGGAGGCAAGCCCATGCCGCGCCCACACGTGCACATAATACCCCCGCGAGCTGCTCGCCGGGTGGTGCGGGTTCTCAGCACCCTCCCAGGGCCGTGCCCACCGTCGACAGGCCCAGGGGACTTGGCAAAGGGCAGTCCAGGCCAGCAAAACCTGTCCACCTCCCTGTGACCTCCACGCCCCGGGCGGCACTGACCTGTTGATGAATTCCTCGTAGCAGGAGTAGATGGCCGCCAGGCACACGGCCACCAGGTTAGGCAGGACCCGGGGGTGGGGACAGTGCCCTGTGGGGCCGTGCATGCTGGAAGAGAGCGGGAGGCAGGGTGAGCCAGTGCAGGGCGCCAGCCCTGCCCAGGCTCAGGGCTGCGCTGCACAGCTGCTCACACCAGGCTTGACCCTGGGGGGACCCACATGGGCAGCTGAGGGCCAAGCTCCAGCTGCAGCCAATAGACCCAGGGTGCCCGGTGGAATCCAGTCAAGTGGCCTGGCCTGCTCCCCTGTGTCAGCGGCTGTCATCAAAGGGAAACAGCCCTTCTCCAGGGTGACAGTGAACATCCAACTTCCTGGTTTGTAGAAAGACTTAGCACTGGTGCCTCTATGTCCTGGGAAGGCTGCATCTGCACCTGCTGGTTCTGGAATAGCTACTCCTAACACTCTTCTGTACTCTCAAAAGTGTACTTTTTGGGAGAAAAATCATTACGGTCACCTGGGCTTAGCATGGGGTCTGGGGCAGTCACTATGCCCCCGGTAAATGTCAGTCATCACCACTGGTCACGGCTATCTCTGTGCCTCGGTGTTCCCAACTGTAAAATGGGCCAACTGCAGGCTGGCAACATTTCTAGGGAATCTTTGGCATGGCCACTGTCTCCTGTTTACTTCTGCTTGGTGCACCACGGTCACATGTGAAACTGGAAGGTACACGGCATGATTCAGCCGGTTTCGTCCCGGCTCTTCCCACTGCCTGGGTTCCCCACCTCTACTCTCCGGATCTGCCTTCGATTTTGCACAGTGTCACCAAGACCGGCCTCACCTGGTGAAGCTCCTCTAACCACAGTGGGGGCTGTAAGGGGAACCTGGGGTCCCCAGGGCTCTGGCAGGACACAGCACTTAGGTTTAGAAGTGCGCTGGAGGGTCAGGTGGGATACTTGAGAACCGTTTTAAGCACCTTGAATTCCCACACTCACGGGGGAAGTGGGTACTTGGGGGTCTCATTTCAGAGATGAGGAAACTGAAGCATGGAGAGAAAAGCAAGGAGAGTAAAGAACAAAACAAGCAAAGCAAGTGGACAAAGCCCACAGAAGTGCCCAAGAGCAAGAGCAAATGGCCACCTTTAGTCAGGACTGGGAGGTGGACCTAAGTCCTGATGACTCCAAGATGACCAGGGGAGATCCTCTTACCCACCCAGCAGCACAAGGGAGATGCCAGCACTGCTTAGGACTTCCACCACTTCCCAAGGTCCTGCTACTGAGCAACACGCGCCCTGCTAGGGGCTGCCTCATGTAGCATCTCACTTAATTGCACAACTCCCCCCCACCCCAACAGAGGAGGAAATAGGATTAGAGAGGCTCGCACAGGGTCACCCAGCAAGCCAGCAGCTCAGCCCATGCACGGCTGGGAGGGTCCAGTGGAGTTCCTTGTCAAAGCTGGGACAACCGGGCTTTGGAACACCACCCCCAACTCCCCCTAGGCTCACGGAACAGGTGGTGCTGGGCCGGGAGGGAGGGAAGCGGGCTCCCGGGCGGGGAGAGGCAGCCAGAGACCCACCTCTGAATGAACTTCTTCACCACTTCCATCCCTGCGTTGAGCTCGTTCAAGGCGAGGATGTACTCCTGAGTAAACAGCCGCAGTCGCGGGCACTTCCCAAAGTCCTGCAGGCAGAGCAGAGGGTGGGAGTTGGGGAGGCAGCCTGGAGCGGGTGGGGGCCAGCCCTGCTGGCGTGCAGAGACCGGAAGCCCCGCTCACGGTTCAGCACCTTCACTGGAGAGCCAGCAGTGCCCTGCCACACACTGTAGATGACCCATGGCCAGCAGTGCCCTGCCACACACCGTAAATGACCCATGGCAACCGGGAGCTGTTTGGGCTTGGCCCCTCTTCTGCAGAACCACAAAGGACTTGCAAGGTCCAGCCAGCCTCCCACAGCCCTGGGAGGCTAGATACCCTTCCGGGGCCACCTGAGAGTTCCGGCTCCTGCTCTGTCTGAGCTGGCCCTCAATCCAGCAGAGTTGAGGGCCTGGTGCAGGTCTCGACTTGGAGAGGACTCTGGACTTGCTGGGGGTGTGGAAGAGGCAAAGGGAGCACCAGACAGAAGTAGTTCCCCGAGTTCCCAAACCACCAATAGTGAGGTTCCTGCTCCTTCCCTGGAGTGAGGGAGGGGCAGGTGGGAAGGTGGCCCACATGCGGACTGTGCCCGGGAGCGGCCTCCCTGGGGGCTTCCTCCTGTGTGAGGTGGGCCCAGCCACCTTGCTCCAGGACCCAACTAAGGAGTGTCTCATGACACTGTGCTGAGGCTAGAGAGAAAGCCACCACCAAAGGTGCATGGGGACAAAAGGCAGATGGAGAGCCGGGGGATGCTGTGTGTGGGAGGGGTCCTGGTGCTGCAGGACTCCTGGATGTCCCTGGTCTTCCCAACACAAGCCTGGTGTCCTGGGCAGTCAGGAGGGTGAGCCCAAAGCCATCTCGCCCAGCTCTCTGGACAGTGGAGTGGCTGGCGACAGGATGCTGGAGGACACCTGGTGCCCCAGCTCATCCTCTGCCCGCCCCAGGGACCCATGAAGGGAGCCACCTGAGGGCCAGTGCACTGTGTGGAGGAGCGACGGCCCAGCACACGCAGGCCTGGGTTCCATCCCTGCCCCACAAGCACTCCATGGAGAGGAGAACCACCCGGATCAGGGCTCTCGCCTGCAGAACAGGTGAGGGGAAGACTCCCTCCCGGCCTCATGGGCCTGCCCCACCCCCGCTGTGGGGCTCTGGGATGCAGCTGCTGGGGTGGGAGGGGCTGAACAAGCCCCCAGAAGCACGGCTGGGCATGGGGGTGCTCACACGGGCCTGCAGCCACGGCGACCCACTGAGCACGGAGTGGTCCTGAACGAGGCTCAAGGCTCTGCCGTGCGCTGCTGCGCTGCCAGGACCCCAGGGCTGGCCCTGCCTCAGCCCCTCTTCTTCCCGAGAGCAGCGAGTGCTCCTTGGTCCCGTCCGCAGTTCTCTCGTGACCCCACTTGCGGCGTTTAGCCAGCAGACACCCAGCGTGAAGTGGGACCTGGCCGCTCCGCGGTGCCCAAGGCCTAGGAGTGCTGGGGTGCTCCTGCCCAAGGCTAGGCCATCACACCTGAGCAGTTCTGAGTCTGCAGGAAGTGTCGGTGGCCAACACTCAGGGCTGCGAGACTGACCTAACGCAAGGGCGACCGTCAAAGTTTTGACTCTCCCTGATGTCGGATGCCCCCCAAAACCCTTTTGAACAATGACTACCATGGAGTACGCAAAAAACGGGCGCCCCAGGGCATGATGCCTGGCCCGCCATGCTTGCCTTGGGCACGTAGCTCTGCTTTGATGAGTTGAATCCCTACAAGAAACACCCTGTACTGCCTGGGCCCTCACCAACTCCACACCCCCGAGACTTCAGAGCCAACAGGCAGAGGCCCTGTCCTCCCAGCTGGCCAGAGCAGACGGGGCTCCTCCTTGAAACTGGAGGAGCCCACGTCAAGGCAGAAAGCCCTCCCCGCCCAGTTGTCCTGGAGACAGAATCGCGGGGGCTGGGCCCCTTCCAGGTTCAGAAAACAAGAAAGGAGTTTGCCCCACATCTAGGAGGAGTCCAGAAACAGGCAAATCTCCCAAGGGCGTGTGAAGGCTCAGAGCAGAGAACGGTAAACTGAACTCCCCAAGGCCCCAGCTGGCCCGGCTGGGAGTGGCCGCCTGGGACGCTGCGCAGGGGAAGGAGCCTGGAGCGGCTTCTGGTTCTGCAGGATGAGCGCTGCGCCGATTAGGATGCTGCCATGAGTGCGGGAAGGGGCCGAGCCCATGCCGCACACTGCCAGCCTTGACTGGGGAGGGCCAGGAACCTGTTCTTCTGGGCACAGTGTGGCCCACCCCAGGAACCAGGAAAGGACGTCACTAAGGCAGGCTGCCCTCTCCAGGGGTGCTCCCTGCGCCAGGCGACCTCAGCGTCCAAATGGAGGCTGGTTCGGGACCTCGTCCGTGGGAAAGGGCCCTGGCCTCGGTGCCTGCTCCTTGGTCCCTCACAAGCACCCACGGCTGCCCATCAGACTGGGTAGGGCACTGGGCTCCTGTGCACACGGTGCTGCAGGGCTATCACGAGGCCACGACACCGCGGGCACCCTCCCTGGCTCTAAGAAGGCGTGTGAGCATCTGGGTACTCCTCCGCCATTCTGACTGCTAGCTGTGACCCCAGTGGCCGGGCAGTGGACCTAGCTAGCTAAGCCTGTCACCTGGGCAGCTCCCGCTCCCACCAACGAGGGAACACCAAGGGACACAGGTCACGGTGCCTCTGCTCTCACAACTGGGAGGATCGATTCTGGAAAGTCCACGCTTTATTCAGCTTGCCATCATTTCCGCCTGACGTCCCTTTTCTGCTCTGGGGTCCCACCCAGGATCCGGCATGACATCTGGTCACCATGTCTCCCTGGGCTCCCCGGCTGGGCCACCTTCTCACTCTCCCTGGTTTGGATGGCTAGATGGTTTGGAGAGGTATTTTGCAGCTGGTGCCTGAGTTGGGATGTGGGTGAGGTTTTTCTTGTGGTTAGACTGGGGCGATGGGTTACTGGAAGGGGTGAAGGGTGGTCTCCATCACTTCACCCCAGGTGCCCACTGTCAGCACGAGCTGCTGCTGCTGACCCTGCCCCGATGGCCAGGGCTCCACCACGGAGCTGCTCTCTCCCCTACCACACTGCGCCTTGGGAGGAAGTTGCTGTGCTGAGCCCAGAGTGCAGGGTCGCCCTCGGGTCCTAGAGGGTGACGCCTCCCCCACCCTTGGGGCTGCTCTGCCCTGAACGTGCCTCCCAACCAGTGCTTCTGCTGTTCTAACCAACTGTGAAGGGCTCCTCCTGCTGTCTTCATGGAAGAACATCCAGTCAGTGAAGGTGGGTGCACGAAGCTCCCAGCTCCTTGAGCAGACTCTGCTGGACCAAACCCATCCCCCAAATCCGTGGGAAGGCAGGAGACTGGGGCGCGGTGGTTGGGGCGTCAGACACTCACCATGTTATGCTTGAGGATTCTCTGGACCACGGGGGTGAACACCTCGATGACCACCATGGACCGGGGCCGCTCTCTGCAGTGCTGGGGAGAGAGGGTGGGGCACCTCAGCGGGAGCATCCCGCGCACAGCCTGCGCCTTGCAGCAGGCCTGGGGACAGGGAGCCCAGAGGGGGAAACCAGCTTATTTTTAAAAAGCTTTCCTTTTTTACAGCAGGCTTAGGGTCACAGCAAAACTACAAGGAAGATGGCGCCACAAGTTCCACTAGCACCCGCCACTCAACCTCAGAGCTCTTCTGATGACACCCCAGGTGCACGGGGAGGCTTGTCACGGGCCATGAAGCCACACTGGCCTGCGGTCCCCTGCTTAATGGGGGTGCACCCCCGGTGTCCTACACTCTGGGTTTGGACCAACGTGTGAGGACATGGATCCACACTGTGGCAGCAGCCAGAGCCATTCACTGCCCCAAGGTCCCCTGCGTCCTGCCCCCTCAGCCTTCCCTCACCCCGAAGCCTGACCACCTCTCATCTCCATTCTGTCTCAACAGTCTTGCTTTTCTCAGAACATCAAACACAGCTGAGTGCCCCTTATCCGAAATGGAAGACAAGAAGTGTTTCCATTGTTTTGGATTTTGGAATATTTCTATGTACAGGATGAGACATTCTGTGGCTGGGACCCGAGTCTGAATGGGAAATGCACCCGTGCTTCCGTCCATTCCTGTTACACACAGACTGACTAGTTCTGTAAGTTCTACTACGTTTTTAGTGTGCCTGTGTGGAGACAGCGACGCCCAGCTGTGGAGTTCTCCACGCACAGCACCACGTCAGTGCTGGAGAAGCCTTGGATCTTGCGGCACTTTCGGATTTCAGATGAGGATCAGGGTTGCTAAGCCTACAGCTGGAGTCACACAGCAGGCAGCCTGATCCTTTCATTTCAAACATGCCTTTATGGCTTGACAGCTTCATTCTTTTTAACGCTGAGTATGATCCCACCGCAGGGATGCACCACAGATTTTTACTCCTTCGTCCACGGAAGGGTTCTCAGTTGCTTCTGAGTTTGGGCAGTTATGAATGAAGCTGCTATAAACATCTGTGTGCAGATTTTTGCGCGGACACAGAGTTGTTAGCTCATCTGGGTAAAAACTAAGGGCGCCACAGTCTTTTTTGTTTGATTTAAAAAGTGGCATGAAATAGGGTCTTGGGTTTGCTTCTTGTTTTGATCTAAAAGTTTGAGACTGTTCCAGAGGGTGCAGTCAAGGACAAGCAATCTGCTCCAACACGGTTCTTATTTATTACGTGACAAGACTCTTGCAGAACCGAGAGTCAGCATGCCGGGTCTGATGGACCTTGATAATCAGGTTCCAGAACACCCAGGATGTTGAAAATGCTCTGGCTTTAGCAATCCCGGCTGCTCTAACAGCGTGGTACTGTTTTTGAAATGCAAGGCCTTCATGCTGAGTAAACCCCCCCATTGTCCTGCGCGCATTCATAACCCAATTGGCCCCTGGAGGCACTGAGTTTCCCACTCCTGGATGAGGACAATGGACCTGGGATACGAGAAGCCAGGCCTTCTCTGGGCAATGAAGGCAGAGCGACTTGGAAACTGGGCAGGGGAGGCTGCCCTTGAGTCCACGGAGCCGCTTAGGCCAGGCTGCATCCCCCCAGCTTCTTCTTGGGTTCCCACCCCAAAGGAAAGTAGCCCAAAGTCTCACCGGACCATAGCCATCCTGAAAGGCATGTGCCCCCCATTTTAGCATCTGTGTTCCTGTAGGGTTCTGGGCCTTGAAACACACCCGGCACTTGGGGCCAGCAGAGGCGTAGGTGGGCATGACTGGAAAGGGTCTCCTGACGGACAGGCAGGCTGAAGACGAAGACGCAGTCCCGTCTCCTGCCCAAGTTCCTACGCTTGGCACACAGCACTCCATGACTGGGGCTGGGGGCCCCGTGTACCTGAGTCTCCCTCCTCCCTGGTGCCTGCTCTGAGGCCTCTCCAGCTTGTCTCATGGGTGGACACAGCCTGCTCTTCCCCTAAGGGCAGCATGTGACCACCAAAGGGGCAGAGGCCACCCTCATGTGCCCAGGGGAGCCTGGGCAGGAAGGAGGATGAGGTAAGTGAGGAAGTGGGAGTGGGGAGCCCGGGGAGGGACAGAGGCGGCCAGCACACAGCGAGAACAGACAGGCGGGGGTGCTGCGGCCTCCTCCAGGCTGTGCCTGAGCTCTGGGAACGCAGGAGGCCTGGCCCTGGTGCTGCTGGGCATCGCTGCTCGAGTCCTGCTGTGAGGCTGGCACCGGGCCCCTGGGAACGGACGCCTGACGCCATGGCTTCTCTGGGCTAACCTGGAACACTCTGCCAGCTTCCCCTGCCCAGGGAAAGCCCCACGGCTGCCCTACCATGGGCCAGCCGGTGCTTGGAGGAGCCTGAGCTAAGAATAACCCAGCTCTGACGTCAGCAGCTCAGAAAATCTCTGCAAACTGCCTCCCGAGACAGCCAGGGAGTTATTCCAGAAAACCCAGGTGCTCATCCCTGACCCCTGGGCTGCGACCCTGTTCTAACTTGTCACTTGTGTGGCAGAGGGGCTGTAGTCCTAAGGACAGGTGCCCTGCATGTCCTCTACCTGTATCTGGGACCCCGGCCCAGGCTGGTGGGCCTGGCTTTTCAACCTCTTTGTGCAAACCCACCCCAAAGCGTGCGAATGCGCCCCACTTCAGCAACTTCGTACCTTGCAAAAGAATTCACAGAGGTCTGGGGGGGGATGGTTGTTTTCCAGCAGAGGAGCAATGGCCTGAAAGACAAGGAACGAGTGTCAGCCGAGTGGGCCCCGGGTGGGCTGGGCCAGATTCCCACGGAAGAGGGGGACTGAAAATGAGAACGCAACCTTCTGCCCTCCTTTGGGCAGAAAAAGCCCATTTTCTGATCTGTGGACCAGAGCTCCTTCAAGAGCCTGAGAAAATCATAGCTGCTCAATTCATAATAGCCAGACTATGGAACCAACCTAGATGCCCTTCAACTGATGAATGGATAAAGAAACTGTGGTATACATATACAATGGAATATTACTCAGCCATAAAGAATAATAAAATTATGGCATTTGTGGGCAAATGGATGAAATTGGAGAATATCATGTTAAGTGAGATAAGCCAATCTCAAAAATCCAAAAGATGAATGATCTCACTGATAAGCGGATGATGACACGTAACGGGGGGTGGGAGGGGGGCAAGAATGGAGGAAGGAGGGACTGTATAGAGGGAAAAGAGAGGTGGGAGGGGTGGGGGGAAGGAAAAAAATAACGGAATGAATCAAACATCATTACTCTATGAAAATGCAAATGGTATGCTGTTACTCCATGTACAAACAGTTTATTGTTTACAATAAAAAAAAAAGTTGTACTAATTATAACTCAGATATTTGGGATTTTATATTCTGCATTTTTATGTATTTCAAGGTCCATTATATTTCTAAATTACATAGAAGATAATTGATTCTAATCTGAGGTGGACCATCTACCAACCTTTCTAAGATTAATTCTAAAATCATTCACATGGATACTCCTTGAAATGTTGAAGGTATCATGCAAAGGATATGACTTGTCAATAAGTTGTTAAAAAAAAAAAAAGAAAATCTCTGATCTGTCCTTGGGGAAAAATGCATGCATGATGACATGTATAAATCTAGGGGCTGCAAGGCCTGCTGCCACCCACCATGTCCCCTTCAGATCCATACCCTGGAACTGCGCACCGGACATCATAGTAGGCAGGCACCACGCCACTTTAGCCAAGGGTCAGAGCACCCTCGGGTTCTGGAACAAACCCCCCACAGGTGCCACGGTGCAACCCCACAGGCTGGGGGCACAGTCCAGTGCAAACCCTGGCTCTGCTGCTTGCTGGGTGCATGGCCATTAGAGCAAGTTGCCTGTCTCTTGAGGTCCCCGGTTTCCCACCTGGAAAGGGGCCTAGAGTCACCTCAAGGGTCACCTGCAGGGCAGGTGGAGAGCAGGACTTCAGCCTTCACTGGTGAGTCCATCTCGTGTACTGTGGAGGCCAAGTGGCCTCCCTGGCCTTGACTGACCAGCTGCCCCCAGAGCTGGTCATGCCCCAGGCAGGGGAAGGCTCACTGCTCAGCCTGAGCCCTGCGACCACATGGGGAGAAGGACCTTGGGCGGGGCAGTCCCCTTAGGTTGGGCCCCCTCCCTCCCCTGCACACCAGGCTCCTTTTTCCATAGGAATAAGCCAGGGCTGCAGGGGTGCGCGAGTGACCAGCTGTTCGTGTACAGTGTGGGTCAGGTGTGGGCTTGGTGCTTCCACGGCCATTGCTTCATTTCATCCTCACGACAAACTCATGAGGTCAAGTGGTAGCTTCATTTGTACAGATGCAGAGACAAAGGCCCAGGGGGGTCAGCGGGCTTGATCTGGTCAGAGAATGCCAATTTTTACATATATCACTAATAAAAAGAGTCCTTATCTTTGCAGAACTTTCCAACAAGCCTGTCCTTCTGTTCATCCTGGTAGTGCATTAGCTCACAGGATCCCCCAGTAGCCCTGTAAGAAGGGCACCAATATGTCCATTTCACAGACGAGGAGACTGAGACCTAGAGTATTAAGTGGGCTGGAAGTGACTGGAACGGACAGAGGCATTTAGAAAGAATGGGGTAGGCCAGGGGTGAGTCGGCCCTCTAGGGGGTCCCCGGCACATCTGGAGATCTCTATCCAGAAAGGGTGCTACTGGCCTCTAGTGGGTCAAGGCCAGTGATACTGCTGACCAACCAGCAATGTACAGAACAGACCCCCAAAGAATAATCCTTCCTCAGATGTCACCCATGCTCTGGTGAGAAACCGGAGCAGGTCATATACAAGACACAGAAGAATCTGGAAGACATTTTAGGTGAAAACCCAAATGCAGAACATCTGTAACATCATGGATGCTAAAAACGAGAAGCCACACGGACTCTGCTGCTGGGCTCCACCAGACAAGGGGGCGCTCCGAGGAGGGCACCGGGCTGGGCGGTGAGAACACGTGCAGACAACACTGCGATACCAAAGACAGAACCGTCACTCAGACCTGCGGATTCAACCAACTGTGGACCAAAAGCATCTGGAAACAAAATCGTGCCCGTTCTGAACACATGCAGAATTTTTCTTCCTATCATCCCAAACAAGAGCACAACAACTATCTGCAGAGCACGGATGCTGCATTGGAGACTCAGTCACCTAGAGACCACTTCCAAGTGTGCAGGAGGGTGAGACGTGCACTGCAAATGCCACTCGTGTCACACAGCTGCTGTGGACTGTCACCTCAGGGGTCTGGAATTGATTCCCCAGATACGGAGAGATGACTATTTTTAGCAAAATTGGAAATTCTTCCATTGCTTGTCCAAGGCCACAACCAGGTCTGAACCTGGCTTGAGCCCACACTGGGTGTGAGGCTGCTGTCTTCCCTGCCAGGCTGAGGCTCCCACAGTGAGTGGACTCCAGCTGGGATCTGGAGGCCAGGCCCAAGCTGCGTGGTGATGCCCAGCTGTGACCGCCAAGGGTTCCTATGGGTCGGGTGCTGGCCAAGGAAATCAAGAGAACCAGCTCACGCTGCAGGGAGAACAAGCAGAGAATGACCACGCACTGGGAGAGGACAGCTGCCCACAGGCCAGGCACCAGGAGCTGACCTGGGCTGGACAGAGGCTCTGGGAGATGTCCCAGAACAGCGACAGCCATGGTGACCAGGGAATACTGAAAGGGAGGCTGCAGAACGCGGAGCAAGGCCAGGCCGGCCACCAAGCCTTCCCTGTTCTCGGGCATCACACAGCAGGGAGGCTCAGCCTGGCCAGTTAAGAGTCCAGCTCAGCCAAATCAGCTGGATAAATGCAGCCTGGGATTCTCACATCCAAACTTCTTTCCCAGGCTCCTCAGGAATGAGGAGGCTTTGCTGTGGTGCCGTGGTACTCGGGGAGCACGGGGAGAGGAAGCTTCCCGCTCCAGGACCTGTGCTGGCCAGTCCCTCCACCTGCCTCTGCGCATGCTGTCCCCGCCTGGACTGCCGTCCTGTTGCCCTGACGCTCCCCAGTCCATCCATCAAGACTCGGCCCGGCCCCTCCCAGAAGCCCTCTGTTCTCTTCCTCCCAGCACCTCCCTGACAGAGGAGGTAAATCGCCCCCTTGGCGCTCCCCTGACACCCAGAACCAGCTGCGGCCCTGGACCTGCCAGGTGCCTGGACACCACACCTCCCTGGCAGGTCATCTCCTGCGGAGCTCTCCATCCGCACAACAGAGCGAGGCTGCAACACACGCACGCTCCCGCGAATGACCATTAACGGACACTACGCTAGGAAAAGGTAGGGGGGACCCGGGGTGGCCAGGTTGGCTCCTCCCCCTGCCCTGCAAGAGAAGGCACGGGATTCTGGCAAACAACCCACCCAGAACCTCTTCTGCGCCAGACGCTGGGGCTGGGGCAAGGCCAGAGCTGCGCCCGGGGCTCACTACCCTCTGTGCACATGGGAGCAGCTGGGCTTGCAGGGCTAGGGGTTGGGCTCCAGGCCCCGATTCAGCCTGAGGGGCACAGGGCCTGGGACACTGCTCTCCTGGGACAGGCTGCAGCCACAGGACCTCCTGGGTCAGTTAGTTCCAGGTTCTCTCAGGACACACAAAGCTCTGCCTCTTGCTTCCATGTCAAGTTCTGTCTCCCAGAGTCCTACCCCCTATGCTTTACAGTCCAGCAGTGCTGAAGTTCCCAGAAATATGTTGTTACTTTAAATCTCTGAGTCCTTGCGCGTGCTGTTTCCTCTTTCCAGGATGCCTTTACTGCCTTTTGCCATCTGGAAAACTCCTATTGATCCTTCAAAACCCAGCTCAGACATCACTGCCTCCAGGAAGCATCCTGGCTCCTCTTCCCAACCCTCCACACAAGTCTCTTCCTGCAAGAGACGATGAGTTCCATCATCTCAGTACCTGGGGACTCAAATATGGGCCTTGCACGCAGTAGGTGCCCATCTTCCTTCTTCCTAGTGAGAGTCACATTTCAATAACTTAAAATCCCTATATAGGTACTTTACTCCCAATGGTGCATATGTCATTGTTGAGCCCAGAAAATCCCATCTTACTTTATATTTGATAGGGAATTAAACCCTATTCTATTTGCAGATTAATTAGGAGACAGGTCCTGGGTAAGAAAGAGACCATTGACTTTCTGCTCACACAATGACGGCTCTGCCACGTTCCGCCCCCCACTCCCCAGCAGACCCAGTCACAAGCGTGCAGAGTGATGGCACCCAACCACTCCGGGGTCCAGGGGGCTCTGAAGTGCACAAGGGTGGGAGAGCACGTCTCGCTGGACGGAAAAGACAAAACCATGCAAAGGTCGGAGCTGTGGTGCTTCCGGAAGGATCCCAGACTGGCTCTGGGAGGACAGAGGGTGGCGGTGGACAGGAACTTACCACGATGATGTTCTCATGCTCCTGGGTGGTCAAGTTTGTGTTCTAAAGGACAGAATGGAGAGGGGAGGAAGACAAAATTAAGAAAACAATGTCTTTAGATTTCAAAGGTCCAGCGCCTCAAGCCCTTCCAGAGTGTTGTCACTTGTTCTTCCTTTTGTTTTGTGGGGCTGGGGCTAGAACCCAGGGCCTGGCACATGGCCGCTGAGCTACAGCCCCGCCCAGTGTCCCTCCGTAATTCAACAGCTCAGAACACCTTCCATGGTGGGGCTGGAAAGTGGGAAAAACCCAGGGAGGATGCACCCGAGGACTGAGTCCTTGTCATGGCCACGTGACCTGGTGGCGGGCAACGTCTCAGGGAGACTCCGTTTCCACTCGGGTGAGTGGGGATCCTGCTGAGCACACCCCCCGAGGCTGCCCTGAGAGGGCAGGGTGCTTGTGGTAGTGACACTTCCTAGAAGTTGGAAGGCAGGCTCGGGACACGTGGAGAAGCAGACTTTTTAAGTCTCAGTTCAGTACCAGTTAGTCTTTCAGAGCAATATCATTATTTTTATTTTATATGAAGTAGTAAACCCAGTAGTTAACCAATTAACTATATCCCCAGCCCTTTTTTGTGAGATCAGGACTCTACCAACTGAGCTATATCCCCAGCCCCTCCCTAGCCCTTTTTTAAGACAGGGTCTGGCTAAAGTTGCTTAGAGCTTCGCTAATCTGCTGAGGCTGGCTTTGAACTTCCAATCTTCCTGCCTCGGGCTCCCAAGCCACTGTGGTTTCAGGTGTGCGCCACGGCACCCAGCAATATACATTATTTCAGTAGTTCTCAGACTCGGTTCCCGAGAAACACTGGTGTGCCATGCGTGTGCCCAAGATGTCTTAGCTAAGTTCAAATTCTACCAATTGACTTTCAAAAGTAAAATCAGGTTGAAAGGATTAAACTTGCTGTGATCTTAGTTTTGTCCTCCTGATCTGGCATCTGAGAAATGCTCGTGTCTATAACTGACATCCTTAGTGTGTGAAGCAAGAAAGGGTGAAAACTCAAAGCAGCCCCTATTTCTTTTTGGCAAGGTTTTGTGGTGTGTCCTGTGCTGAGTCTGCTCTGCTGTTCAGCGGCCTCCCTGATGTCCCTCCGTATTTGCTAGCAGAGCCCGGTCTGCCGCTCAGGAAGCAACTCCTCACCTGAGCAGTGCTGGCGAGATGGACGGCCCTGGCGTGCCAGAGGTTTAAGGGATGCCGGGCTCTGTCCGGGCTCCCACCGCCCAAGGCAAAGGAGAGCCCGCAGCAGGGAGTGCTGCTTCTGCCCAGGAAGCTGCGGCCTCGGACACGAGGGAGGCCCGACCCCAGGGTCGAGACGCCCCGACTCCAGGGAGTGCTGACCTGTGATACCAGGAGTCTGGGAACACACGTACGGAGGCTTTTTGGGTTCGAACACCTTTTCCTGCTTTTGTGGACATCAGTGGAGTCTGGGTGGCCTTTTGTGGTATAACAAACGCCCGGCTATCTGTCCTGGGATGAGCTTGCCTCCTCCCGGGCTGTGTGAGAGTTCTGCTCTGCTCTGCCCACTCATCTTGCGTTAGCAGGCCAGGCTCTTGCTACCCCCCAGACTGGGGAGCTACCCAGGGCTTGCAGGGGTGCTCGCCTGCACAGTGCTCAGGTAACAGTGACGGGAGAGGAACCTGTCTGTCCTCACTGCCAAGCCTCATTTTCAGTCACCCATCCCGGGCTGAGCTCCAAGGGCACCCTCAGACCTCTCCGAAGTCTTCGGTGACCCTGGATGCCAACCCCTCATCCCAGTCATCCTGCAGGGAAAATTCCCTCCTCCAGGCCCCCCTGGGGAAGAGTGCTCACTGAAGCCACCACACTGGATCCCAAGCACAGTGGTCACTCCACATTGTCAACAGAGGCCAGGGAGGCTGGGGACGCCTGGCTTTCTTTGCTGGTGGATGAAAAATTCTTGCTCAGAAATGCCTGTCACCTCACAGCGCCTCCCCCTCCAGATCCTTCCATCTCCTGGCCAGTGTGGCAGTGCCCGGAGCATCTCTGAAGGAGGCCTAAGAACAGCCTGAGTGAGGAGCACAGAGGCAGGATGCAGCCCCATGCACTGTAACCCGTCACCCTGTCTGGACACCTGGCTGAGATGTGCACTGAGTCCAGATCACAGCCAACTCACAGGACACTGAAAACGTGACCCCTGCTCAAAGGCACCCTGGCCATCGGGCTTGGCCCCAGGGTTTTATGTGTACTGGATCCTGAATTCTGTGACGTGGATATCTGTCTCAGCCCCAGCTCACAGGTGAAATCCTGGGCAGGGAGAGGCCTAGGCGTCCAAGGCCACCAGGCTACTGCTGGGGTGGGACCAGCTCTCCTGACTCCACAGCTCGCGGCCTAACCACTCTCCTGTGCAGTCACGTCTCCCCAGTCCAGGTCTATGTGACATTTCCATGCCAGAGTGTGATTCTTGCGATCAGGCCAACCTGGGGAGGATGTAGCCAGCCACCTAGCTGAGTGAGCCACACTGAGGAGAGGTGGCTAACTCCTCTGTGCACTGTAACACTCGCGTGCAGGGCCCTGGAAGACTCTGGCAAGTCTGAGGCTCTGTCAAAGTGAACCATCGACTGTACGCCCAACACTGTGTTAACGCCTCTCGGAGAGACGCTGAGCCTTCTAGGAAGGGATGCTGAGCCCGTCTGCCCAGATGGGAATGCCAGCTCTACCGCTCACCACGGGCTAACACTGACCCCTGGCCTGACACACAGTAGGAGCACAGCACATGGAAGCTTCTTCCACTTTGTTTCTTTTAAATATCCTTGTCCCTCCTCTTGGGGGGTCAGCACTCAGAAAGCCTTGCTTTAAAGCCCAAGAGGAGCTGGCCACAGTGGCCACACCTGTGATCCCAGTCACACCAGAGGCTGAGGTAGGAGGACCAAAAGTTCAAGCCAACTGAGCAAGAGCCTGTCTCAGAATAATAAAAGGAATGGGGATGTAGCTCAGCAGTAGAGCACCCTGGGTTCAAGCCCAGTGCCACGAAAAATAAAACAAGTAAATAAACTACAGCCCCAAAGGCGGCGAAGGCCAACAGGTACGCGGCTGCTGGGAACTCGCCTAAGATGGGCTAGACATGCTGCGGGCCTGGCGGTAAGGCGGTAATGCTGAGGGCCTGCTGCCCTCTCCCATCCTGGCGACGTGCCTACCTGACCTCATCTGACAGTGGCGTCACGGCCCAGCTTGCTCCACGTGGCCTCCAAGTCAGAGCCAGGCAGCCTCCACCACAGGGCTGAGCAGGGCGCTCAGTGCCCTGGCCTGTGTCCTCGCTGTGAAGGCAGCAGGCCGCGCTCAGGGAGCAGGTGAGTGCCGTGAGAGAAGCTGGGTGTGGCCGCGGGCTCGGCCTGGCTCGTGAAAGGGGAGCCGCCGGCCCTCCCTGGAGAAGCCCGAGTGCAAGGCTGGCACGGGGCACGCGGTCTGGGAATCAAGACCTCGGCAGCAATTCATGTCAGAGCCTGACTTTCCCCTTTGGCAGAGCAAAGCTGTCCCTCACTTGAGGACACAGCTGTGCCCTCCACCTGCGCCGTCGCTGCTACCCACCGTCTACCTCTCAGCCCACCTCCTCCCAGTGAGGGACCCTCCATCAGCACTGCAGAGGTTCCTGGACCGAGGGGCAGCAGCCTGGGCCGACAGAGCGGGCAACAGGGCAGAGGGCACTCGTAGGGAGCTCGCAGCAGTGACCCAGGAAAGGGAGCAGGGAGGAGGGACCCCTCTGCTGGCTGTGACTCGTTCATCTGGGGTCATCAACTGCAGCGTGCCCAGGGGCCAGGAAGGTCAGCGGGAGACACGCTGATGTTGGTAAGCTCAGCACAGCACCTGCTCCCGTGCTCCCACCTGACCTCCAGCAGGACTGAGTGGGATCGCTCACTGCTGTCTCCCGGCGGGGACACAGGCTCGGGAGCCTAGGGGCTCGACTTTAGGCCAGGCACAGAACAGAGCCTGGCAGGCACACACACTCCAAGAGAGGGGCTGCCGGGGGCGGGGCCAGGCTGTCGAATGATCAGACAGTGGGAAACTGCAGCTGATATCCTGATTGTTTTTAAGAGAAACCTGGAAACTCTCGTGTTGCAAAACCTGTTTTTTAACCCTTTAGTGAGCTAAAGGAAGCCTTTCGGGAGGCTGCAGGGGGTGACAGGATGGAAAGCAGACACAGGTCAGAGGGTGATCCGGGGTCACAGGTGCGTCACCCTCAGGAATGACCAGATTTCCAGAGTCAGCACCTGGAACCTGGGGGACCCTGCTGCTGCAGCTGTCACTGCCACCAGCCCAGGCTCTGAGTATGCTCTGGGGGCTTGGTGGGGCATCTCTTCCCCCCTCCCTTCTACAGTCCGTGGGTGGAAGCAGCTGGACCAGCACCCGTACCCCAGGGTGGGAGACGCTCACTCCCTCTGCAACAGAGAGGATGCGCCTGGAAGGAGCTGTGAGCCTCTGCTTTTGGGACGGGGCTGGCGCTCAGTGGAGGTGAAGGCAAATGACTTACAAGGGGACAGGGGTGCAAGAATCAAGCCTGGGGACATCTTACTTCTGAGAGCAGTTTTGAGACGATTTCCAGTGGGGCTTGGTTGATGGAGTCATCCTGCAGGGGGGATGTGAGGGCCATGTCCACCAGCGTCCGAATCTCCTTCAAGACAACTTCCCAGCGGCTTGGGTTACTCAGGACTTTCTTGTATTTGTAAATCTTTTTCTGGGAGGGAGAGAGAAAGAGACAAGGCACATCACTGATTCAACAAGGGTTGATCAAAGAGTCCCACGCATTAGAGTGTGCAAAGGCCCTCGGGAGGGACCACCCTCCCCAAGAGGAGGGGACACCTGAAGAAAGGACCAGCTTCGCCCAAGACCAGGTGCGCCTGCAGACAGTCAGCTCCAACACTGGACAGGCATCCCCACACTGTTCCCACACGACTTAAAAAAATAAAAAGCAGCAAACGATATCTCTTTCAGATCCCATCTTCTAGCGAACTCGCCCCCAGGATCCCAGTGCAGGAAGGGTGGAAACTTTCACAGCCCACAAAGGGGCTTTCTCTGAGGTAAAGGCACTGCTTCTGCAGATCCTAGGAGGGGTCCTTGGAGAGTGGTGTTCGGCTACAGAACAGGACAGCTGGGATAAGGGCCAGGACTTCGAGCCCAGTCAGGCGGGGGCTGAGCCCAGAAGACGCCGGCAGTCCTGAGGTTGAGCACTACCTGGCTGGAGAGGAGATGGGAGCAGCCTCACCTCCGCTGGCACCAGCTCCCAAGGCCAGGCTGGCTGGGGCGGGGGCTGCTCTGCCTCTGAGGCAGTCGGTTCCGCCTCTCTGACATCATGGAAAGGCATCTGTGGCGGAGGTCCCAGCCGAGTGCTGTCTCCACGGCTGCCTGCCCCACGGCCCGCCTGCCTGGGAGTCTGAGTGGATGCACTCCTTCATGAAGTGTGCCACCCCTTGGGGAAATCCTAATTTTAGTGTTACCGAGCCAGCAACCAGCTGGGGCCACCTGTCACAATCTCTGAGACAAAGTCTGAATGAGGGAAACGAGAAGAAGAAGGGAGGGTCTCCCACTGATCGCAGAGGCTCAGACAGAAGCTAGCAGGCCACCAGGGTCTGAGGACCCAGTGCCAACAAGGAAGTATTGGGAACATACTCCACATCACTTGGAATGGTCGTGGGGGTGGGCCATCGTGCTGGAACAGAGGCCCCTTCTGTAAACTAGGCAAAGATGCCTCTCGGTGTGGAACCCGTATAAACCCTGCACCCATGTGGTCCATTCCTTGGAGATAACTCAGAAGTACAGTCCAGGCAGAAGGGCCAGCCCCTACGGGAAGAGCTCTGATACCTGACTCATCCCTGAAAACCTCAAGGCCGTGAAGCATACAACCTACAGCAATAAAGGTGCTGTTTTCCTTCTGTGTTTTCACACCCCATGCTTCTCTGGGGCCCCTGGCTCGCTTGTCATGCCCATCGCCACCATCACCCACACAGACTGGCACCAGGTGTGTTTACTCTCACCCTCATCTCACTGATCTTGCTCACAGCTCCCCCTTCTCCCTCCTTCTTGTTCTTCCACCTGTCCACCTGCCTGCTCGCTCTCCTTGTCCACCCTCCTGGCCTCACTGTGCCTTGCCCACTCCCCCATTCTGCATCAGGACTTGGAAAGAGGCCCCGGGGCCAACAGGGGAGGGAAGACAGCGTGCGCATCAGTGGGGGTGGGGAAGTCAGGAACAGTTACAGAGCTCGGGTTGGGGGACTGTCAGAGCGCACAGCAAGTTCTGCTGGGGGCGCCTTCAGTGGCTTGTAAACACACTGCCAAGAGTGAGGACAGGCACACCGAGCATTTGTCGAACTCCATTACTTTAAAGGCAAGACACGTCTGGTCTACCGAGGCTTCTCTGGAACCGTAACCAGCAGCCTTCCCAGTTACCAGCGGCTGAAGCTGCCCTGCTCCGGCGTGGGGAGCAGAGCGTGGCGGTGCCTGTCCAGGCCTCTGCAGGCAGAAGAGGAAGCACCCACCTCTACCACAGAGTGGACGCTTCCCAATGCACACCCAGCCCATTCCAGGAGGTGGTGGCCCCTGAGCCCGGAGCCTGTGGTTTTAGTTTATACCCAGAGATCTGCTTAATTTTTAAATGACCATGAAAGGATTACAAAAATTCACCCTATGTTAGGAACCCAAAGAAAACCACGCTGATCTGGACCTGAGTCTTCCCACAGGAAGTTCTAGATCCAAGCATGGTCTGAGTTCTCAGAGCCCTCTCTTCTGATCAGCTGTGACTTATTTCTGAAAAAATAATGACTTCATTCTTTTTTTCTGTGAACGTGATGCATGTTCATTAAAAAAAAAAAAAATTTAACATACTGAAAAGCACGAAGGAGGAGGGGAGACTCGAAAAGGCCTCCACAATCCTACAAGCCAGAAATGCCGTTGTAACGTCAGGTGAGCATCCCTCCAGTCAACGATCATTATGATCTGCAGAGTACGGCCAACCCATGGGGCTGGCAGCTGTCACTGCAGCCTCCTGCATTCCACAGACAGAGCCACAGAGGCCACCAGTCTAAGGCAAAGCATGCCTGCACAATACCTGCACCAGCGTGGCTTCAGGGAACAGCCCCGTTGTCAGAGACGCAGCCTCAACACTCACTGGGGGCCTCCGCAGAGCAGGGAGGACGACAGCTCTCTGGCTCTGTTGGTGTCTGAGCCCTGGCTTCAGGGGCAGCACTCCCAGTCAGGCACAGTGGTGAGCTGGTACCATGTGCCCAGCACTGTGCTAGGTTGACAAGCACTGTCTCATTCAGTTCTCACTATAACCCTATGAGCCAGGGCCTGGCCATAGGTTAAACCCCTGGGAGTGACCCTAAAGCAAGAGACTGGAGCACAAATGGTTTATGACTCGTGAAGTTATAGGAAACACCAATGGGTGAGTGGGAAAGGAGATGGGGAAGAGAAGACAGTCAATAAACAGGGCGTCCTCCAGCCTGATATCATGGGGGACTGTCAATGTCACCCGCTGCTGGGCACTCAGCACAGATCTGCCTTGGAGTAAACCATCTGAGATATGGGGAGCAGGGCATTTGTCCACTGACCCCCTTTATTCTCCAGGGTTCTTGCTGCCTGTGTCCAGGTCAACACAGTCCCAGAGCCACTGACCCACGTGGTTGTGCAGAACCAAGCTGTCCACAGTGAGTAGCCTGCAGCTAGCACGGGCAGCTAGGGGTAAGGCCTCAGCTTTTGCTGTAGGACCACCAGCATCCTTGATTTATGAGACCGTCATGGTCTGGGGAGGGGAAGTGACTTGCACAAGGTTAAACAGCCAGGAGGAGACAATTCAAGAGGCCAAAACGGGCTCTGGCCAACTCCAAAGCTCTTGTTCTTTCCATCATGCTGGTCAGAGACAGTGAAGAGGGGTGGAGAGGTGGGATGGATTCTCTAAGAGACACTGAAGAAGGCATCCAGAATGGTGGGTGGAAGCGGGTGAGGGCCAAGAACAACCCCATGAGGCTCTGAAAGCTGATGCCAGATGACCAGAGGGAGGAGGAGCCAGGGATGGGCTGTGGGAACAGCAGGCAGAGGCTGCACCGTGAGTGAGAGCAGGCTGCTGTTCCAAAAGAGGCCCTGAGCCCTGGCACGTGCAGCCTGTCCAGGGCCACAGGGCCCTGCCACTCCTCAGGTGACAGATTAGCATATCTCATCCCGGGAACTCTGATGAGCTCACCAGGCAATGAGTCATGCCCTCGGCTTGGCAACATGGTCCTCCCCCATCCCTCTCTGCCAAAAGGGGTGGGTAGCCTTGTAGTTGTCCGGTGTGGCCCCCACAGACACCGGATCCCTTTGAGCTGGGAGGTTGGGTGGACAGGGGCCTTGGAACAGCCTTGCGGCTGGGCACGCGACAGGTGTGACGTAGGAGGGAGCGGACTTAAGTAGGGTTGACAAAGTACGGCACGCGGGCTCAGCCCAGGCCCTGCCTGTTGTCACATGAGGACAGATGGTCTTATGTTTTTTAAGGGTTTTGACATAAAAAATAAAAACCCAAAGAATATGCAACAGAAATTGAATGTGGCCCACAAAGTCCAAACTTATGTGCTATATGGACCTTTATAGAAAAAGTCTGCCCAGTTCTGGCTCACAAAGTCAAACCCCTGCCTACGAGTAAGTATGAAAAAAAGATGCACAAGGCCATCAGCCATCAGGGAGAGGCAAGCTAAAACATGAAGACACGCCATCTCGCCCCTGCCAGCACAGCTGCAGTCAGAAAGATAACAGCAAGTGTTGGCGAGGATGGGAGAAACCGGGCCCTGTGCTCTGCTGGAGGGAAGGTAAACGGGTGCAGTCTGACAGCTTCTTAAAACGCTGCACACGCGCTTCCATGTGGCCCAGCCGTTCTGTTCAGGGAATCTGTCCAAGAGAACAAAGACCTGCACACGAAACTACTCCCACACCCGTCAAGGGTCGAACAGGTAAACAAAACAGACAGCTCAGCACCCACGACACCAGAATGCCGCACCGTGGGCGAGCCCCACCCATCACGCCTAGCGGAAGCAGTCAGACACAAAAGACATACTGCATGATTCCTTTTTAGAGAATGTCTAGGAAAAGCAAATTCGTAGGCAGAGAGCAGCCCAGTCGTTGTCCAGGGTCGAGGAATGGCAACAGGGAATAAAGGCAAATGAGCTCAGGGCCTCGCTGGGATGGAACTCGGGTGCAGTAAGGGCAGGACTTGAGATGCACTAACACCGCCAACTCCACATTTACAATGGTGGTCAATTGTACCTCCATTAAGCTATTTTTTTAAAATGACATCTTAGGGTGTAGAGATCATCAGGCAAAGCAAAGGGCAGCAGGTCTGGTGTTAAGAGTACAGGATCTGAAGCAGACTCTGGCTCGTCTGTGCTTTACTCCATCCACCAGTCTATCAGTCACTCATCTATCCACTCACCATCCATTCATCCACAGATCTCCCCACATGCCCACCCACCTATCTTCCATCCAATCACCCAAAAGACTATTTGGAACTGTTCATTAGGATAGGCCAAGCACTGTGTCAAATACTAAGGATCCCTGGGCGAGCACAGCAGACAGGCCCTGGTGCTCATGAAACTTACAGCCTGTTACTCGCACCTTAGTTTCTTCATCTGCAGAGCTGGAAAAGAGTAACTACTGTCAAAGATTTCCCATGATTATCCCTGCAACATAGGTATATTTAAAACAGCCCACTTCCTGGATAAATAGCAACTAATTACTGTCACACCTACCAAGTCCTGGGAGTGAGCGGTCCAGAACGGGAGGCTCCCAGAGTCTGTGACTCAGTCCCACCAGCTAACGACAAACAGTCAGCAGGGAGCGCCTCCTGCTTCCCCGGCAGAGCCAGCCACTCCATCGCTGCCCTCACCCTCTCTGCTTGTCAGGGAAGGGACGTTACCTGGGCAACACCCGCCATCTCTCTGGTAACCGCTCCGGCGGCAGAAGCAGGCAGACTCTGGAATTCTCAGGCCTGGGAAAGCAGAGCTTGTGGGTTTTTCCTTGGGAGACAAGCTGTCAACAGGAATGTGCCCCTCGCCAGGAGAGGCGTGGCTCAGAATGTGCTGGAAGCAGGCCTCGCGAGGATGGAGCTGCTATTCTGCTGCTCGATGCAGCCTCTGAGGCTCGCACGCACACAAGCACGCATGCTCCCACCACTGTCGGGGAGAGGACGCCACACGGATGCTCCCAGGGGCTGCGGGTGGGAGGAGCACCCCACCGGCAGGAGCAGGCCGGAGGCGTGGACTGGCTTTGTCTCTCCAATGCAGGTCCTAGGGCACAGCTCCAGCCAGAAAGCCACTGGCCCCAGTGGCTGCTACCAGTGAACTTCATTAGAATCAACGGAAACTAAATCCAGTGCCATGGCCACACGAGTCACACTGCAGTGGCTAGAGGTCACCATGCTGGATGACACAGAGAGCACTTCAGGACAGGCTAGGCCAGCCCTGAGTTCCTCTGTTTCATAAAGCAGCAGTTTACTCCCTTTTGAGTCCAAGTGCCAAGGTAAAATGAATCTACACCTTGTTTATACAAGTAAACAACCACTATCTGCTCAGTACAACCACAGCTTGGCATAAATGGTAAGTTAACCATGCTAATAAACATTGACCACCTGTGAACTTACCAAATTAAGCCCCAAGTACAGGAATGCAGGAGATCAGATCCCTAACAGAGAAACCAGGGCCACAAGCTTCTCAATCCCACAAGTGGTAACCCCCTCAAGACCTACAGAAGGAGAAGCCCCCAGGACCGGTGATGGTGGCACCCACCAACCCTCATTAGACCTTAGGGCAAATGCAGCTTAAGGCTGGCAGCCGTGAACTCTGGCTCTGCAGTGGTTCAGCTCAGCTCAGCTCAGCTCAGTCTCCCGGCCCCACCTGGCCTAAGTCCCTCACCCTGACAGCTCTGCTTCCTGGTGGAGTCCTCATTGGTGGTTATCTCACCTGGCCACGTATATTACCGTGTGGAGTAGGGTGTGTCAACTGAGTGTCCCAGGCAAAAGTAATTAAGACTGGAACAAAAGAACCCATGACTGCCTGCCTTGCGGCCATTAAATGACCCACCAATACTCGGTGGATTGCTGCTGATGGGAGAGCTGCTGGTAGCTTGTGAATTTCTCCTTATTCAATAAATTCCAACCCTGTGAAGACACAAGGTGTCTAGTCTATGTGAGTGGCATACACCTCACCATGCAACATGTTCCAAAGTCTTTGGGTCCCCTCTGTCACCATGTCCCAGGGGCCCAAATACACTTGCCTGCTTCTCCCCATGGCTACTGTGTGCTTGAGCACATGGTCCCTGCCCACCCCCTCAGGTGGGGACCCCAGCCTCAGACGTCTCCCCCAAGGTCTGCCAAGGTTTGGTACCCTCGAATGTGCCTTGCACACCCAGGGAGATGACTGGTTGGTTAGTGCCATGAGTGCCGGCATGTCAGGCCAGTGGCTCACAGGTGCATCCTGTTCTTGTCACCCCCCCACATATCTTACTGGTGGCTATAGTTGTGCACACTGATGGGAGCTCTTACATTTCCCTACACGTCACCAGGTAACTATAATTTGGCAACATCACTCCCAGCACTTCCTCTCTCCCTGCCACCTCCCACCCTTGGTCCCTTTCCTCTACTGATCTCCTTTGATTTTCATGAGCGCCAACCCCCACCTTTTTTTTCTTTTTTTCTCTCTTGCTTCCACATATGGCCTTTTGGGTTTGGTTTATTTCACTTAACATGACTGTCTCGAGTTCCATTCAAATGCCATAATTTCATTTTTCTTTATGGCTGAATACAACTCCACTGTGTATACATACCACATTTTCTTTATCCATTCACCTGTTGATAGACCTAGGCTGGTTCCATAGTTTGGCTATTGTAATTTGTGATGCTATAAACACCGGTATGCATGTCTCACTGTAGCAAGATACCTTGAATTCTTCAGGAAAAATACCAAGGAGTGGCACAGCTGGGGCACACGGTCTTTTGAGGAAACTTCATGCTGATTTCCATAGTGGTTGTACCAATTTGCAGTCCCACCAACAGTATAAAAATGTTTCTTTTTCTCCACATCCTCTCCAGCATTTATTATTTGTATTCTTGATGATGGTCATTCTGACTGGTGTGAAATGAGATTTTGGTGTAGTTTTGATTTACATTAATTGTTAATGATGTTGAAAGTTTTTTTAATGTTTATTGGCCATTTGTATTTCTTCTTTTGAGAAGTATCTGTTTCATCCCATTTGCCCATTTATTAAATGGGTTACTTGCTTTTTAAGTTTTTTGAGTTCTTTGTATATTTTAGATATTAATCCTCTGTCCAAAGAGTATCTAGCAAAGATTCTCCCCCATTCTATAGGCTCTCTGCAATTCCTAGTTGTTTCCTTTGCTGTGGAGAAGCTTTTTAATTTGATGCTGTTCCATTTATTAACTCTTGGCATCATTTCCTGAGCTCTCAATGTCCTACTGAGAAAGCTGTTGCCCGGGTCTAAAAGCTGGAGTGTTGACCCTGTGTTTTCTTTAGCAGTTGCATACTTTCTGGTCTAATTCCTAGGCCTGTGATCCACTTGGGGTTGATTTTTGTTCAGGGTGAGAGAGAAGGGTCTAGCTTTACTCTTCTACAGGTGTTGTCCCAGCACCATTTGTTAAAAAGAGTGTCTTTTCTCCAGTGTATGTTTCTGGTGCTTTTGGCAAGAATTAGATGACTGTACCTGTGTGGGTCTGTCTATCTTCTCTTTGTCTGTTTTTATGCCAGCACCGTGTGGTTTTTGTTACTACAGCTCTGTAGTATAACTGAGGTCAGGCATTGGGATGCTTCCAGCACTGCTCTTTTGGCTTAGAACCGCTGTGGCTACTTTGGATCTTTTCTTCTTTCAAATGAATTTTAGGATTGTTTTTTCTAGTTCTGTGAAGAATGTCATTGGTCTTTTGATGAGGATAGCACTGAATCTGTGCATTGCATTTGATAGTATGGCCATTTTAACAATATTAATTCTGCCTGTCTGTGAACATGGAAGGTCTTTCCATCTTTTGAGATCTTCTTTAATTTCTTTCTTCAATGTTCTATAGTTTTCATCGTAGAGGTCTTTCACTTCTTTGGTTAGATTTATTCCTAGTTTTGTTTTTTTTTTTTTTTTTTTTCCGTGAGGCTATTGTGAATGAAACTGTTTCCTGATTTCTTAGTAGGTTCGTTGTTAGGATATAGGAAAGCTATTGATTTTTGTATGTTGATTTTGTAACCTGCTACTTTGCTGAATTTCTTTATTAGCTCTAGCAGTCTTTTGGTAGAGTTTTCTGACTCTTCTAAGTATATGCTCATCTAATCTGCAAACACTGATAATCTGTCTTCTTCCTTCCCAAGTTTTATCCCCTTTATTTCCTTCTCTTGCTGAATTGCTCTGACTAGGATTTCTAGCACTATATTAATTAGGAATGGTGAGTGGATATACTTGTCCCATATTTTAGAAGAAATGCTTTCAGTTCACTCCCACCCACTTGTTGGCTTTGGGTTTTTCATACACAGCCTTTACTATGTTGAGGTAGGTTCCATCTATCCCTAGTGTCTTCTGTGTTTTTATCATGAATGCATGCTGAGTTTGGTTGAAGGCCTTCTCTGTATCTACTGAGGTGACTAAGTGATTTTTTTTGTCCTTATTTCTATTTATGTGATGAATTGCATTTGTTGGTTTGCATATATTAAACCATCCCTGCATCTCCAGCATAAAACCAACTTGGTCATGATACACAATATGTTGGTGAACACAATAGCTAATATTTATTAAGTATTTTTGCATGGAAGTTCACCAGGGATATTGTTTTGTAATTTTCTTTCCTTGATGTGTCCTTATCTAGTATGAGTGTGATACTGGCTCCATAGAATGAATCTGGAAGTGGATGCCTTTATATTTTATGGAATAATTTGAGGAACACTGGCATTATTTCTTCTTTCAAAGTCTTGTAGATTTGAGCTAAGAATTCATCTGGTCATGGCTTTTCTTTGTTGGAAGGCTTTTTATTACTGCTTCTATCTTATTACAAGTTTTTGGTCTGTTTAGGTTTTCTATATCCTCTTGATTCAATTTTCACAGGTATCATTTGTCTAGAAATGTATCCATTTCTTCCAAGTTGTCTAATTGGAGTATAAGTTTTCAAAATAGTCCCTAGTGATCTGCTGGTTTCTGTGAAGTCTGTGATTATTTCTCTTTTATTATTTCTAATTTTATTAATTTGAGTCTTCTCTCTTCATTCTTTTGGTTAGTTTGGGTAAGGATTCTTCATTCTTATTTATTTTTTTAAACAACCAACTCTTTGTTTCACTGATCCTTTGAATTGTTTTTTTACTCTAAAGTCCCTTGATTTTGGCTCTGATTTTAAGGACTTCCTTCCTTCTACTGGTAGGTCGTTTACTGGGGATCTGATTTTTCTCATGGAGGCCCTTAGCTACACACTTTTCTTCTAGAACTGCTTCATGGAGCTCCGAGGTTATGGTATGGTGTATCACTATTCTTACTTGAGGTTAAGAATTTTTAAAATTTCTCCCGTGATTTCTTCTATCACCCATTCACCACTCAAAAGCATGTTGTTCAATTTCTATGTGTTTGTATGGTTTCTGTAGAGTTTTTTGGTTTTGATTTCTAATTTCATTTCATTACAATCTGATAAGATGCAGGAATTTCGTATTTGCCAATTTGCTTTGTGCTAGCCTTCTCTTTACAACTCCAGAATGGCTTCCCTTAAATCCTTTTGGAATCAGACCATTGTTTTGACTTCAAAGATAACAAAGACCTGTGACTGTTCCCCATGTACCCCCAAAACTGCCCATCTGGCCCCAGGTCTTCATCATTAATTCAAGACTAGCTTATCTCTGGAGAGAGATGCCAAGGATCACACGCAGCTCTCAGACTTTGTTTGACACCTGCTCTCCTGTGCAATCTGCTTGTAAAATCACCCTGCGGCTCTGGCCTCAGCTTCCTAGGGAAGGAGACGGCACTGCCCAGGATCTGCAAGTTCCAGTGAGACACATGGTCACACTGGGGAACTGGAGGGCAAGCATGTACCTAATTGTGGGGTTTAAGTAATCAGAAGATGTTCACCTCACACCTACATTATATCACATCTACAAATCAATACCATCAGATCTCATTTTAAAATAAATATTGTAAATGCATGATTTGCTTGTTTTTTGTTACAGACCAGGCCCTTCTGTTCTATAAATGTTCTGAGAGTGGACTGAATATTACTTGCCTTTCTCTACAGCTGGGATTCCTCCCTTGCTCCTACTGCCTCTGGGAATCAAGGGACTTCGCCTGTGAGAGCCCACTTCTCTGGCTGCCTGGGGAGTCCAGCTCTGCAAGGCACCAGGTGGAGGTAACTACACACACACCACACACACACTGCCCACACACACATGCCACATACACACATTATTAAAGTAAAACTCACATAACCACAAAATTAACCACTGATCATTTTAAAGAGTTCAATTCAGGCACATTAAGTGCGCACAGTGTCGTATAGCCATTGCCCCAAAGGAAGCTCTGTACCCCTAAGCAGCATTCCCTACTCCCGCCAGCAATTGACAACCACCGGTCTCCTTCCTGTCTTCGTGAGTCCCTGTTCTGGACATCTTGTAAGAATGGAATGATGGCAGGTGGCCTCTTGTGACTGCGTATCCACTCGGCGTGACACTTTCGGGTTTGTCCACGTTGCTGTGTGTGTCAGGACTTCATTCCTTTTAATGACTGTGCCGCTCCACGTGCACACACCACCATCTGCTCCCCTGCGGAAGGGCATCTGGGCGTTTCGGCCCTGTGTGTGGCGAGCAGCGCCGTGCATGCTGCCATTGCCTTTTGCCGATAACAGCAGGTCTCCACCAGGACTGCCTGCACTTGCGGGTTCTGCCACGGTGCAGCGCAGGGTTTAGTGGGTCTTTCCGGGACCACGATTCAGACAGCACAGTTACTGCGCTGTTGCCTGTTGGTCCAATCACCGACAGATGTCCTTCCAGGACCTGGGGGTTCAGGATGGTGAAAGGGCACCTACTGTGTGGAGGGCAAGGCACAGCCCCATCACTCTAGCAAGCCACCAATTACGGTGATGACGTCTAGGAACAACTGTCGTGCAAGTGACAGCGGAGCACAGGAGCGCCCCCTTCTGGAGGACCCTCCATGGGCCAGGTCAGCACTCAGTGCTTTACTGAGTTGTATAAGTAGCCCCACTTGACAGCTGAGAAAGTGGAGGCTGAGGGGTTAGTCACTCGGCCTAGCTTTGCATACTGGTGCCACCGAGTGGTGTGAACCTGGCGCCTTCTCTGCCCTACCCGTGCTGCCACTTCCAATCATCACACACACGCGCACACACACACACACACACAAACACACACACACACACACTCGCCTCCTTGGCTGCCCAGGGGAGGAGCAGCCTGGCTGCAGTTGGGTGTCCAGCTGACATGTGGCCTGAAACACAGGCTCCCGGGGAGAGCGGCAATTTGTTTGGATGAGGGACACAGGCGAGGCACTCAACCCCCTAAGAGCCCACCAGAGGCAGCCTCGCTGCAGCCATTACCGTTGCCACAGAAACAGCAGGCTCTGGGGCAACTGCTGGTTACCTAGGAGATGACCTGGCTTTGGTGTCGGGCTCCCAGCTGGGCACCACGTCCTTCCTGCAGCTCAGGTCTGCACCTGGGCAGGCTGACCACCACACTGATGCTGTATGAATGCGACAGAAATTGCACGTGGCTGCTTTTCTCACTCAATGATGAGCCCCTTGGAGGCAGGATGATGCCTCAACTGTGTCTTCAGTGTTTGGCGTGGAGACCGGAGCCACTTGGGGTGCACGGCAGGTGCTCTTGGCATTTGTGAAAGGGAGGGCAGGGCGGGAGGAGGATAATCATCACATGTAACAGCTAACGAGTTGGTGCTTATGCGGCAGCAGGCCTGCGCCAAATCCTTTAACCCGTCGTCCCTGCACGGGAATCGCTGGGGTCAGGGTGGGCCTCGGCAGTCCATCGAGGAGCTTTCCGGGAAGGCGGATGCTCCTGACATGTGCGTGGTGAGTGGTAATCCACACACCTCTGTGGGGTGGACACGCCTATCCTGCCCCACGATGCAGAGCAGACTGGGGCAAGGAGGGATGGCAACCTTCCCCAGGGTCTCCCAGCTATTGCTGTGGATTCTGTTGGGCCTCCCCAAAAGAGCCTGAGTGCTAACCCCCGGGATCTGACTGTGGTCTTGTCTGGAAACAGGTTTCTACAGAGGCGATTGTGTATAGGGGCGGTCACACTGGATTAGAGTACGTCTTAAATCTGCCTGGTGTCCTTGTAGAAAGGCCACGTGGAGACACACACATGCACACAACATTGTGCAGACTCAGAAGAGAAGGTCATGCGAAGACAGGCAGACCCAGGAGTGACAAGGATGTGTGGCCCCCAGAAGCTGGAGGCGAGGTGAAGAACGCCCTCGAGCCAGAGGGAGGGGGCCCCTGCCCAAACCCTGATTTTGGACTTCTGGTCCCAGAACTGGAAAAGAACATATTTCTGTTTGAAGGTACCCAGTTTACGGCCATTTGTCCTGGGTCACTGAAAACCCACCCAGCTGGCTGGTAGCAAGCAAGCACTGACCCGGAGGTCGGCTTCTCAGTGCCCTGCTGCCGCTGTTCACGTGACTCCGTTTAGTCCATGGGGTGGGCATCAGGGCCCAAGCGAGTGGGTGAGGAGGCCTCAGGTCTTGGCTTAGCCTCGGTCTGCTTTGTTGGGTTTTACTTTCCTGGTGGCAAGCTGATGCCCTTTCCCTCCTTGCTCCCGGGGTGGGTAAAAGTGTGGCATTCACCCGAACACCTGCCCATCCTGCATAAGCCCCTGGTCCTTGCTGCCTCGGGAAGGTGCAACCAGGAGGCCTGTACACCTGGGCACCTGACCAGTAGTGATGTCAGGAGCCAGCTGGGGACCCAGGAGCCCGCAGGAAGAGCTTCCAGGAGAACCCGGGCGAGGACATCAGTTGGGGACTGACACAGGGTCCTTGGCAAAGCATGGTGGGGGAGGACCCTAACCCAGGGCTTTCTGTCACACCAGCAGCCACAGGCATGCCACCAACAACTCAGGCTGCCACAAACCAGCCAGGGTTCAAGCCCCAACAAGCCTGCCAGGGTTTTCAACCTTAAGACACACGCAGTCCCCGGGGCTTAACAAAATCTAAATACAGTCCAATCCCAGGCAGAGCCCATCAGACAGGTGTTGCAGATGGGTGGAACCCAGGCATCGATACTTTTTGGGCACTGGTATACTTACAAGTCCATCTGTACATATGTTCACAACAGCCAAAGGGGAAAGCAGCCCGCGTCCACCCACACCGAAAGCTAAACCACTGTGGAGCCAACGGGCGACAGAGTATCATTCAGCCTTAAAAAGAAAGGAAGCACTAGCGTGAATGAGCCTTGCTGAGGCAGCCGAGTCGCTCACACCAGACGGCTCCTGTACAAGTTCACTCATGTAAGGTGACAGGAGCAGTCAGCTTCACGGGGACAGAAAGCAGAATGGCAGCCGCCAGGGGCTGGGGGAGGGGGAATGGGCGCTGTCTTTTCACAGGTGTGAGCTTCAGTGTGGGAAGGTAAAGAAGTTCTAGAAATGGACTGTGGTAATGGTAACACAAAAATGTGACTGTGATTAAGAATTGTACACACAAGTACGGCTAAAGTGGTAAATCACATTATGTTTATTTTAATACAATAGACAAAAAACATGTTTAGAATCTCTAGATGGCTGGCCAGGTGTGATGGCACATGCCTATGATCCCAGCCACTCGGGAGGCTGAGGAGGAGGACTGCAAGTTCTAAGCCAGACTCAGCAACTTAGCAAGGCCCTAAGGAACTTAGAGAGACCTTGTCTCAAAATAAACTATAAAAAAGGTTGGGGATGTGGCTCAGTGGTTAAGCGCCCTTGGGTTCAATCCCCAGTGCCAGGGTCGGCAGGGGCAACCCCTATTTTACAGGCACAGAGACCACAGGGAAGAGGGGAAAGAGGAGCTGGCTCAAGACTGTCTCGGTCCCGGGTCCTGAAGGGACTGGGCTGCATGCGTGGGTCCAACCTGGCGCCCCGGTGCTCTAGAAGGGCTCTCCTGACTTCAAGAAGCCTTAAACCCAGGGGAGGCTCTTACCCTGCAAACCTGCCAGGTGCTGGCAGCAGGATGGCAGGCACGGCATGGCCCTCAAAGCACACTCTGCCCACCAGAGGCGTGTACACCATTTCTAGGAATCCAAGAGCTGGATGCAGCCACATGCCCCTGCCCTGAACCGGGGTCCCCTGAGCTTCCTTCTCAGTAGCTGGCAGAGGCCTGTGGATAGGAGGTGCCTCTTCCTTCCCAGGAGGCTGACCTGGGGCAGGAAAGCTTGCCCGCACCAAGTGGGTCCTCAGTGGGGTTCCTAACACTAGAAAGAAAAGACGGAAGGGGACCCAGTGTGAAGTGTCATGAGGTGGAGCCCTCAAGAATGGGATCAGTGTCCTTATCAAAGGGATCCCAAGAGCTGCACCACTCCTCCCATCGTGTGGGCACACAGTGGGAAGATCGCCATCTGGGAACAGGACACAGGCCCTCACCAGGCATGGACTCTGCCTTCACCTTGGGCTTCCAGCCTCTGGAACTGGAGAAGTAAATTTTGTTGCCTGTAAGCTAGCCAGTCTCTGATTTTGCTACAGCAGCCTAAATGGACCAAGCCACAGAAGGACATCTAGAGCCACCAGAGCTGGAAGATGGGCAGGGTCCCGTCCTAGAGCTCTGACGGGTGCCGCCTTAGCGGCCCTGGGGCACTCACACCAGCAGGGGAATCTGGCTTTGTCGGGCCTTCTGGCCTCTGCCTCCAGTAAGGCTCCAGCAAACTCCATCAGCAGTGCCCATGGAGGGCTACCTGGCTTCTGCCTCTGTCCAAAGCACTCTAGGGAGCCTGGCAGGTCCCCAGGCCCAGGCTTAGCACACCCGACACATCACGTCCTCAGCTCTTGGAATATTCTAGAGATTGTCAGACTACCCTCATCCCAGCCTGCAAACTCCTAGGAACAAAAGACCCTGCTTTTGCTCCCAGCGTGTGTGTTATAATAAACTGAGAATGGGCAGACCCACGTTTGGACTTCTTTCCTGCTACTTACGAGCTGTGCAGACTTAGACAAACCATGTCACCTCTCTGACCTTTATTTTCATCATTTATAAAATGAGGACTTTACTGGCCCTTTCCTCTTACAGCTGTTGAGAGAATTAAACTTAATATTTCAGGTTTGACAAATGGTAGCTACTGAGTTCAGGAGGGAAGTGCAAAACCTCAAGTGACCACAGGTCCACAATGGAGGAATGCGACTGTGGCCTACGGAGCACCACGCGGCCGTTAGGGAGTGGGAACATCAGATCCGCCTGGATCCCCTCCACCACCCAGAGCCAGGTCGGCCCACACGCTTGGGGATCCCACGCGCACGGCCAGGAAGGCCCCACGTGGGGCTGGCACAGCTCACTTCTTTGCAAAGGAGGCTGGGGAGGGGTCTGGGCGGGGCTCGCCTAGCTCCACAGCAGAGACGCCACTGGCTGAGGAGGCCTAGCCAGGCACTGTACTTCCAATCAAAGAGAAAGCGGGGAAGGAACCCCGGAACTTCAGAACTGGGATTGTGGTGGTGGTACTGTCCCTTCCAGAGTCTCAGAGTGGCCGGTCGTAGTATCTGTACTTCTTAGTGGTGTAGTGTATCACGTGATTTTTAAGATAACATGCGTTCTTTGAAAAATCGGGGTCGAACAGAACAGTGGGAGGGCAGAGAGCAGAGCTGTAAGCGGCACCCTGTGGGACGATGCCCGCGCTCTGTATCTGAGTGACGTCGTTTCGTGCGTTCCCTTCTGTGTGCGCACACATGTATGTACACACATCTGAGCGCGTGTGCACGTACACCAGCCCACGGGGCTGGGCTGAAACCTCCAAGCTGCCTCTCCTCCATCGCCTCGGCCCTCCCCCACGCTGCATCCCCACTAGCACTGCGACACCACAGCTTATGTCGGGGTTCAGGAAACCTTCTCCGGAGGGCCACAGGGTAAGCCACAGTCCCCCTCCTGCGACCACCATGTTGCTGAAGCGTGGCCAGGCAGGGCTGCTCTCCAGACCGGCTGGCGAGCACAGGCGCTGGCCAGGGCGTTGACCCTGGTCAGCATCACTTCGCGTCTTTCTCACGGTCCTACGTAATCTCACAGGCCCACGGAGCAGCCTGAGGTCCTCGTTTAGTTCGTAAGCATGGCACTGCCTGCACATATGTCTGTGCATCTGGCTCGCTCTCTTGTCACCTGAGGGAGCCACTCCAAACAGCTTCCATGAATTCCCCACCTGTGCGCCTTAGCAAGCCACCTCGAATGTGCTGATAGAGGCAGGGCGTCCACTCGAGATGTACAACTGAGGCCCGTGGCAGGCCTGCTGCCTGACCTGTCCCACGTGCCATCCTGCTGGGGACCTGTGGCAGGCTGCCAGCTTCAGCTCAGTGACCTTGCCCTCCCTCCTGACAAGGGCCAACCTGTGCCAACGGGCTCTCTGCACCCAAAATCAAGGACAGGAGCACTGGGCCTCTTATCAGTCACTAATCCAAGGTGGCATTTTCTGAGGAAACCCCTGATGATAGCAGCCCACCATACAAAACGGAAGATGCAAAGACCGTCCCAGAGGCTGCGCTGCCTCCAGCTCCACAGAGGGGGTACGGCCCTGGCGTGTGGTCAGCCCGACACCACAGGGCAGGGCTCTGCTTCCTCCAGGCCTGAAAAAGGAACTCCATCCCGAGCAAGGACTTCCCTACACGCTGCCCCCCACCACCCCTGTGTAAACCTCATGACAGTAGCATCTCCACAGGACCCTGCTGTTTATTTTACCAGGAACTTTATCTAGTGCTTGCAGTACTTCAAAGGGCATCTGCTCAGTCTGCGGCTTTGTTTGGAAGCCTCCGCTGCTTGCTGGGCTGTCCTCTGTTGGCTGCAGCCACTGGCTCCTACCACGAAGGGCCTTGATGTACGAGCACCCTGGGAAAGGAGCCGGTTCCCTAGTAAAGGAACTTCCAGTTGGTCTCTAACATGAGTTTCCAGACTTGGAAACTTGGCTAGGGGGCACAGTGGTCCTGCCTCCCACAGAGCCAGGCTTTACACAGGGTCTCCTCCTCTGAGGGGGCCTCAGGTAGCTGGATGGGGAACACCCACGGGGAAGGAGTGTGAGTTCCAGGTTACTCATCATGGTGAATCCTAAGTCACCTGCACAATGGAGAGGACACCGTAGAGAAATCCAGAAGCTGTGGACACATCGTTTACACTTGATCTCAGGCTGCTCATGAGAGATACAGTATCAGGGCCTGAGAGGCACAGAAGGCACTGGATTCTGGTTTGAACTCTGGCCTGGATGCACAAGGAACTCTCTTAACCAGAAAGTCAGTTCTCGTCTGCAACACGGGGATATAACACCCACCTCCTGGGGATATTGTAGTTTGTACAAGGCAACAGGTGAAGTGCAGGGAGGACAGGAGCCTTCAATAAAGGTTTACTGCACTTCCTCCTTGCTTCAATCTGTTGCAGTAGCTCTCAAGCCCTGGTGTGCCTCAGAGTCACCTGAGGGGGTGTTCTGCACCTCCAACCCCAGTTTGTGAGAGAGAGAATTTAGATTTCTAAGCTCCCAGATGACACTGGTCTGCGACCCCACTTTGAGAACCACTGAGCTATTGGTTCAAAACCCCTGGGTCTGTAGCAGCCAGGAGGCTGGGAGGGTAGGAGGTCCCTCTTGGATGAATTCACTACAGACTCAACAAGGGTCTCAGGAGCCAACAGTCACAAATGGTCCACTGGAGCCTGCCACTATCTCTGGTCAGTGCCAAGGGACCCCTGACTTCCCGGGTGGACTTTTTAAAGTCCTTGTTCTCCTGGGCACTTGCCCCAGCCCAGAAGGCAGGTTCAGTCCCATCTTCCAGAGGGTCTTGTCCAAGCCTCTGCCAGCACACCCCCCATGCCCACCTTCCTTCCTGACAGCAGAGCTGCTACCTGGGGATCCCTGATTGCCTCCGGCTGAGGCGAGGACCTAATTCCTCTATGGCATTGGTGCTGTGCTTGTCTCCAGGCCAACAGGCAGATGGGCGCCTCAGAAGCCAACACGGAACAGCAGGCCGCCCTCCCCTCCTGGGCGGGACTGCCCGGTCGCAGTGCTGCCCAAGAGTAGGAAGCACCCCTGAACCAAGAGACCCTGCTTCCCACTGCAGCCCCCACAGAACAAGGTCTTCTAATGAAGACATGACCTTCTGATATGTTTGGAAAACTTTCTATAAAGAGAGAAGGGGAGGAAAAAACGAAATTCTGCCATGAAGGGCAGAAAGCAAGTTCACCACAAACCATTTACATGAAAAGCCTCCTTGTCGGCCTCAGTGACTCACCAGCCCCTTCAAAGCGTGTGCTGATGACACACAAGAGCTCTGGTGCCCCTTCCCTGCCTGGAAAAAGGGAAAAAAAGCAACAAATCCACAGACACCACTTCTGTCCTGGCCACTGGGAAAGTCACTATACTGCACCATTCCTAAGGCCCAGGAACACAGAAGGGGACGGGTTGTCCTGGTGGTCCCAAAGACCCAGGTGGGCCCTCCCACAGGGATGGGCACACATGGAGGCTAGGTGGCCTAGGTGTATGGTGCCTGCTACTCACCCACCCCTAGGCTCTGGGTGCTTCGTGAGGGCACGCGGGCAGCCGCGGGGCCTCATGGGAGGTCTGTGGGGTAAACGGCAGTCATTCAACACCCTCCCCAGGTCCTTTCAGAAACTCAGCTTCCTCGCTTGGACAATAGCATTTACTGAGACAAGCTGTAAGCGTGTCTGAACAGAGGACAACGGTCCCCCTTACACACAGGTGAGCCTTCCACAATCTCACTTACCCAGGGTCAACTATGGTGTGGAAATGTGAAATGGCAAATTCCAGAAATGAACTATTCATGTGTTTTGGATATAAGATGGAGGGGTGTGACGGAAGCGTGGCATGGCCCACTCCACCCCGCCTGGATGCAGCGTGTCCACCCTGCACACACTATCAGCCCGTTAGTAGCCTCTCGGTTACCAGATCAACTTGGTGATACCCATGCCCCAGTGCTGGTGTTCAAGTAACCCTTGCTTTATTTAATAATGGCCCCGAAGCACAGGAGTAGTGATGGGAAGGAGGTGCCAGGGCACGGAACATGGACGCACGAACTCTGGCACTATGGCAACGCTGCGGGCCACACGGGTGAACGTTGTCCGTAGGGCTTGGAACCCGCTGAGGACTCAGGCACCCACTGGGGGGTCTTAGAACATGTCCCCCATGGATAAGGGGGACAAGCACTTCCAAGCCACAAAAAGGAACAAAGTGGATCCGTATGTGTGACCAAGGAGACATGAGGGCCACCCAGGCTGCGAGGGGCGAGGAGAGGACGCCTGCCTGGCGGGGGGTGCAGTTCTGGCCAGACCCATGGAAACCCGCTGCACGTGGACGCTGCCGGCTCCAGGGGAGACCGCGGGCTGTACGGCTGCCTGCACTCCTGCAGGGCCACAGGTGTGTCTTGTACAGGTGAGGGGCTGGCTGGGTGGCTCCTGGGGTGATGGTCACTCAGGTGGATGAGTCAACCGTCCCTGAGTTGAAAGTCAGGACATGGGCACTTGGTTATACGTGAACTGCGGCCTCATTTTGAAAAATCGTAAATGTCGGGAAGGTTTATGGGACAGTGGGGATGTTTTTAGAATTTCTTTGACCTCTTTAGTATTTAAAAAACACTTAATGCCAGGCACAGTGGCACGTGCCTATGACCCCAGCGGTTAGTGAGGTTGAGCCAGGAGGCTTCCAAGTTTGAGGCCAACTTCAGACACTCAGCTGGGGACTAAGCAACTTAGTGACACCCTGTCTCAAAATAAAAAATAAGAAGGGTGCTTGCTTTGGCAGCACATATACTAAAATTGGAACCTGATAAGCGGATGATGACACATAATGGGGGGTGGGAGGGGGGTGAGAATGGAGGAAGGAGGGACTGTATAGAGGGAAAAGAGGGGTGGGAGGGGTGGGGGGAAGGGAAAAATAACAGAATGAATCAAACACCATTACCCTATGTAAATTATGATTACACAGATGGTATGCCTCTACTTCAGGTACAACCAGAGAAACAACTTGTACCCCATTTGTTTACAATAAAAATAAATTTAAAAAAATAAAATAAAAATGGCCAGGGATATAGTTCACTGACAAAGTGCCACTGAGTTCAATCTCCAGTTCCTAAATAAATAAATGCATAAAACAGCTTGGTAAGTATACTCTTCAAACCTCCCCTGACTCAGGCCCCTCCTACCCCTAAGAAGGAGCAGAGGTACAACCACACCAGAACACTACTGGCCAGCGTCAACTGAAGGCCACTGTGAGTCTGCCCTGCAGCCTGATGACTTACTTCCTAGCACACACTCAACAGGAATGTGGACACATACCAGGATGTTTACACGGTTCCACCTGTAACAGCCCCAGACTGGACATCTCTGTCCATGACAGAACAAAGAAGTCAAGAGTACAACCCAGCAAAGTAAGGAAGAAATAACCACAGCACGCAGCACAACAGCTAGGTCTGATAAACCTGATTTTCAGCCTAGACGCCAGGTCACAAGAGTTCAGATTGTACGATTCCATTCAGGTAAAGTCCAAATATATACAAAACTAACCCGGGCTGCTGGAGTTGGAGCAGCAGCAGCCTGGGATGGGAAGGCTGGGGAGGCGGGGAGGCCAGGAGGCTGGGAGGTGGAAAGGCCAGGAGGCCAGGAGGCTGGGAGGTGGAGAGGCTGGGAGGCCTGGAAGTTCCCCGAGCGGCACACTCATGATTTGTGCGCTTTCCTCCACATGCTGTCCTGCAGGGGAGGTTTACTACAAAACAGACAAGAGCTCTGGTCGGAAAGCAGAAATGTGGCCCCCACCTAGCTACTCTGCCCAGGCACGAGGCTGGCCTGGAGGCCTCCACCCTGGGCTGCTGTGCACCTGGGGACGAGCCCCTCTGTTGGCTCAGCTCCTCCTACCAGATGGGTTTCCTGAGATGACACTACACGGAAGCCCCCACGCAGCTCCTGAAGCGGCAGGTGCCTAGTAGCTGCTTCTCTTACTCTACTGTAAAGAAGGCCCACGGGAGCTTGAGCCTCATCCCCAAGGCTGCCCAGCCCTCTGCCACTTGTTGGTTCCAATCCCAGAAGCTATCCTTGTTGTTGGCTACAGGGTCCCCTGTGACCCACCAAGCGGCCTGGGCCGTGGCTGGGAGACACTGGAGACTGTGGCCTCTTGGGGGAGCTGGCGGCCTGGGCCCCGGAGGCCTCCACCCTTGGGCTCGAGTGAGCACAGGTGCAGGGTGAGGCTTTGCTTGGCTACCTCCCACGGGGTCCCCTGCTGGGTGGGGAGAGCCCTTCTTTCACGGTGCGCCTCGGAATCTCTGATCCCTCTTAAGAGGTCCTCTCTGATTGAGTACCAGAAATTCATCTGGATGGAATTGCTGCGCTTCAACGTGGCTCAGGAGCATGCGGTGGGGCCCTCGGCAGACAGCCAACCCTGCCCGCCCCAACTGCCTCCTTCTCAGACTGCAGGGTACTTGGAGGACCTCCCTGTCCCAACAGAAGACTCTCGGGCTCGAGGGTCTGTGTGGAAACCCTGCAGAGGCTCCTGTGGGCAAGGCCCAGAGACACAGGCAGAGCTGTGGAACCAGACCCGGAGCCCACGGCTCGTGGCGCCCCCTCAGCCCAGGAGGATACGCAGCGGGGCTCGTGAGGAGCACTCTGCCTCTGGGAAAGGGCCCGGAGTGACTGGCGATGCTGGCCGTGTGCTCCCGGGGCCCGGTGCCGTACAGGACCTCCCGCTGCCAGAGCCCACCGCCTAGGGTCTCCGCTCATCCGTGAGGAATAGGAACCAACACTCGCCCAGCGCTCAGCTTGGTGCACATTCTTCACGGCTACCCACCCAAGTCATCTTCCTAAGAACCTAATGAACTTGGACTTATCATGAGTCCCGCTTCACACAGGAGGAAAAGGAGGCCCAGAGAGGAAAGGAGCCAGCCCAGTGCCACATGGCCAAGAGGTGGCAGAGCCAGGCCCGGAACCTGGGCCCTTTGGCCTGGAGCCCTCACCATTCCGCAGTGCAGACGATGTGGTTCTGGGAGCAACGGGCAACGAGAGAGCCACCAACCTGCCCCCAGCCCGACTCGCCCCGGTAACCAGGGTCCAACTGCCCTAGAAGGACTTGAAGGCAGCGAGGGCTCCGGCGGGACAGGGTCCAGAGGGAAACGGCCCAGCCCTGTACACCACTCGCCCCTGCACAGACGGCCGTGTGGAAACATCTGCGTCAAGATGGGCAACGCCAGGAAAGGGGCAGGAGCGAGGCCTGGCTGGCGCGGAGGGGCCTCTGTCCTCCGCGTGGTGGAAAACGGGAGGGAAGGGCTGGGGTCGCTCAGGTGGAGCCTGCCTCACACGTGGGAGGCCTGAGTTCCAGCCCCAGCACTAAAAAAAAGAAATCAGAGAAAGGAAAGTGCGAGAGAGGTAGGCCGGCAACAGGGGCAGAGGGGAAGGCCGCTCTGCCGTGGCTGCTGTGTCACCTGGGTCAACACAAAGGGACGTCAGCAGCAGCCATGCAGGAAAGCCAGGGGCGAGTGGGCAGAGCCTGGACTCCAGCCTCCGGGGCCAGGAGGCGTGGTCCGTCGGCTGTGCGGACAGGCGGGGCAGGGGCAGGCTCCAGCTGCTCCATGCAGGCACCGGTGGGGACTTGCAAGGCAAAGGTTAATTAGCATCATCTGCCCCGTGACGTCCACGAGACCAGGAAAATGTAAAGCTCCACGCGACAGCTCCCGAGACTGAAGTGCCAAGGTGCTACGTGAGAGGTCTGAGGAGCGGGGAGTGTCGGGGCAAGGTGGGCCTCACCCTGCACGCCCGGGCGTGGCGTGGGGAGGCCGCTCCTGCTGCTGAGGTCCCAGGGCCTGCACTCCATCAGGCTGCTGTTCAAAGCCCAGCCCTGACGGTGCAGCCGTGTGCCCACGAGAGCCTGGTGTGACTCTTGGCCTCAGTTTCCACATCTGTAACATGGGAAAGCAGGAGGACCAGGCCCTTCCTGGAGCGGAGAGAACCTGGGGGCTGAGTCGGCGTTCAGTTGGGGCAGGTGCTCAGCACAGCAGCCAGAGGCCGTCCCAGGCACGATAACCACCTGCTACTTGGTGCCGAGGGCTGGGGGCAATTCAGGGATCAGTCTGGGCTGGATTAAACTCAGGAAGGCTCTGCAGCCCTGCGTGGGGTGATGGTACCCGCTGAGGGTCCTGCCCTGAGCCCCGAGCTCTCCCCTTCCCAGGGGCCCCCAGCTCAGCCTTCAGTCGGGCTGTACAGCAGGGGCACCAGCTCGAGGCCCTCGCTCCCTCTGCCCTGGCTCCCTGGGAATACTGGCACAGTGGGCCCTTCTCCCTGTGAGGGCAAGTTCTGCTTCCGAGGGCATGCCCAGGTGGTCACATTCTGCTCTGGCCGGGGACCCTGGCAGCAGCTGTTCCTTGATGTGGGTCCCGAGAGAGCCCCAGGCTAATCCCTGATGCCTGTCAATCACTCAGTGGTGGAGAGAGCCCGGACCCTGGACTCACTGTGGAGAGCTGTGCTAGAAGCCACCCTTCATGGTCAGTTCCTCGCCTCCTGGGACTCTCAGGCCCTGTCCAGGAGAGGAAGACTTTGCAAAGCTGTCACAAGGTTCAAGGGAGCAGATGCACATGCAGAGCTGGTCCCGGGATGCTCCATTGAGTGGGGGATACTCCTCCTGAGGACAGGCTGCCCAGCTCCACTCCTAGAGGACATGCTGGCAGGGCTGAAGGGGCTGCAGGAGGCACTGGCTGCTGCCAGGATCCCCTCTACCTGCCTCACAAACAAGAACCATGAGCTGCACAGTCAAGTAGCAAGTGAGGGGCTGTTCCCCATTTCACAGCTAAGAAAACTGACCAGCTCCACAGCGAACACACACGCAATGCTGCCTTTCCCCCACCTCCAGCATTCTTTCCTGCCTCCCCTACTGTACAGAGGAGGGACGAGGTGTGGACAGAGCGACCAGAGGCTGTGGCCGCCCCAGGGGGTTGGGAAAGCCTGCTCAGGGAGGAGGCAGCCGTGGCCAGGGCAGCTGGCCAGAGAGGATGCAAACATGGGCTGAGACTTTCCCAGAGCCAAGCACATTCCTCTGGCCTGGCCAGCCTGGGACAGGGAAGCTGGCCAGCCTCTTGTCACACACTCAGTCTATTCCTCGGGCTCAGCTCTGGCACTGGGCCCTTGGGGTTGTTCTTAGTGACCCAGCTTCCCCAGGGATAAAACTGTCTTGGGTCCAAGACTTCTGAGCAGCGGCCTTGGAACCCATCAGGAGGCGGAAGGGCTGGAGGCTCTAGAAATCCCTGCTGTCCTGAGCAGGTGTCCCCCTGGTTTCTGGGGCTCTATGATCAGTCCAGAGCGTCTCCTCACAGCCTGGCACACAGGGCCTGTCCCTGGGCACTCAGGCCCACCCCCATGGCTGTGCACGCCTCGGCCTCTCATCTCAAAACCCTGGACACAGGAATAGTCCATTCCTCTCATAGCTTTGTGAACACACTTGAGGCCTTGACACAACCCAGCTGTCCCCATATGCAAGGACCCAGCCTCCACGCACCAGGGAAGGAGCAAGGTGGCACGTCTCAGAGCCAGAAGGAGGCCTCATTAACCCAACATCGTTGTTTTGCTTCCACACCCCTGGGAATCGGCCTCCGGGGCCCAACCGCCCAAACCGATCAGAGCCAGCTTCCCCAGGAGCCAAAGACCTGGGCTCTGCTCCAGCAGCTTCCCGAGGTCTGCAGGACTGCCACGCCACCCAAGCAACCCATTCCTCACCCCACCCGCCAGGGGCTGGAAGGTGCTTGCTGGCCCTTGTCCAGGGCTCCAGGCCTCCTTGGACTTCCCGACCAACATGGCTGGGAGCAGGGAGAGCAGAGTGCCCAGGGAGGTGGCGGGTGAGAGAGGAGCTGGCGGGGACCTCGTGCGCTCTGCGCTCAGACCTCATCTGCGAAGGCTGACCACAGAAGCTGGTCGGGGAGAGGAGATGGCGCACGGGCCCGGAACCAGCAGAGGAACTCCTCCAGCAAGGGGCGGGGATGGCGGCGGGCACCCGAGGCCACGCCAGGCCTTTCAGACAATGTGCTATTGGGGAACAGGACGAGCCACAGGCAGCACAGGCCGCGCGGTCACAGCCCACCCCACCTGGGAGCAGACCTACAGCAGCACTCCTCAACCTCCGTTACTGTCCCCGCCCCGTCCTGGGGACTGAACCTCAGGCACTCCACACTGAGCTGCACCCCGCCCTTGGTGTCTCTTACTTTGGTGCCTTCTAGACAGGTCTCCCCTTTGCTTTCCTCCTTTACCAAACAAGGCTTTCATGAACAGGCTGGGCTTCAGAGGGCCACCGGGCACTTTAGAAAAACAAGTACTTTTAAGCCCCAAAGACCCAGTTCTGGCCACGAGGGGGCTGGGCCCCTGTGGGGAATGCCGAGCGGGTCGGCACAACTTGGCCACAGCTAAACCCAGGGACACAGTGTCCCGGAGGCTGCGCTCTTCAGGAGAAGGAAGCTTTCTGCACATGCTGCACTCGCGCAGGGGCTAAGACGACAGAGGCGACGCTTAGAAATGAAGACTCAAGCTGACGAGGTGGAACTTCTAGCGGTCCCTAACTTTAATAGTCTAATGATTTTCCCCCCTGTTTAAATAGAGGAAGGGAAAAGAAAAAAAGGAAAGGAAAGTTTTGAAATGGCTGGTTGAATTGTAAATATGAAAGAGAGAGTGGCTGTCTCAGGAGCAGCAGAGGGTCCTGTCCCCAGTCGGCTGAAGAGTCTGCATCTCAGTCAGACACGGTTTGATCAAGGAGGAAGCAAGATGGACTGACAGATTTGGACTAAATCTTCAGATCTAGTTGCTATGCAAATATGACCAAGTCATTCAACCTCTCTAAGCCTCGGTCCTGTCATGGGCTGAGTAACACTGAACCAGAATGTACCCAGCCAGGCCTGCCACGTGGTAGGTATTTACTAATTCCATCTCAATTAAACGAACATTTGCTATAGTCTTTCCAGACCAGTCAAGCAAGTTACACAGCAGGACTCCAATCCAGGGCTTCCGGCTCATCTTGCTAGCCAGCAATACCTCCAAAACAACGTATGCTTCTTTCCCATTTTAAAAAGAAGGCAAGCAAGCCCCCTTAACTCTCATCAGAACTAAGTGGCTACGAGTCAAAGGAGTTGAATCAAGTTGCCAACACTGAGAAACACTGCCACCTGGTGGCCACATACCTAAATTATTGGGGGGCAACTGTCAAAGGGGAAAAACTGCCAGTGTCTTACAGATGCTTAAAACACAAGCCCGCGCCGTCAGCCACCACCTGGAAAAGGGGCCAGCACACCACCAGGCACCTGCCTGCTCTCGGACGCCTCTGGTTTAGCTCTCCTAGTTGCTGTGCCCTCATTTTTCTTTTAATTGATTAAATTGAATAACCATCGATAAATACCAAATACCACCACACCTGAGCACAGACTGTCTTCCCAAGAACTGCTGGACGCCCGTGACCCCAGTTCCAGACGAGCTTAACCAACCACCTGAACGCCATGTGAAATTCTTGACAAATCAGTGTTTGAAGCCTGAACTTCTAAATCACCTTTACTCTCCCCAAATTCCATTTTCCGTGCCCACCTCGGTCACCCCTTGCAGCCAGTAGTGTTCCCAGTGTGTGCGGTGCTGCCTTCTGGGCAGGCCTGCAGCTGCCGCCGACAGCAAGGCCGGCCAGGGCGAGGCGCAGGCAGAGCCACCCTGCCACAGACGCCTCTGTGCACCTCCACCCCGTCCCATCCTGGGCAAGAGGACACTCAAGGCTGCCACTTACAAGGACTCACATGTGAGACACCTGGCGGGCAGATGAGCTGGACTAAGGAGCCACCGTCACTGGCAGCAAAATGGACTCTTCCTTCAGGAAAAGCTCTGGGGGGCCATGCACCATGGCGATGGCATGTGACTGGCCACTGCCGCCCCGTTACTGCTCCTCCCTCTCGACCTCTGTGGCATCTAACTCCCCAGCGGCCCAGGGGTCCTAGGTCACGCTGGCCCTGGGCACAGAGTGCAGCACCAGGGATGCCGCCCCTGTGTGCGCTCGCTTCATCAGCACTGCTGGTTCCGGAAGCAGGCGTGGGCCATCACGCCCCTCAGTTGCCCGGGGATCCCCCCACTACATCCAGTACCTCATGGGTCCGAACCTGCGAGCCTGCCTCTGCCCTCACTGCCTCGGACTCCAGCCTCCATTTACCTGTGTGCACAATGCGGACAACAATAATCATCGACGTCACGAGGTCCTGGTGAGGGCAAGGTGGACACTGTGAGACGGCACAGCCCCGGCACACAGAAGTGTGGTACGTACAGTCCCCCCAAGAGCCCCCAGCTCACTGCGATGACAGCTCTCGGCACGCTTGCCCCTCCAGGGGGCCTGCCACACTTGTCCTCAACCACAGCAGGAGCCAGAGAGGCACAGGTGCTCCCTGGGCAAGCTGCACACCTCACCTGAATGTGACACCACTGCCTGAGTCCCAGAGCAGAACCTGGACCTCAGGGGGCCCGAGGACCCTGCTTGGCAAAGGTGGTCCCAGTCTTAAAAAGTGACCAGCAAAGTCAATTTCCCTTTATTTGTCAGAAGACTCCAAACCGTCCTCTGCAGAGTTACAACCAGGCAGTTAGGCCATAGGCCTGAGAAGGGACAGGCGGGGGAAGCCTCAGGAACAGGGCTGGTTTCTCTCCACAACGTTGTGCAGCCTCCAGAAGTCACCGTCCACAGAGCTTCTGGAGCCCTGGGGCCAGCCTCCCTGGCCCTCAGACTGGCCTGACTCCAACAGCAAGCAGTTCTAAGACCCTTTGGCAGCAGGGACACTTGTGCAAGGCCCTGGGCTAACAGCACCAGGCAGGAACACGGCCTCGGCATTGCAGGGGACAGGATCCACACCCCAAGGCACGAAGGGCAGGGGTTTCTGTACAGTGGGCGAGGCTCCTCTGCTCAACCGCCTAGAGGCGAGAGTGCTCTGCCACCACGCCTCTGGGTAACAGGCAGGCTTTAAGCCATCACGTCACAGGCTGAGACAGGTGGCCACGGTGAAGGAGCGGCCTAGGCAAGACTTACCTTCCACTGCAGAGAATGGAACCACTGGTCTCGCAGGTAGCTGTTGGCAGCCTGCAAGAGAACAAGAGAAAGTCCAGTCACCAGCCGGCGGGACGCAGGCCACCTCCTAGCCAGCAAGTGAGCCCTGAGGGGGAACCACATGTGCAAAAGCACCACAGAAGCGCGCCGGCCGGGGGCTTCTCTGGAAAGAAGACATGGCTCTGGTGTGTGCGACTTTGCTGGGTACAAGGAGCTCCACCCCACTGGACTCACTTGGAATCATGGCAAGGGCGGAGAGGGGGCAGGAGCTGCCGGGGCCTTGCTCCCACCAGGTCACCAGGCACCCTGCCTCTTATCCATCCTCCCCAGTTCCCCGCTCCACAGAGGAGACCAGGACTCTGAGGCCTTGTGCTACGTGCATTCAGACTCAGCTGGGCCGGCATCAAGGCCTGTGTGCTTCACCAGGACCCTGGTCATAGCGGCAGGTCAGGAGGTGAGGACCAGGCACTGAGCCCATGCAGCCCGACTCAAGCTGGAAACCACAGCGCTGCGGCACTCAGCTCTCCACCGGCCCCCGGGCAGTGCCCATCCCCACCTCTGCTCCAAGGGACCCTAACTGTGAAGGTCGAGGGACTGATGAAGGTTGGAGCCCCCCTCCAAGCACAAACATCCACCTTCTGCTTCCAACATATCTGCTCTCCTGTAGGTGGCGGTCCCCACCCCAACTGTCTTGGTTCAGTGCCTGTGCAGCATCAGGCCCCTGTGGCGGAGCTCAGAGACTCCTTTCAAACCCTGGACAGTCACACCAGCCACCCGAGGCAGGCTGAGCTTGAGTGCTGAGCAAGCTAGGTCAGCTTCCATGTCCACTGGACACCTGCGATGGCTGAGCCTCCCACAGACCCGGGCTCAGGTCCTCACCTCTGCCACAGCCTATGGCATAGAGCGCCCCAAGAATGCTGCCTGAGGACACGGCTGTGACGCCTCCTCGGACTGCCCAGGCCTGGGAGAAGTAGCCCCCGCAAGGCTGTGGCTGGGCTCCCCGCTGCCAGCACTGACCCAGCTTTCTGGTCTCATGACAACTCTTGTTCATTAGGATGACAGCATACATCCCCAGCTTGGGGACAGCAATGCTAGGACCCAGACAATGAGGTGGCCCTGGGAAAGAGTTCCCTCGGCACGCCCGGTCGCACACGTGCCGTTAGGTAGGGCTGTGCCCACAGCCGTCAGCACTGGGCTCTCCAGGGCAAGGCAGCCAGGGCTTTCTGTCACCACCTCAGCTGAGTGCAGAAGAGTGCAGGGTCACTTCTCACGGCAGGTGCACGCCAGGGGCCACTCTGCATGGTCCTGGTCTGTGGCATTTCCACGCTGCTGATCACACCCAGGTGGCCAGAGGGCTGCAGCAAGCAGAATGAAGTCCCAAAGACGTGCTCACCCTAATCCCCTGGGATTATGTCGTCTTAACATGACAAAGGAAATTTGCAGATGTGACTGACCGAAGGCTCTTGAGATGGGAGACTATCCTAGATTATCCACCTGGCCCAGGGGAGTCACCAGGGAGGAGGGAAGGTCAGAGTCAGAGAGCTGTAGAGTCAGAGGGGTGCGGTCAAGAGCCCAGGCATGTGGTGGCCCCCAGCAGCTAGAAGAGGCAAGGAAGCACTCGGGGAGCCTCCTGCAGGAGCCGGCACCGCCCGCCCTTGAGGTTAGCCCGGGGACTTGTGTTAAAACTTCTGCCCTCCAGAGATATCCACAAGTGTGCTAGCACCCCCCCCCCCCCCACACACACACACTGTGCGGGCAGTTTCAGGATACATTACGAATTACAGGCTAAGGACCTAGATCTAACCTAACCTTTTCTCTGACGCCATTTTCCTGAGGTGGAATCTGAGGTCCAGGCTTCCTGTATCTGTCCTCAGTTCTGCTTCCAGTCACCTTCCTTACGTGGCCAAGCAGCCTGCGCTGTGATGCTGGGCGGCCTGAGTCTGCTCCCCTCCCACGGCCATGGTGAGCAGCAACATTCCAGGTGGTCCGTGCTCCACACATGCTGGACATGCGGCAGGAGTGAGCAAGAGTCCCAGGCTGCTTTCAGCACATGACGAGGGGCTGCTCGCCACGGCAGCATAAGCTGGCTTCCCTGCCCTGACGCCTGCCTCACACGGCCGGAAGCCCACCGCCACCTCCCTGCCCAGGAACACTGCCCTCACCCCTCCCACTTAACGCTCAGGTCCCCCTGCAATGCCTGTCTTCATGGCACCTCCCCCACACCCAGCCAGCACATCGTGCCATCTTACAGTCACTGTCTAGTGCCCCATCCCTAGGCTGGGGGCTCTCGGGGGTCAGGAGCCACGTCTGATTTATGCACCACTGTGTCCAAGAAAGCCAGGGAAATGTCTGAAAGGCTGGCTGACGTGCTAACGAATGAATGACTGGAAGGACGTACGGATGGATGTGTAAGACAGGACAGACGGACAGATGAACAGGCAGACGCATGGTGCATGGACGAGACAGGGGGACAGGCAGACCGTAGATGCATGGGTGCGTGGGGCATCAATGTACCCACTCTGTTCAATGAAGAAAATGTCACGTGTATTAGAACTTCAAAAGACCTCCCCAGTCCTGACATCCTCTTCCCCAACCTGTACTTGATGAAGTCTCTAGAAATAACACAGTGGTATTTTCCTGACCTACTCTGTTCCAATAGTACCAAGTACTTCACACAGAACCTACGAGCCTCTCCAACAGCCAAGGAGACAAACGTTATGGGTCCAGTTCAAAGGTACAGAAAATGAGGCCCAAGGAGGTCTTCCTGCTGCTAGGGTCACACAGCTAGCTACACAGCCATGGCCAGTGCACAGCAAATCTGGGCTGGAGCTCAGAGTGCCTGACCCCAGGCTGCTGCCCTGTGCTCATCCCTGGACCTGGTGAGCAACGTGCCCAGCTCCTCTGTGCCGCAGAGCCTGAGCTGGGACTCTGAAAGCATCATTTCCCCTTGCAACCAACCTCTGATGAAGGGAGGAAGGACCTGCCACCCTGTTCCGGGCACTAAGAGGCCCCACCTAAACAACAGGGTGGGCTGGGACTTCCTTCCAGAAGAGGGGGCAGCAGCAGATGGAGCCAGAGGTTGCAACGAGGGTGGCCGGAAGCTTCTTCTCCCGTGGACTTGTCTGGTTTTGAAGGACAGTTGCTGGCCCAGGGCAGCATCTCTAAGAGGCTTCTAGCACAGGGAAAGCTGCCCAGCTGAGCGTCAGCCCAGGGTGAGGTTTCAGCAAAGTTCCCATGCTCCTCTGCTGGCAGCTGGGCCAGGACAACCCAGGCCCCAGGAACGCTGAGACTGGGGGTCACTCAGAGGAGGAGCCACTGGAACATAGGCAGGAGCCCCTGGCCTGCCCAGAGCTACTCAAAGTGCCCTCTGACGGTTCCTAGTGATAAATCTTTCCAATCCAAAGGGCCCGATTCCAGGCAAATTCTGCCTAATTTCCTCTTCAAAAGTTGCCAAGTTCTCACTCATTGTTGCATTGTCTACAGAGGTGAGAAAAACAGCCCAGGGAGCACCGGGGTACTGTTCCCAAGTCCCCTTCCCTGGCCAACTCTTGGGGAAAAACAGCCTGTGCATGCAGACCGGAAAGGGCTTTCTCTCCGGTTTCCAGTAAGAAAGGAACCCACCCTGTCCCCTGCCCTGCTGCCAGTGTTTGGGGTAAACAGTTGCCTGGCTCCTGTGGGCTTTCCGGAACAATGACGAGCACAGCCAGGTCTCTGAGACACCCAGTGGGTGGTGATGTGCTCAGGGAGGAGGGTCTCCTCATTCTCGTGTCACCAGGAATCTTGCTGAGGCTGCACCAGGCTCTCCAATCCTCACCGATGTGTTCAAACCCAGCTGCAAGGCACAGCTCCCTGAAGACATGTTGCCTTGTCACTCCTCAACTCCAGACCCCCAACCCTGGGCCAGCAGGGAGCTTGAGCCAGCAGGGACACTTCCACCACACATCCCTGTGCTCAGGTAGCTGGCCTCCCACAATGCTGCGCAGGCAGAAGGGCACTGGGGAGCAGATAAACAGGTGTGTTCTGCACCCGGGGGTCTAATGACGTGGCATTAGGGAGCCTGTGCTGGAATCACAAAGCACCCAGAATTGCAGCAAAGGGACGGTTTGGAAGGCTGGGGGCCCCTGTCTGACAATGCGACCTGCAGGCCAACCTCAGCATCTGGGGCTGGAGAGGAGGGGCCTGTGCCTGGCCCCCCCACACCCCCCATCCATCAGGTCGGCTCCCACAGGCTGGTGTGGGGCACCCGTTCAAATGTGGGAGCTTTGAAAGGAGATGCCAGGGAGGCGGGAGGAGAGAGGGGAGAGAGATGCAGAGCACCCAGGAGGGAGGCGCCAGGGAACAAGACACTGCAGGAGCAGCAGAGTGAGAGATGGCGAGCAGGAAAGGAGGAGGAGAGAACGGGATAGGGAGGGACAGGGAGCGGGAGGGAGGAGGGGTGCTAGGGGCCAGGGAAACGTCAGGCACAAATGCAGAGAACCTGAAAGAGGGCCACCAACCTGGAGCACCTCCCCAGGGTGGCGGTGACTCAGGCTTAGGGAAGCACTACAGCTCGGGAGGCCATTACAATGGGAGGGGCCTGGCCGAACGCAAGGCTTCAGGCCAGCAGCACCCACAGAACTTTCTGGGACGGCAGAAATGCTTCTCGTGCCTCTTCTGAGATAGCGGAAATGTTCCACCCGGGGTGGAACCCAGGGTGCTCTATCAACCCCAGCCCTTTTCATTTTTTATTTTGAGAGGGTCTTGCTAAGTTGCTGAAGCTGGCTTGGAACTTGTGATTCTCTTGCCTCTGCCTCCGGAGCAGCTGGGATCACAGGCATGGGCCATGGTGCCCAGCCAGAAATGCTCCACATCTGCACTGGCTAACATAGTGACCGCTGGCTACCTGTAACTACTTGGCATGCAAAATGTAGCTGATGAACCGAACGTGCATTTCTAAGTGAATGGAATAAACTAATCCAAACACAAATGACCCAGGGAAGCCCTGGCTGGGGTGCCAGGCAGCAGCTAGGGGCATTCTGGCTTCTCTGCCACCTGCAGCACTTCGAATGTGCTGTGACCCATCAGCCCACCTGGAACAGACACGATCTGTCCCCAGGGACCTGAGGTCGCTCCCAGTGACGCCCTGGCTCTGGGTCCTGACACAGCCAACCGTACACGAGTCAAGGCAAAGAAAAGATCCTGCCGTCTGCCACAACAGCAAGTAGACCCCATTGGCAGTGGAGAAGGCCCCACTCAGCACCTCCGGGAACCACCCTGGAGGGAAAGAGGCCACCCGAGCGACCCCACAACCATGGAGCTCCCCGGCTGGAGCCCACTCCAGGAGGACTCGGATCCATTTTTGGAACGAGGCAGCCACACGGCAGCCATGAATCACAGGGAGGCAGCAGGGAGGAGGGCGAGGACAGAAGCCAGGTAGAAGCCGCCCGGGGCCACCTCCCTGGCCTGATGGAAATGGCAGCAAGGGAGACCGAAGGGTGGGGGAGGCACCCACCTGGGTTCCCCTGGGGACGGAAGAAGGGCACAGCTGCTCCCCGCCTCGCTCCGTCCCGCTCCAGATCCGGGAGCTGCGTTCCCTCCTGTCCCCCCTCCTCTCCTCCTCCAGTCTCTGGCTGTGCCGTCCGTCCGCTGGAGCCCGGCAGCAGTGAGGGATGCTGGAGCAGCCGGAGGCGGCTGCTGCCCGTCCACTCGGCGGCTCTGCGGGGGGAGCTGAGGCGGAGCACTCCCACTGCAGCGAGTCATCACGGCGGCCGCAGCCACAGCCGGGTTAAAGGGACACTCCGGCACTAGCCAGACGCGGATCCCTCCCAGCCTCACTGCTCCTCTGTCCCCAGGGTGATGACGCTCTGGACTTCCTCAGGGGTAGGGCCAGCCCTTCCAGTCTCAGAAGCAAGAGACCCTCCTGCGGTGGAGAAGGGATTCCAGGCCTCCCTCCATCTCTGTCACTCACACATCCAGCCCCTCTGCCCTGTAACCACACTCACCTCCCTCCTGTCCCTTCTATCCCTGAAGCGCTTTCGATGGCTCCCTACTGCTTTCAGAATGTAGCCTGAGGCTTCTCCTTTAGCTAACAAGGGCAGCAAGATCCCAATGCCCCCTCCTCTAGGGGTGGCAAGTACCTGCCCCCCAGGTTCATGCTTAGCCCCTCTGTCCTCTCCGCCCAGAGGTGTGGCCCCCACCCACCATGCTGGCACACTCCTATTCATCCCTCTACACCCAGCTTCAGGCAGCATCCCTGGGGAGGTTGTTCTGGCACCTCTAGACCGAATGAGTCACTGTCCTCTGGGCTCCCAGTCCCCTGGGACTTGCCTCCACTTGGGTCCTTACTTCAGTAATCATCTGTTTATGTCTCTGCCTCCCACGAGGCTAAGTGAGCTCTGCAAGGGGGGCCTTCATCCACACAGGAGAGCTGCCTCAAAACCGTGAAGGTGGCAGAGGACCCAGGTGGGGTGTCCTTAGGTGTCTCTCCCTCTCGGGTATGACTACCCACCACGTCTCCTGCCCCAAAGGGGCTGGCTGCACTGCCCACCCCCTGCAAGGATCCTGCTGTAGCCATCAAACTGGCAAGAAGGAGTGAAAGAGGAGGCAGAGGGGCAGTGGGAGCAGGGACTCTGGGAGGGGTTGGGCTCATCTCCACAATGGAGACAGAGAGGAACTGAGGACAGAAGGGAGGTCTGCTGGCCAGAGGGCCCTAAGGAGAAGACAGACTGAGGCATGGCGGGGTTTGGTCCTCCAAGAGCCAACAGTGAAGACCAGGACTTTTCTACAAGTGTCCAGCTGTTCCACTCGGCCACTGCACTTGGCATTCTTCAGAGGCAAACAGGGTGACTCTTGGCCCTGATGCTGCGACCCAATCTAGTGGCCACATCTGAAGAAGGCTTTAGGGAGCCACTCTTAGGGCCAAGAGAAAGTGTCCCCAGGGAGTCTGGGTGAGAAAGGAAACGTTCCTTAGGAGAGGCCAGGGTTGCTCCCCTTCCCTAGCAGGAGGGTGACCCACCTCTGGCTGAGCGTCTGACTGGGTTCCTGGGAACTGGTGGCTCTCTGGCCTGACTGTAGCACCCAAGCATGCTGGATGGCCACTGGCTTTGCTGCCCCTTCTTTCAAGTGTACCCACGTGGTCCTGGGGAGCTATCAATCAGAATACATGCTGCCTGTGGCCAAGGGTGGGCAGGGCAGTGTGCTCCCAAGGGGCAAAGGGATCACAGCAGGGCCAATGAGCACCTTCTCTGAAATTTTACACAAATGCTAGGAAGAAAGGGAGCTCTCGGTTTTGTAAGGATTACAAGAACGTGGCTTTGGACCACCAGAAGCTCACCCTTCCTACCAAGAGTGAGATTCTGCCTTGAGATAAAACCCAGAAGCCGAGCAGAGACAGACAGGATGCTGAACATTAATGGCATCATCTGACCCTTGGGTCCAGTCATGCCTGAAGTCCTCTCTTGGACTTCCCGGTTAGTTTAATGGTTATAGCCCAGCGTTCTCTTTTTGCCTTACTAGTCTGAATAATGCCTGTGTCATTTCTAACTGAAAGTCTGGATTAGAACATACAGAATGCACATCTTTTTCCTGAGAAGGGAAACCACACTTCTATCAGTCTCAAAGATTAATCAACATGAAGTACAAACCCCCAGGTCCAAGTAAAGCAAAAGGCAGCACCTGCTGTCATGAGCTTTTCACAGCCTGCACAGCTGCCCATGGCCTCAGTTTCCTCACCGGCAAAGCAGAAACTGTAAAACTCATTTCTCAGGTTTGGGGAACTAAGGAGCAACGTGAAGCTCCCAGACTGTAGCAGGCATACACCAGGAGCTCAATCTATGCACGTCCCTCCCCGTTTCCTCCAGCGAGCCCTAGTGTGTACCTAAACCCCCTTCCCTCCAGGTCACCGGCTGCCTCCCTCCAGGGGAATGAGGTGGTGCCAGGCTGGGCTCATGTGTTTACCCTACCTGCAGCAGCACGGTCCCCCCGGGGACTGTGAGCTGTAAACAGTACTTCGGGGCATTCTCCCAGGACAGCAGCTGAACGTCCTCGATGGCGCTGTAGGAGACTGAGTTTTCCATGTACCCAGTTGGCTGCAGCAGGAAGACAAAAAGAGAAGATACGTGGGTTACAAGGAGGCCTGGCCCCGGCCTGGAGAGGCTCCCGATAACTCCCACTCGGGACAGCACCGGGGGCTGGCGCAAAGATCCTCTGCTCCTGGCTGGGGTGCCTGCAGAGGGGAGGGTCACAGACAAAATCCACCCTGCGTTCAGAGGAGGGCAAGGGCTGAGGACGGCTCCCCGGCAGGCATGAGCCCCCCAGGGCCTGGTTGGAACCCAGCATCTCTCACCACCACCAGGTCACGTTCACCCCTCCCAACAGCAGCAACAGCCTCCCTCAGTGCATTCTGCACTCAGGTCCCAAGATGGCAGCCATGTCCCCACGCCCCTGCTTGACACTGCCCAAGGGCTCCCCGCAGCCTGGTGTGGAGTCCGTACCCTGCCCCACCCTGGTCTGCTGACGGCCTCCAGCTCAACCTGCACCTCGTCCCCAAGGCCCTGGCCTGCTCTGGTGTCTCCTCCTCTCTCCTCTCTCCCTTGCAACTCTGGAGGAGCCTGCACCCTCCAGACACCCCGCCATCGTCCCCTGCTGTGTACCCTCTCCCTGGCGCTCCCCACGCCCTGCTCGGTGTGCGGCCGGCTTGCAGCCTGCATCTGGCTGGGCTCAGGGCTGTCCCGGCCCTGCTCTTCCCCAGTGCCTGGCCCGGGGTGAGGTCCACGGTGCGCTGAGACAGAAAGGGAAGGGCTGTTGGGCACGAGGCTGGGAGGGGAAGCAGGTCCGCAGAACCTTCCGCCCTCTGCAGAGGCTGCCGTCAGAGAGACTGGGCCCCAGTGCCAGGGTACACACTGGCCACCAGGCTCTGGCAGTGTCCCTGCCACTCTGGCCCTGGGATGCCAGGAGAGTCAGAGGCCAGTACACGGGATAAGAATCCCCAGTTAAAGCCTCCAGGCTCTCGCGTGGGCCGCATGCACCTCACCCGACCCTCACAGGACCTCAGGAGCAGGACCCAGAGCCGTCCCAGCACATGAAAGCAGAAGCTGAGGCACAGGTGGCCTTGTGACTTGCGGAGGGCCACCCGACTAGGAGTGAGTGGCACAGCCAGGGCTGAACTCAGCCCTGACTCCACAGCCCACGCCGCCCGCGTGCACTTCTGCAAGGGGCAGTGCGATTTTGAGCCAGGCCCTCCGAGCCACTCCACCATGGAGACGGCCCGCTGGCTTCCCTTCTCCATCTGCCTGCCTGTTGAGGTGGTGGTGCCAGGAGAGGCGGTGGCGGCGGCTCACGCTGCCTCGCGCCCCCAGTGTGACCGCTCAGCAGGCTCGGGAAGGCAGAGCGATGTCCAGTGGAGTCTTTCCCTCCATTCCTCCCTCGCTCGTTTACTGATCCATAGGTATTTACTGAGTTCTGTCACATCCTAGGGGCCATGCTGGATGCGGAGGGTCAGCCGGGAGTAAGACAGGAGCCCAGCGGGGCAAAGAGATAACAAACAAAATACCAAATAAATAAACAATTGAGGAGTGGCAGGCGCAGCACAAAGAATCCAAATAAGGGGTGGCCGAGAGCCAAGCTCAGCAGCGAAGACAGAGTACCTCAGAGCAGTGGCCAGTACAAAGGCCCAGGGGTGGGAAGAGCTGGGGAGATCCATGGGGGAGGCAGGCCACGCCCAGAGTCCAGCGGTGGGTGGGGTGGGTGCTACATCCAGGGACGCAGTGCCTCAGGCAGGGAGGAACCAGGCTACTTGGACCCTGTGGGAGCAGGAGAGGCGGCAAGTTCACCTGTCCCCCCAGCCCTCAGCAAGGCACCACCAGGAGGGCTGCTGGGTCCTGACCAAGAAGCCTCTTAGCAGCACATCCTCAGTCCACGCAGGGGTACTGTCCCACTGCCCCAGCACGCTGCTCTCCTGCACACAGGCCCCGTCCTGGGCCACTCGCCTTCCTGAGCCTGCCTGGAGCAGTCCCGGTGTATCCCTGCTGCAGTAAGCACCCGGGAGCAGGCGGGCCCGGCTCCGTCCCACTTGCCCAGGCGGGCTGACACTCAGCAGAGGAAGGAGCACCTTGCTGAGGTAAGCAAGGCTCCAGTGCCGGTCTCCTGGGCTCACAACACAGCACACCTGGAAGACGCCTCCTCTGCCGTTGTTTCTAAAGGTCAAATGAATGCCCTTCCTCAGGAAGCAGCGGCAGCCCATGGCCACCCCTCAGAGGTCTGGTCGGCCCCCAAGCCCTCAATGCACACAGAGACGGGAGCAGGGGGCCCAAGCTGTGCCACAAGTGCATCTGGAAGGTCACTGGGTCACCAGACACCCACGTGAAGCCCAAATCCCCACATCAGACTCGGCATGACCAGGGGCCAAGGGAACACGCAGCCTCAGTTCTTTCAGGTCACCCTTGGATTTCTATTCACACCGCCTCTGGGAGGTCCTGAGAGGCAGTGCGGCCCGACCCCAGCTCCTGGAGGTGAACCGGGCTACCACAGCTCATGCCACTGGCTGGGAGCAAGTGGCCTGGCCACTGCAGTCCACTTCTTTCTCATGACCCTGCCTGGGCTGTCAGAAAGCAGCCAGGATCAAGATTGTAAGCAAGGATTTCTGGGGAAAGGCCGGGTATAAATAAATACACACTGTTTTAAAAAAGCAGATTTATTGCCTTCCCACTGTTTGTAGCAGCATTTGGCCAAAAGCAGAGTTTTTAGAACAAATGAACCTATGTTTGAGCCACCAACTGTGTGTCCTAAGCAAGTTAGTGCACCTCTCTGAGCCTGGTTCCTCCAATAGTAAGGTAGGAACTGACTCAACAGACACAATTATGGGAGCACTGAAGGAGATCTAATAGGTCAAGGACCTAGACTGCATCTGGAACACCGTGAAAAGCTCAATAAGATGAACTATCATGAAAAAGACCGAACTTTATCTCTGGGGTTGTCCTCCCAAAACCCAAGTCTGACTATGAGAAAAACATCAGGCAAACCTCAACTCAGGGATGCTCCTCAAAACACCTGTGCTGGCCTCACCGAAAACAAGGAAAGCCTCAGCAGCTGCCCTGCCCAGAGGTTCAGGAGGACATGGCTCCCGAAGGTCTGGTGAGACCTGGGACAGAAAAAGGACATTAGGTGCAAAGGAAGGGAAGCGACACAGTGGAGGTGGCGGGTGCCCCCGCTGGCCCCCGCATACTCCCACCAGCAACAGAGACTGCTCCTCCTCACCCTCTGCTTCCGTCTAAACTGTCCTCCGAAGAAATGCTCCCCAAGAGATGCTCACTGCGGCCGCGGCTTCACCACCGTCTGGGGCAGGCGACAGCACAGGCCAGGGCAAAGGCCCCTGGACGCGGCTGTTCTCTAGCCTCAGGTGGCCATGGTGCCTGCCACTATCCTGACACCTTCGCACTGTGGGGACAACCGAGGGTCACTGTCCAGGCCTGGGGACCCGAGCATGCTGACGGGGCCACGGCACATGAGGGGCACAGGAGGTTCCTGCCGGGTGGGAGCCAGAGCTGCGGGGAAGCTGCAAACCAGCCCCAGGCGCAGCGAGGAGACGTGTCACAGAGAGGTGCCACCCTGGGGCCTGCGAAGCTGTGGGTCGGGCTCAGGTCAGCGGCGGCCACAGTGGGGGTGGGCAGGGCAGGCCGAGCTCGCCAGGGAGGGACCTCCCGCGCTGTGGTGCTGCCCTAGGGCCTGCCCAGCGCCCGGGTCTGCACACGGAGAGTGAGCGTCACCATTCGTACAAGACAACTCGACCTGACTGAACAGGGCAGGGGTGGACTCCCAGGGCACAGGCCAAGTGGTGGCCAAGAGCACTCTCCTGGAGGCCACCTGAGGGCCGCCTTCCTGCCGGCGTTCACAGAGCCCCAGCGAGAGGCACAGCGGCTATGACGCCTCCCCTCGACGTCAGGTCACAGACGTCACACACCCGCAGCAGCGGCCTCCAGGACCCTCGTCCGGTGCCTCGTCCCCTCCCTGCTTCGCCCTCCCTGGACAGCGCCGCTCCGCTTCACGCTGCTCTGGACAACCCCACGGCGAACATCCTTGCAGAGCGTGTTTTTCTACCCTATATTTAGGATTATTTCCTTAGGCCAGATTCCCAGAAATGGAATTACAGGGACAAAGGGTAAGAGCGTGTTTCACGCTGCTGCCAAACTGCCCTCATTAGGGAGACGTTTAGAGCCCCGGGAGCCCTGGCAAGCACTGAGGGCCTGCGTCCCTGCCCACCAGCTCTGCCGGGTGCTGCAGAGGCACCTTCTCGCAAGGTGGATTTGGGGCAAATGCTCAGTAGCCCTGCACCCAAACTGGGCTGTCCCATGTGGGTGCTGGAGACAGATGCCCACCAGCCAGCGTCCTGGCTCTTGGGGAAACTGCCTTCCCCCAGGAGCTGAGCCAGGTCAGTAAGCTGGGCCTCTGACCCTCTGTTCTAGGGACTGAAATGGACTAATTTAGGGGTCTTGGGTTTGCTGGACCAAGAAAAGAACACCCCCTCAGCCTGTCTCTGGGGTGAGCAGGCCCATAAGTGGTCAACACCGAGATCCGAACTAGAGGGGGCACAGGTAAGAAGGACGTCACGAGGCCCCCGCGCACCCTCAGGCCTTCACAGCTGACATTCCCAACTGGGCACCTCCTGGGACTCCCCAGCCAGTTGGCATAGGCAGGAATGGGGTGGCTATCCCCCTCGGTCCTCCCCAGCCCGACGCTGGCACCAGGCCCCAACCTTCGACGCCTCCTGCCCTTCCTGAAGCAGCTCCCTCTCGCCCAAACCTGCCTGCCGGTTTCCATGGGGATCTCTCTAAATGCGAACATGAATCACGGCGTGTGCAGCCCTGACTCAGGCTCAGGCTCAGGCTCAGCAGCGTGAAGGCGGGGAGGGGCGGGGCTCCCACAGAAGGGGAGTCGGTCTGGAAAGCCCCCCACACGCTCCCCTGAGGCTGGGAGCAGGGGCCGGTAGGGAAGCGGGTTGAAAACTGCAGGTTGTTGGTCAGAGGGTATTTATGGCCCTGGAGCCTGCTGGGAGGGCCAAGGCAGGGCTGAGCCCTCTCCAGGGTAGCGTCGCCTGAGTCATCGTGCATGAGACCCACGCTGCTCCGTGGGTTCCCTGTGGCACCATCCCGCTGGCACAGGAAGCATTTGCTCAGGGCCCACCCACAAACCAGCCCATCTGACAGCTGTCACATCAGACAGCGGGGAGTCCCCAGTCCAGCCTGGAGGAGCCGAGGACGAAGGTGCCGCCGCATCCTGGTGCTGGCTGAGGCCCCACGAGGGCCTGGGGAGCCGGGTCTGCAGTCCTTTTGGCCCGAGCTGGCCGAGCCCCACCTAACAGCTGAACCACTCGCCCCTCGGAGGCCAGCAGGTGTGCGGCGCTTGGCACGTTCCCTGCACCATCACCCCACGGAGTTCTGGGGCGCTCGCTGTTGTCTCCTCAAAGGGACCCCTGCAGTGAACTGGTACTGCTGCTACCCTCCCACCCTCCGTCTCCTGAGCGAAGCATGAGCCAGGGGTCCCAGCTCCGGCTGCCCTTGATGGCCCGCCCGCCGTGGCTGCCCCGCGCTTCCCCCTTCCTCTGCAGATGGACGCTCGGGCTGCCTCTACCGTGTGCTGCTGTGAAGAGCCTGCCGCACCCTCTCCAACAGACCAGGGGACACTGAGCCGCACACGCCGCCCTGACAAGCCCCGCCACGAGACGCGCCAGGCAGTGACCCCAGGTCCAGCACCTCTGAGAGCCCCACGCGAGCCACCTCACTCTACTTCACAGCAAGGCTGGCATTTGTCCATGTGCTGTACGAGAAGGGACTGAGGACTGAGAGGTGGTGGCAGGTCACAGATATGCATTCAACCTCACGACTCCCAAGGCGGTGATCGGCCCAGTCCCTCTGACCAGAGGCAAGCTGCAGTCACCTGCCCGTGTGCACACACACCTGCAGGCACGCATGCAGAAAGGGACTGGGCCAGCATGGCCGGGTCTCACGCTACCGCCTGCCCGCTGCCACCCCGCCCGTGAGTCCCCACGACACCGCAAGCTCAACTTGGCCTAGAGGGCAGAAACCCCCAGATGCTCAACTGGAAAAAGCCTGTCAAAATGTTGATGTTCTCGTCAGTCCCCACAAAGGGAACCGGGCAGCTAATGGGGTGGCGGGGGACAATTGGTTGCTGGGTGGGCCATCTGGGCCCTAGTCCCAGAACACGTCTCCCCAGATGCCCTTCACAGGCCCCTCCCCTTGTTCCTGTGGACCGGAGGCACTGAGTGTCATCGCCCTCCCCTGGTGGCCCCAGGGCTGGGTTAGCACTGCTCCCGTCACTGTGGGCGCCCTGGACTGGACAGCTGCTTGTGGCCACACTCGATGGCCCAGGAGCTGACGGCATTGCATCTGTTCCGCATAGTTTCCCAGTGATCCTCCAGACGCCAGGCGGCCCCTTCCCACGCTGCCACTGTGCGTCCCCAGGCGCCCCTGAAAGGCTGCTGCTCTTCCGTGGTAACCTGTGGCGCCAGAGAACAGAGGCGCTAGAGCCGTGCGTACAGTGAGAGGAGGAGGCGTCGGGCGAGGGAGCCTCCGGCAGAGCACACCTCCCATCTTTTCCTTGGAGACCCAAGTTCTTCAGTGCTGCCAAGTGCGACTTCCTGTGGCGACAGGGTCGCTCTGGATCTACGCTGCCCACCACAGTGGTGCCCACGGGCTCCTGGGCACTCGAGGAGTGACGAGTGCACCTGAGGGACTGGCCTGTGAGCTTTTCTTGATGTCCATTCATTTAAATTCAAGTGGCCTCCCTGGTCAGCTCAGCTGCAAAGAACACTCCACATTTACCTGGTGGGGGTCAGTTTCTAAAATACCTTCACTAGCCAGCACATGTCCCCCTCACAACCGCCTGAGGCCATATTACTGCTCTCAGTGTTACCGCTACACAAACGAGAAACTCAAGTTCAGCATCAACAGGAAATAGTCATGTCTTGATCCTCCAGGATGCTCCCCAGACAGGGGCTGTCCCTTAGGACTGGAGTCATGTAGTCACTCACCAAGGGGAGGCCTCCTATGTGCAGCCCTAGGCCGGGGTAGAGCAGAGACAGAGACAAGTCCCAGTCCCACAGTCCTGTCACTGAGGAGAGACTGATGACCCGTGAAGGTGGTGGACACGTGGACAGAAATCCCGTCTTCAGGGCATGGCAATTTTCATTCATGCCACTGGGCACTTGAGAGCTGAGAGACCATCAAGGCTCTGGAAGGGTGGCCTCTGGAAGGGAGCCAGGATGGAGCGACAGACCCACCCCGCGATCCAGCTCCTCAGTGTTGCCTACCCTGCCCCCGTGCCAGGACCTTCACCAGCTCCCGACGTCTGCACAGTCTTTCCCACCTTCACCTGGATTCCAGATCGCACCACCAGATCCACCACCCCCGTGACAGACCAGAAATGGAGGGTCCAAGCAGGTGTACGGCTTGACCAGCCTCTCTCTTGGGAGAGAGCTGGAGACCAGGACTTTGTGGCCTGGGCTTTGTATGCACAGCCAAGCGAGTTAAAATCAGGGTGCCCACCAGAATGTGAGGCTACCACAGCCCTCCAGCAGACTGGCTCAAATAGAGAAGACGCACAAAGGCGAGGGCCGGCTCCGATACAGAGCGACGGGAATGCTCCGCCATCAGGGCGCGTTAGACTGCTCGGAATATTCAACAGCCACACCCCAGCAAGCCACTGGCGCATGGTCCAGGAGACCTGCATGCAAATGCTCCCAGGTCTGTGCGGCCCCAGACTGGAACACCCGGATGTCCATCAACAGGAGGGCAGCTGGTGGACGAGGCGTCCTCAGAGTGAGTGATGGAGCACTCTGCCCGACACAGGCAGCGCGCACCAAGCTCATGTCGAGCCAAAAGAGCCGCTGGAGGCAGAAGGGCCCGGCCACACACTTCCACGCACACGAAGTCAGCAATGGGCAGACCTAAGGCTATGCTGGGAGGTCAGTGTGTGGTTATGGGATGTCAGATACTCAGCCCTACACCTGGGAAACAAGAGAAGTCAGTGACCCACCCTCTGTTCACCCTGGGACCTTCGGGGCCGAGCGGTACTCTCAGTCTTGATTCTGGCTGGTGGCGGCTCAGGTGTTCGCTTTGTTAAAACACGTGTGTGCACTCTTCTGTGCATGTTGTGTTTCAATCGAGTTTTTTAACAAATCAACAGGTGAGCGGACACACAAAACATGGCCCACCCGCAGAACGAACGCAGTATCACTCAGCCTCCAGGAGGGCCAAGCAGACACGCTACGATGTAAAGGAACCTGAACACCAAAGGCCGCGGACTGTCTGACTGCATTTATGTGAAAGGTCTGGAACAGGCAACTCCAGAGACACCGACCAGACTGCCGGCTGCCAGGGCAGGGGGGTGGGGAGGTGATCGCTAATGGGTGTGGGTCCTTCGGGGGAGACAAATGTCCTCTAAATTAGGTGGTGGAGATGGCTGCACAACAGGAATGTAGAGACCACCAGGCACACGCCTTGAAATGGGGGCTCTTGCGGTGTGTGAATTACACTTCAACTAAGAAAAAGCAAGTGTGCCCCCCTGCGGCTGTGTGGAGAGAAGTGGGGCGACACATGTGCTGTGCTCAGAGAGCCCAGGAACAGGCAACCATGCAACACTGTCACCCCATCGCCCCAAGAAGGTGCCGTGCAGCCTGGCAGAGGGAACACGGGCCAGAGACACATGACCAACAGCAAGCAAGACACGTCAGCTCCCGAGGGCCTGGAGTCAGACCTGAAGGACACCACTGGCCACAGTGGTGCCCTCACAGGCAGGCCCGCTTCCTCCCCGTCTCGGCCAAGCCCCCCACAGCCCTCTCCTCCTTGGAGACCTGAGAAGGGTTAGCTGGAGGCCAAGGGATTGCTGGGAGGACCGGACAACAGGCTAGGCCTTCTCCCTGCTGCCCAGAGCTCAGGAGAGCGGCCTTGCTGCCGGGCTGTGAGGGCAGGGCCGCTCTGGGGCTCCGTGGAGACAGTCAAGAGGCACAGAGGGGACTCATTAATCATGAGGCCAGCTGTGGCAGAGGCCCCCTTTTATGGCCAAATGGCTCAAGGAGTTTAATAATAGAGCAAAGGACTGATATTTCCACATTTCAGACCCTTGCAACCGCAGTTATCTTTGCAGGCATGTGAAGAACAGAAATCTGGTCCCCAGGGTATGGCACTGAGCATCTTTGCCACCAGGCACCTTTGCCTTTGGAGCAGTTGACACAGAGGCTCAAAGATGATCCGAAGTCAGCACCTCCCCAGCCACTGAGTTCACAGGTATTCCTAAGGACCACCGCAGCCAGGCTGGACTGGTCCTACTCCAAATGCTGGAGTGAGCTGATCCGCTGCAGGCACCACCTGGCCAATCCGCCCAAGGACCCAGAGAGAGTCCCGCGAGGGCTCCCTCCTTCAGGGCCTCGAAGTAAGGGGCCCCGTCACGGCTGGTCAGTGGAAAGGCCACATAAAGGCCAGGACTGTCAGCTGGGAGGCCATATCCTTAGACACTGAACTACATCCCCCACTCTGCAGACACGGGCCTGGGAGCTCCGGGATGGGAGGGGCCTCGTTATGGGGGCGGGCACAAAGGGAAGAGCGAGCTTGGTGAGCGCCCTTAGGGAGACGCGCAGGGGGCTCGGCAAAGAGAGGAGGGCGGGACACTGCAGAATGCGGAGTCAGGCTTCTCAGAGGTGACCTTTGAGGGGATCTCACAGGGGACTGCTGGGCATTTCCAGTCAAAGGAAAGGGACACTGCAAGCCCCTGGCCTGGGAATGCGACGTTGTTAGGTGACACAAGGTACAAGGAGGCCCAGAAAGGGACCCGAGAAGGGACAGAGACCAGGGGACAGCCCTGTACTGCCCAACCTTCTTAAATTTTGGAACTGTCTTTTATTCTCTATTCCTTCCCTTTGGAAAGACACCCAATGTCTAAACAGTGAAGTGCATAAAGTATGGAAGTACACACACCCCGCGTGTGCAGTGGTGTCTTCTCACATGCACACCTTGTGCAGCTGCCACCCAGGGTGAGTCTGGAGCAGCCCCTTTGCCGCAGGAGGCCCCTGCACCCCTCTGGACCAACCTGCCCAGGGCCACTGGCAGCTCTAGCCTCTGCCTCTGGGTCAGCCTCGCATGTTCCTGAACTTCTCACAAGTGGAGTGACACAGCAGATTCCCGACAGCCGGTCCTGTGGGCGTCTCCGCACCCCACGCACCTGCAGCTCTTCTCTCGTACCACTGGCCAGTGTTCCCAGGCCACGTTGTGTGGTCTGTTTAAGGACACGACATGGTTGCTGTTTCCTGTGTGGGGTTGCTGTGGACATTCTTGTATGTACTTTAGGGGGAACAAAAGTGCTCTTTTGGGTAAAAACCCGGGAGCAGAATTCCTGGTAAAATGCCTGTCCCCCTGAGCCCAATGAACACACAGTCACTGGGAATCCTAGGGAGGTTCATTAAATGAGTGCCACGGCAGGGGCCGCCCCTGCACAGAGAGGATGAGATTGCTGAGCTCTGGGGACAGAACCAGGCTGGCAATGGAGGCTGCACCCTTCACGGAGGGGACTTCTGAGGCCTGCAGCAGAATTGACCCTGTTCTCAAAACCGGACTCAGAGCCCCAGAGGAAGTGGTGGTGAACATGAACCTCTTAGTGAACTTCAGACACATGCTCGTGTGGCAGAAGGGTTGTGGCTCCCTCCTCACCACAGCAAGGACAGCGAATGCCCAAGCGATGGGAGCTCAGAGCCCTGCACCGCGGATAATAGCTGCCTTTTAAATATTACATCTTTCCAACTTCAAAATCACAAGCCACTGCATGCAGGCCTCATCCATGTGGAGTTCCAGATGATCTGCCCGTGTACTGTCAGAACATGAGCACGGGCTGATGGTGAAACCCAGCTGGGAACTGGGCAAGGACAGTACAGAAACTGGGGAGCCCTGTGCTGGGTGCTCATGGCTCAGCGGCACCTTGACCTTAAGCACTCGCTCTGTACTGGTGCCAGTAACTCCTGAGAACAGGGGCTCTGCCCTTTAATCCACTACCTGAGCTCATGCTCAGTGACTGTGACACCACCAAGGACCTCCTGGGGCAGACATCTTCCCACCACTCTAGGAAGGTGACACTATTATGATTCCATTTCACAGCTAAGAAAACCGAGACCCAGTGAAGAGAACTAACTTTCTCTAAGCCATGTTGCTGGTTATTAATGAAGCCAGACTCTGAACCTGCTATGACTCTAAACCAGACACCAGTGAACATTTCTGTAAAGGGCCAGAGAGTAAATTCTTCAGGCTTTGGGTTCATGTGGTCTGTCTTAACTACCTGACAATGTTGCTGCATTATGGAAGCCACACACAATACACACGTGGGCACTTGTGTTCCAATAAAACTTTATTTATAAAGACAAGTGGTAGGCCAGGTTTGGCCTGTCACAGTGTGCCACCGCTGCTCTAAACCTGTGTGAGAGAAGCTCAAACCGAGGAAGGGACACAGGGTGCGCAGCTGAGCGCACAGGACAGTGCAGTACACTTTCCTGAGGGGACTTCAGCACAAGCCACCAAAAGATGTGTGAGTGGGCATGTGGTCAGCAGATGAACTTGCTATTTGCTGTGCCTCCCAGGCCTGGGTCCTACTGAGATGTGCCAAGACCCTCTACTTCCAGAAACATCCCTCCTTCCAAGAACTGGCCTTTGTCCTAATCCTGAGTTCTATGGAAGCATAACAAGTTCTGCAGAATGTTCCCAGAGGACAAACTTGGGAGAAAGCTGCCCAGGCCCATCCTAAAACAAAACCAAAGGGGCCAGCTGCCAGGAGCCTCTTGGGGAAGCAGCTGCTAGAGACCAGCGCGTCCTGAGCTCGAGTCCCCAGCAGGCTGAGCCACGCTCCACTCTTCTTGGTTCTCTTTTTGTTTGTTTTTTGGTACCAGGGTTTGAACTCAGGGGTGCTTGACTGCTGAGTCACATCCCAAACCTTTTTATTTTTTATTTTGAGGCAGGGTCTCACTAAGTTGCATAGGACCTTGCTAAGTTCTTGAGGCTGGCCTTGAACTTGCTCAGTCTCTCAAATCACTGGGATCACAGGCATATGCCATGTGCCTGGCTCCACTCGTTTTTGACCCAATGGGAACAAGTGTATGACTGACACATGATTCAGAGACCCCCTCCTGGTACAGAGGAAGCCGGGGACAGTGATTTCCAGCAATGCAAGCTTCTATAAAATACCAGAAGAGAGGGTGGGAGGAAGGAATGGGGAAGAAGGAAAAGAATAAGAATGATGTTTTGGTCCAACGTGCAGAAGAAAACAGGCTCACAGGGTACGGCAACACCCACAGTCACTTAGCTGCAGGTGCAGAGAAGGCAGAGACGGCCTCCTGAAGGGCCCCAGCTCTACCTGGGTGGTGAGCAGACAAGAGTTGCAGGTGATGGGCTTGCAGCCTCCTGCAGGGGATGCTCCCTGCAATTGCTCCTGGGCCTCCAGTCAGGACACCAGCCCTTACCTGCATGAGCCCGTGACCTTGCCATCTGGACTCAGTGCTTTCCTGAGAACACAGAAGACCCAGGGCAGGTGCCAGCCTGTCATCACATGTGCCATCATGGGTGGACACTGTCCTTTTACTCTGAATTTAATTTTTGCTGAGGAGTCAAGCTCAGGGGCTGAGTTGCCCCTTCCCTCCGTGACAAGCGGGAGCGGGGGGAGACTTTGGGAGAGTGAAGTGTGTGCTTTTCCGTGTCTATGCACAGTCTCTGGTTGCTCTGGGTCAATGGCCACAGGCATGGACCACAGCAGGGCTTGCAGACTTGCTTTGCAACTTTCTCTCGCCCTGCATGCCTACATGGCCCAACAGGGGAGCCCACGTGTGCCAGGCACACGCGGGCTCAGGATCCCACGGTAGGCAAGCCCCGTCACTGCCCACAGCCACCGCCTGCAGATGGAGACGCTTGTTTGTGTGTGAGTGTGAACCGCACTTAAAAACAGGCAGGCGCCGACGTTAGGAATGTGATTTGTAGAAAAGCAAGCCAACGCACCGAGTATCAGAACTTCTTGATGGAATCCTTTCTTTTCTCCAATTGTAATGGCAACGAACCTGACCCCACCTCAGCCCTGCCTCTCAGAGGTGGCGATCCTGCGCTAGAGAAGTCTACAGAACCTCAGTTTCCTCATCTGGGCAATGGGAGTGCAAAAGCCCTGTGACAGAGACTTGGTGAGGGCCGAAGGGGAGGCTGTGGTAATCCCCTCGACTCAGGGGCAGAGCACAGATGTGAGCGTGGGGGCAGCGGCCTACTGTGCGCCGGGACTAACAGCACCGTACACATGTGGAATGCCCTGTGAGGGGAAAGTGGGCAAAACAAAACAACAAGCACAACACACAGGATGCCGAACAGTAAGTGTAAGAAAGAAAATAAACAAGGGAGGTAGGAGCACAGAGGAGGGTGCAGCTGAGTGGCAGAGCGCCTGCCCGGCATGCCCACAGCCCGGTCCAGCCCCAGGGCTGCAGAGGAAAGGGTGGCATGGTGGTCACACAAGACTGCCACATAACTCACCGGAAGGAGGGCAACCCCCACGGACAACCCTGGAGAAGCCCATGGTCGTGCCACCCAGCATCTCAGGGTAACCAGCCTGTCCCCAAGACTGCAGGACTGACCAACCAAACAGGCTCCTTAAAGTAGGGGCGGGATCTAAAGAAAACCTGCTGGCGCGGCCACCCCAACTGGCACACCTCCCCAAATCTCTGAGAGAGTGTTAATCTTTAATCTGCGCCTGGGGAGAAAGAAGCAGGAACAGAGGCCCCAAGATGGGTTTGTGGCCAGCAAAACGAAAAGCACAATGGAAACCGCCTCTCTTTTGCCACCTTGACAGAGACCTGTGAGCAGCCGCAGGTCCCTTGGGAGAGAGCGTGGCCTCTCCAGGGATCCCAAGGGTCTCCCCTGGCCTGATCTGAATCGCCACGGTGCACAGTGTCACGGCTCGGACACCCCGGAGGGCAGGGCGCCCTTAGACAGCTCAGCACGCCGTTCTCAGCAGTGCTCAGGAAAGCGGTGCTGGCAGCCTAAGATGGTGTGCTTGAGGAGGTGGGGACACCTAGGTCACTCTTCTCTGGGGTCTTGCCTGGAGGCCGAGGGTTTTTAGCCGAGGGTTCCCAGGAAGTGTGACCAGAGAATTCCACAAGCTTGTGCACACTAGCTGCTCACGGACCCAGTGATCATCCAAGCAGGCTGGACGCAGGACCGGAAACACCTCTGGGCACACTTGCGTTGGCCACCACAAGGGGATCCACACACACTCTCTGGAACCACCATAAAAAAAGGGGCAGGCAGGAGGCAGAGATAGGCTCAGTCCTATCTGGAAGCGGGACAGGTGGAGGAAGGTTCTGGAACATGGGAGCCACAAATCATCCCTGGGTATCTTCTGGCAGCTACCTACCTCTGGGAACTTGGGTTTGGTCACTGGTGAATGGGAATGAGAACTGTGTTTGGCTTAGGGACTGCTGTGATGGCGCTTGTGATCTGTGTTGGCTTGGGAGGCAGAGGACTTGCTAGGTGGCCCCTTGAAGGCACAGAAAAGCCATCCTATGGGCCCAGGCTCCAGGGCACGACAGGGACACAAATTGGTCACCTTATCCATTCTACCCACAGGCTCTCCATCTATTAAAATTCTGCCTAGCAAACAAAATAGAGGCAGAGGTGATATCAAAAGTGTTTAACAGCTGACACAGCACAGGAAGGGACCAATGAGAGAGCAGAGCAGCGGTGAAAGCCGGTGCAGTTCCCGGGCCAGGTGCGTCCTGAGCACCGTGCCACCAGCAGGGAGTCCTCCCCCTCCTTTTCATGTAGAAAAGCCTCTATCCCTCCACAGACAGCTCAGATCAGCCCCTTGTAAGTGGTATTACTCAAGCCAACCGAATATGCTATGTTGGAAGACGAAAACGAACCAACCACACAGATTTGATCTCATGTTCGCTGTTCTTCACACTCTGCAGAACTGGGGAAAGAGCTCACAGGTCCCAGCAGACCCACGTGAATACCGAGGGTACTGCAGCGCCCAGATTTGGATCCAGAGATCTTTCCCCTTCCAGTTCTCTACCTCGCCTCCTTTATCCACTGTTAAATAAACACCCACGTGCACACTTCTTATTCACCTGCCGAGCAGTCGCAACAAGGAAAGACACAGTCCAGAATCTCTTCCCTTCACCATGCAGTTGTGTACGGAGTCAGCTACGCCTACGCACTGTTGCAATTCTGTGTGTGATGTGTGCAGACACGGAGGCAGGGGACTAACTTCACCACAGGTCACTTAAGAAGCCTTTAGAGAGCAAGCAAACTGGGCTTTGAAGGGTGAATGATCCATCAGGCAAACAGAGAGAGGTGGGGGGAGTGGGATATGAGTCACAAAACTGGCTGGATCCGGATTCTGCAGTCTTGAATGGCAGTCTGCAGTAACTGCATTTACACTGTGACTAAGGGGCTTGGGGACTCCCAGGGAGTGGATTCTCCTGGTGCACAAGGAACCAAGTAAGCTAGCGGGGCCTCCTGAGGAGTGACTCCAGGTCCACGCCCGGGGCGCTGGGTGCGGGGTGGTGAGCGCTGAACCACCCCATCCTCCTCCACCAGCACTGCTCACGAGGGTGACACCGAGCCGTCGCCTTGGGCACAGGGGGCAGCATGGTGCTGCTACTGGGTTTTTCTCCTCAGAAACCTGGGCCAGGGAATGATTTTCACTCCATTCATAAAAGGCTTTTCTGCACCTCGTGTCTGCAGCACCCACCACGGGGTCCCTCCCCACGCTGCACCGGCCTGGTGAAGCAGGTCTTCAAGATGGGGTGAATGTGGAGTGACACCAGTCCCCACAGTAGTATTCAGACCCCAAACACCCCAGGTCCCTTCTGGAGAAAAGGCAGGCACATGCACAGATGACAGCGTGACAGATCAGACACCAGCAAGATGAGCAACGCGTCCGGGTTCGAGGCCAGGGGTGTGTTCACCACGTCACTCTTCACTCACAATCCTGCCCGGGCAGCACCCGTGTGCCGTCCTCCGGGTGCTCAGCGCACAGGGCTACGACCAGCACGGGACAAGTCAGGCGCTGCGAGGGGCGATGAAGACAAGCACCACCACGATCCTGCTCTGAGCCATCCTGAGAAACGAGCAGGAGGTCGTGGACAAGGAGACAGGACGGCCTTGGGAGGACGGAGGAGCTGAGCAATGGTGGGCAACAGGAGCACGGGGAGCAGGCGGCACAAGACTCGGTGGCTGGGTGGCCTGGGAAAGCGGGGAGGCCGAGCTCCAAGGTGGACCCGTCCTGGGCTCTGGCAGGCTGAGAGGGGGCCGGGAGGGGAGGGCACAGCAGCCCAAGCCTCGCCAGGCACAACGGGATGTCGGAGGTCCCGGGAGAGGGCCGATGGCAGGGTGCTATGCCACGGGACATCCATTCTCAAACTGTGCTCTGACGCGATGCTCCTGCGAAATGCGACAGATGCACATTGACACACAGGAAAGCATGGAGAGGAACCTTGAGGCATGACGCAAACCCAGAGCAGCCAGACACAAAAGGCCAGTGGATCCCGTTTACACGACGCGTCTAGAACAGGCAGGTCCAAAGACAGAAAGCAGATGGGTGGCGGCCGTGGGGGTGCTGCTGACGGACTTGGGGCTTCCTTTTGAGGAGATGAGAATATTCTGGAACTAAACAGAGATGGTGCTGGCTGCATAACACTGTGAATGCACTAGGTGCCAATGAACTGTACATTTTAGACTGGCTTTGACAAGATGTAAACTCCATCTCAACTTTAAAGACCCAAAATGAACGCAACGATTCTGAGATTTTAAGAGATGCAAAAGCGGTGGGTCCAAAACCTCTGTTCTTTCTGAACAAGGGGCCTGGACAGCTGGGGAAGACGCTGAGGTGTGGCGTGAAGGCCCAGGGGCCTGCGGCGGGCAGGCTCTCCCACAATCCCGAACGCTCATCCTCTGAGAGGTCCCCTCCCCTGGACAGACAGCAGGGGGAAGATCCAGGCTCTCAGGGGGACCTCCCAGGCCAATTCCAGAATAGAAAATCACCTCCTGGCACATAACCCTGTGCTGGTAACTCAGAAGACGGACGGCGCCAGGCTGATGTGGGTCTCCCTGGCAGGAGCCAGGTGGCCAGCCACTGTGAGGGACGGCCATCGATCTGTGCACATGCTCCTAACATCACCAGCAGCCTCGTCCATCTCCACGGACAGCGCTGTGACCAGTCCAGGTGAAGCCAGGGTCCTTCTGACAGGGAGAAGGAAGGCTTCATACATGTGTACAAACACTGCCCTGCACTCAGCTCGAAATAAATAATCTAAAAGCTGGATTAAGAGTCTGTTTCCTGAGCTTCAGACTCACAGTTTATCCAGTCATCAAATATTTATCGAGAGCTTCCTGCGAGACACGAAGGCCCTGCAAGCGTGGTCCCGGTGTCGGGGACACATCCTCACACAGAACAAGGCTCCCGGCCTGCATGACGTCGCTCCGGTGGAGGGTCCCCACCCAGTGGAATCCCACCTGGTCCCGTGGTCCTCGCAGCCAGCTGCCACATCTGCAGGTCACCCACACTCAGGCCACACTTCTCCCTCCAGCTCGACCCCAACTGCCAATCAGCCAGTCCCAGGCGGCCCAGCTCTGCCCTCGCAGCCCTCACAAGGGCGCTCTGCCCACGGTTCCACTCCGCCTCCTCCCATCTTCTAGATGCTTCCCGATTCCGGCCTGGTTCCCTACACTCCTCTCCACAAACACTGTCACGGGAGCTTTCTTCAGGGGTGTTGCCCTGGCTCGATGGCCTTTAAGGCATTCGCCTGCAGAGGGAACCCCAGCCTCCGTGGCCCTGCCCTCAGCAGCCCCTGCTGGCTTCTCCCGGTGCTCTGGTCCGTCCCAGCCCACTTTGGAAGGGGTACCCAGAAATGCCTCTGCAGAGACAGGAGGGAGGATCTGAGCTCAAAGAAAAGACAATGTATTCCTCAAAAGCCTCAACTGGGGTGGCAGTGAGGAGGACTAGGAACGCGTCTGCTGGATGTGCTCCTCTATGCCCCTCTTCCACCTGAGTCCAGAGAACCGCTGTGGCTGCTGGCCTTCTCTCTGCCCATAGACAAATACTCCCAAGACTATATTAAAAGCAGAATCAGGTGCGACGGAGAAAGAATTCAGGTTTCACCTAGGACAGATGCTCAGCAGTGACAAGAAAGGACTGTGGTCAAGCCTGGGCAGTCTAAAGGACGGGGGCTCTGTTGCCGCCATGGGGACCACAGTTAGATGGGAGGTCCACAGCCCAGCCCTGGAGGGCGTCCTAGAAATGCAGGAGGCCCAGGACTTTCCCATCTGGGGCCGGCGCACAGGCAAGGGGGCTAGGTGGGCAGCTCAGGTGTTGGCAGGGGCCAATGTGTAGCCGGGAAGCGCCTTCCTTCCCTGCCTGGTCAGATGGTCAAGGACACAGGCAATCCAGCCAAGGCTCACTCTGGGGAGCATCAAGGCCTTCAGAAGGTTAATGATCTGATGGAAATGCCCCTTCTTTCCTTCTTCCAACAGACCACACATCCCTTGCTCTCTTCTTGCTGACAGTGGCCACTCGGTACCACCGTCACGGCACACTGGCCCTGCCAGGGCTCCTGGCAGTGGGAACTGCTGGTCTCCAAGCTCAGTGTCCCAGTGCTGTGCACAGAATCTCCAGTCTCCATCGTGCCCCTTCCCTGGAGGGCAGGCTATCAGGCGCGCCTGCTTCCTGAGGACGGCGTGTCCATTCACAAACGTCGCCTACCTTCACGTCCTTTGCTGCTTCTAATTTCCTGGTCTCAGAAACCGAAGCAACACACTCGTCAGGGCTATGCCCCTGGGAAATGAGCGCCGTGAGCTGTGTGTGTGGCGGCTACTCCCTTGAGACACTTCTCCCTGGGGCTCTGAGCTGTGTTTGCTGGAAAGTGGCCTTGGACCCAGCCGGGTGTTCCTGTTTACAGCAGCGAGGCCCACTGCTGACTCAAAGCTCAGAGTTCTTGAAACCGGACAACCAGGGTGCAATTAAAGGCCACTTGCCACCTCTCAGGGCAGGTCTTTGATTCCCAGAGGAGCCCTTCTGGGTCCCTTCCCCTCCAGCCCCGCCTGCCCCTCTCAAGTCCTATCTGATAAGTGGTTTTTAAAAGCATCGCCTTGGCCGGGGCAGGCTCTGGCTCAGAGAGACAGGCAAGAACCAGCCAGTTGGCAAACAAACCTTCCCAGGAGGAATTTCTGCCCTGGGTTGAGCACTTGGGGTTCTATCATGGGAAGAAGCCCCTCTGCGAAAGGGTTTACAGGCCTCTCTGGGGAGAAGGCAAAAAGCGGGGATGAAAGGGCTCTGGGACCAGACCTCCCAGGTCATATGACATCAGGCAAGCAGATCCCCTACTCTGAGTCCTGGTTTTCCCATCTGGAAGGATCTCAGGGTGTTAGTGGAAGGATTAAGGAAGGCATTGCTGCTCAACCCCGAGCTCAGCACGCCCCTCCTGGGTCTACACCCAATGGATTCGCAAACAGGGACTCAGACCCACTCAGGAACGTCCAAGGCAGGGGGTTCCTAAAGGCCCGATTGTGCGCTGACAGACAAATGCAGGATCACAATGGACCCCCACTCAGACACAGAGGGGTGAAGTCCGGTACACAGCACAGCGAGGCTGAGCCCAGCAACAGCACGCACCAAGACCGCTTACCGTGGGATCCTGGGGCGTGCCCAGGGTGGGTCAATCCTCAGGCAGCCAGAGTGGTGGCTGTCAGGGGCTGGAGGAACAGAGGGCCTGCTGGTGGGCACAGGGTTTCCTTTTGGAAAACTGGTTGCCTAAAGCACCCAATGCCACTGAGCTGCCACTGAACTTCAAAATGGGCAATTTCACTCAAGAGTCATTTTTACATCAACTGAAAAGATTTAAACACACACTCTCCTTAGCTCAAGGCATGTGGCTCCCATGTCACAGACAGGCCGTGGAGTCCCAAGACCCTGGGTGCCCCCTTCTTCCGACTCCTCAGTCTGTCCCTCTCTTAAGAGGGTCCCGCCACCACGGGGCAGCTGTGAAGGGGGAGACCAGGTGTCTCGAGGCAGGACAGAGGCCTGTCCTCCTGCTCCCAGGGACGAAGGAACTCAGGCCCTGAAGATGCTGGACACACCTGTTCTTCAGAAAAAGTCAGAGCCACGTCTACCCCAGTCTACCCTGGTCTAACCTGGTTTAACCTGGTCTAACCCCTGCTATCGTTTCACTTCTCTTGGTGGCAGAGCCAGTTTTTCAAATGAAATCTTTGTCCAGAGTCCCAGTGGCGGAGCCAAGGCAGGTCCTGCTGGGACGCAGCACAGGGGTCTGGCCAGACCCTCCCGGCCCCCGGCTCAGGGTGACCAAGTCCAGGCTTCCTCACCTCCCAAGCGAGCCAGCCATGAGCTGCTGGCAGGTCCCTGGGGCTGCTGCTCTCTAAGGGACAGAGCTCCTTTCCACCTGGAGACTGGCTTCCAGGCTGGAGGACTGTCGTGGGCACAGAGCAAGGCACTGGGTTAGGGGAACCGGGACCAAAGGGTGCAAGTTAGCCCCAGGTCCCTAAGAGACGCCAAGGGTGGCAGGGCCTGAGGACCAGCTGCTGCCTCACCTCAGGCTGACCTTTCAAGTTCTACTTCCCTGGTCAAGAGATGCCCCTCATCATCCTGAGAGCCCTGGGAGGGGGCATTTTGCTGCAATGGAAACAGGCAGAACGCCAGGGCCAACCAGAATTCTCACCTGTACTGGAGAGCCTGGGGGTGAGATGGGCCGGGACAGGGAGGCTGCCTCCTGACTCCATGCCACTGCTCTTTCCAGAGGAGAGGAAGGGGCGCCCGGGTGGACGGACCTTACAGGACACCAGGAGGTGGGGCTCCAGGGTGGCAGTAGCACTCCCCTGCAGCACAGTGGGCAGGTAGCAGGGATTGGCTGCTTCTGGGTCACTTCCCCAAGGAGGGACAGTGGGGACACAGAATGCACAGACTTTGGGGTCTTTTCTACATGGAAAAGCCCAAGTTGTCCTTCTCTAACCAGCCAGGAAGAGCGTCTGCCCATTCCATCAAGATTAAAACTTTCTGGGCAGAGGGTGAGGGGAAGGGCCGGGGGACACAAGGGCAGCTCTCTCCTGCGTGGGCTCCGGGAAGGGACAGCTGTGGGGAGGGAGTCCCCCAGACTTGGAGAATGAACTCTGTCGCCGTCCTGAGGCTTCAGATTCACAGTGACACACACTGAAGGCACTGAGAAGCCCTGTCATCAAGAAACTTGCTACGCTATCTTGATATTGGAGAACTGCGTCCTCCAGTCTGTTTTACTGTCGTTACTGCCATTTTACTAGCTTCCCTCCTGATGTCGTAGACCAACGAGACTCCCTACAAAGACGAGCATGGCATTTCCCTTCTTTGGGAAGAAGAAAGCCTGTCAACTTGCTGCCCACCTCGAAGACTCCTGGCGGCTCTCGGACAAAGTTCAAACCCGAGGGCAGCACTGAGGCCCTGGGCACTGGGTGATGGTCCTCCTTTCAGTCTCCCACCCTGCTGACCTATGATATCCTGCACACTGGACCCAATCCGCATTCACCCGCACCCCCAGGCCCAGTAACAGGTGCTCACGCTCAAATCTCGGCTCCACCTCTCACTAGCTGTGTGTCCTTGAGCAATTTACTGTACTTCTCTGTCTTGATTTCCTCAACTATAAAATGAACATACACGGGATTGCATCAATTCAAAGGTGCACAGGTGAATGTCCTTTAAAGCCATGTGATCATAGGGCTCTGGCTCTGTGGTATGTGAGAGAACCAGGTATCTTCCAGACAATCTCATTTCTGGTGGAAAACAGGAGCACCTACCCTACAGGGCTGCTGCAGGGTTAGATAAGATTAGACATTCCAGGGGCTCAGGAGAGCCCCAGGCACCAGCCGAACGTGGGTGAAACTCACAAGCTTCAGAGTTCGTTGAACGCGACGTATTCAAGTGTTTGCTACGGGTTTGCTGTTGTCACACCTTGAGACGGACCCCGGGAGACTGTGGCTAACTGACCCAACACACACCTTGTCAAACGCTCACACAGCCAGGAAGGGCCAGCGCAGGAATTAAACTCAGACCACCTCACTGCCCAGCCCCTGCACCCAGGGCCTTGCATGGCGAGTCTTGGGACCAGGGCTACACGTCCTGGCACCAACAATAACTCACAGATCCCCAAGGGAGCTGAGGAGGGAGCGGGGAGCAAGGAGGAGCTGCCTTGAGGGACCTTCGCCCTGTTTCCTCTGCGCTAACGGTCGAAGTCAGTCTCCTTTCCAGGAGGGACAGTCCCTCCTGGGGCCCATCACCAGATCATCGCTCTAGAGACCCAGGCCCAGCTGGGGAGACGTCTCCCTCCTGACAGCCACGTGTCCTTTCCCCAGGAGCCTGCTAGAAAATGTGGGCAGTGACATCATCACAGCTCGATCTGAGGGCGGCAGGGTGGGAGACGGGCACAGGTCAGGTCCATCCAAATCGGCTCCTCAGTAACACTCTGGGCCTGGCAGAGCTCAGAGGCTCTGGGCATCCCCATGCCACCATGGCACGGCATGGGCTCAACTGTCCGAGTTCTGCACTTCAGTTTCTTCTTCTATAACATGATCCTGAGAGGGCCCTCGTGTTTGTTGTGAAGGTTAAATGAGCTAATCTGGGCAAGGCATTTAGCCGGCATGTAGTAGGTGCTCAGTTAAAAACCTTAGTTTATTATGTCACAAGGTGACTCCTTGAACACACTCCAGAAGCATCAGGGGATACTGCGTTACTTCCTAAGTGGGATCGATGACAAAGCCTGAGAGGAACCAAAAGGAGCCCCCTGTACAGGTGTTCCTCCAGCAGTTGCTTAACAGGCACCAACTGTGTGCAGCTCCTGGGACCCACAGGGGCCAGTGCAGTTCTTGCCTGTGTGATTTCACCACATGACTTGCTCCAACATTCAGTTTTTGTAGGATTAGCACTGTCCAGCTGGTTTGTGATCTTCTTAGACACCTGTCTGTTTCCCCTACTGGTCTGCGACCCCTAGAATGCAGAAGGGTGACCTGTCCCCAGAGGCCACCATGGTACCCCAAGCAGTGGCACAGTGTCTGCACACTGAACCTGTCTGCAGACAGCTCAAAACGCTGAGCAGCGGTGAGGTTCTGGACCTCAGGCCAATACCCTGTTTGCACAGTACCACCACGATCTCACCCCTTTTTCTTTGGGACTAAATTTTCCAGTTTGCCCATTACTAAAGCTTCCCAGAGTTTTCCAGTTTTTGCCAAACCACCTTTCTTTCCCGGATGGACTAGCAGACGCCACAAGCCCACACAGGGCCGTGCAAGCTGGGATCGCAGGCCCCGCCGGGTCCCACTCAGCCAGCAGTGCCCACTGGGCTCTCTGCCAGCAGCGGGGGACTTCTGAGGCCACGGGGGTTTGGGTGCTGGGCTCAGGCAGTCCCAGGATGGGCCGAGAAGCAGCAAGCAGGGATAGGGAGAGAGCAAGGGAGGTGGGCAGCCTGCATGAGGCGAAGGCACGTTCAGAGCTGGGCTGGCAGGCTGGCAGACCGGCAGCACCAACCCTCCACCAGGCGCTGAGAACTTTCTAAGGCAGTAGAAATGTCCTCTCCTGCGCGGCCCAGGGCAGCAGCCAGGAGGGCTGAGGGCTCAAAGTGGCCGGCGCAACCCAGAAGCCAGTTCTACAGTGCACTCAATCCTAACCTGAAACAGTCACGTGTGGCAGTGCTGACCTGTCACAACACGGGAGACTCTGGATGCCAAGGGTCAGGGTGAACTGAACCCCAGAAAGTCAGCAGAGAACAGGGCAGGTGAAGAAGGCAGGCAGGTTCCTGCTCTCAGGCGCATGGCCGCGGGGCCAGGCCTTCACGGCACCCCACCCTTACACTGCCCAGCTGCCGGGGTGGGCAGGACGCCACCCATCTCACTGATGAGGAAACCGAGGTTCCCAAAGTGTGAGCCACCTGCTCGAGGGGCACAGCACTGCTCGGGTCTGAGTGTTCTACATCATCAAACCACGCCGTCCCTGCCCTCTGCAAGGCTGGAGGAGGGGCGCCTGCCTCCCTCCCCACTAGGCTTCGTTCCCCAAGTGCATCTGGGAAACAGAGCAGGGAGCCCCTGGAAGAGGTGGGTCAGTGCTGAGGAGCTGCAGCTCCTGCCTGGGTCCGCCGGCTCTGTCACCAGCAGGACAGGGACAGAGTGCCAAAATGACGCGGGGCTCAACCGCTGGCCTCTTTGGTTTCTTCAATTTCTAATTCCCTCCAACTCCTCACTCCTGCCAGGTCCCCTTCAGCGCAGGAGAAGGAACTCTTGCCTCTCGCCAGGATGCGCCCTGTCCTCTCTTGCCGCCCCAGTGCAGGTGTGGTGGTGCTGTCCCCTCCTCCCTCACCTCCTCCCACCCGGGGCCCCAACCCACAAAGCTATTTTCAATAAAACTAACAGGTCACTTTAATTTTTTTAAAAACACAAATTATACCCTCTTTTCAATCATGAAATCCAATCTTGGTGCCCTCGATCTGGCTCTCAAGCCAAAGGCCTCGGGTGGTTTCAAGGACACAAGAGCACAGGAGGGCTCCGGACAGCGGCCCCGACTACTGGTGGCCACCGAGGGAGTGATACTTGCAGGGCTGAAGGTGGGCAGGGCCACGGACCTCTGGAGGCAGGGTGGCTCTGCTGGCCACGTTCAGAGAACCCACTCAGTGGACAGGGTTTCCCCGGGGAGCCGGAACCCTGCGGCCTCCTCTGCCCCTCCTCCCAGGACTCTGTGGCGCCTACAGGTGGAGGGTCCCCGTGGAGACTCTCCACGCCTGGGTGGGGCGTGTCTGCTTGGGCCAAGCAGGGCCACGCAGGGCCACGCAGGGCCAAGCAGGGCCACGCAGGGCCGGCCCAGGCGGCCCAGGCCTGATGCAGCCCAGTGTGACCAGCCCACAGCCTCCCAGGCCTACCCTCTGTGAAACCAGCCCTCCTGCCCTGGGCAGGCACGGTGGTCAGCAGGCACTGGGCTCAGACTAGCCAGTGCTTGCCCAAGTCCATCCGCCAGAGGGTCCCAAGAACAGGGGCCCCTGCAGTGCCAGGTCATTTCCATCAGGCTGACGACACAGAGCAGCAGGGTGGGCCTTCAGGATGCACGTGGATCAGCACCCGCCTGAGCACCCAAGAGTCGGTCTTCTCGATGTCCCTGCTGGCCACACAAAACCAGGTAGCCACACAAGTGGTGATTTCTAACAAGATGAAAAAGCATAGCCACCTTGGATCAAAACTCAGCACATGAGAATCCATCCAAAGCCCTCTGCAGGAGGACACAGAGGGAGGACGTCCCCTCTCGGCTCCCAACTCACCAACCCTAAGGGAGGGAGGGAAAAAGAAGGTTCTAGGACAGGCCGGGGAAGAGTCCGGCACTGGACGAACGGATGCCCGAGGAGTCAGGGCTGGCGGGAGGCGCGATGGGTCAAAGACGTGTGCGCACCGGCAGACAGCTTCGAGCCCTGCCCGGGTATTCCCACAGCCACCCTGCAGAGTACGGGTTAGGAGGAGAGCACTCGGTGTCAGAGGCTAAGCGACCGACCTGGCCTGGCCCGACAAAGTCACCTCCCAGAAGGGGTGGGGCTGGCAGGGGTCACCTGAGCCCACCCCTGCCAGACCCTGCATGCAGGGGCCTCGCTCCACCAATCAGGGCTGTTCCCAGAGAGCAGTCACCACTGACCCAAGCGGGCAGGCAGACTCCTACCTGGTGTTCTCTGCCCTCAGGCCACCTGCTCCTCTGAGTGTGGGGCTGTGTGCGTGAGTGGGGGGAGCGTGGGGGGCTCTGCAGGCTTCCCCGGCTTCCTGAGAAGCCCACTCTGGATGATTCATCCCGACGAGCTGAGGAGCCCACTGCCTCCTTGGGGGGACCATCCTGCCCACCCAGTCCAGCAAGGCAGAACTGAAGACGAGAAACGCCAGCATCGCCCGAGGGCCAGCCAGGGCCAGCTCCCCTGGGAGCCAGAAAAGAGGCAGGGCGCAGCGCGCGGACTCGGGCGGGCTGCTGGGGGCACACTCAGGTACGCTGAGCCTCGCCCGAGCCCCCCGCCACTCTGCGCTCAGTGTTCCCACCCATGAAGTGCGGCCCGGCAGTGCTCGGAGTGAGACGGTGCACAGAGCGCTGGTCCAGGGCAGATGCCCACGAGCAGGCCAGGATGAGAGTGGAGGGGGCACACAGTGGGCGGCCAATCTAGAGAGGGGACGGCACGCCCAGAGGCAGTGTCCACCGCCGCGCTGCAGGTGCCCTCCCTGTGAAAGGCTCGGGGGCTCTGCGGCAGAGAAACTGCAGCCCGTTTTTTGTTTTTTTTTTTTAAATCCAGGCCTCTGCTCATCCCCAGGCCCTGATCCCCTCCTCCTTCCTGCTGATCCCCAGGAAGGTCATTTAACCCCTCCTTGGCCAGCACTGCCACCTGCACTCTGCTAGGTCACCATGTGCCTTTCAGACGGTCTGTGGAGGGCTGGTCTGTCCGTCTGTCTTCCCTGCTCAAGGGCCACTCTGCTACACAGCCAAACGCGGCTCTCCTTTCCTTGGCTTGGCAGCATGTGCCTGGCTGTCGCCCATCTGTGGAGCTGATCCTGCTAACTGGCCTGAAAGCGAGAAGCGAATGTAAAAGTTTCCGCTCTCCTCCCTGCTCCCCTGGCCTCCACTCGGTGGGGTCAGCCCTTCCCCTGGAGCTCCTGCCTGGCACAGACGGAGAGTGACTCACTCCCGTGGCACCATGCCCTGCCCTGGGTCCAGCCACAGCATGAGGGGAGAAATGCAGCCACGGGCCGTGGCGCTTCTGCAGAGTGGCTCCTCACACAGGGCTGGGGGATAGCTCCCTTCTGGTGCCCCTGCTTCCAGAGGACAGAGGGCAGGCATAGGGCCAGAGAGCAGGGAAGGAGGAGCCGGGAGTGAGGGACAGCACCACAGTCCACAGTCAAAGCCAAGGGCAAGGCCAGAGGCCCCCTCGCCCTCCCTAGAGCTGTGAGGAAAAGGCAGAAAGAACCCAAAGAACCTTGGCATTAAGTCGGGACTGGCATCGAAGGCAGGCCTTGGCCCTGACAGTCTCAGTCTCCACACCTGAAAAATGGGTTTCCTGTCTATACAGCTACTTCCAGCCAACTTGCAGCCTGGCAGTACCCAGCTCCCAGCATCCAAGATGGGTGTTTCAAGGTGCTCTGGCCACAACTCCAGCAAGAGAATCGCTTTAGAAAAGGACCAGTTTCCAGGGGACAAGGAAGCAGAGAGGGTGCCAGGCATGGCAAGGCAGAGGAGGAAAGGCCCGAGGCAGTGTGGCCCGGGAGCAAGGCACAGGAAGAGCGCATTCCTGCTTGCTCTGGTCCTGCAGACCAGAATTTGGGATTCCAGCCCGATTCCAGGCTCTGAGCAACACAGAGAGATTGGGGCCGAGGGTCCTTCTCTCTGGGGAACAGGGTTCAGAGTCACTCAGACTACTTCCACTCGGGCCTGTATGCACAGGCTGGTGTGCACACGTGTGACCAGCACGAAGCTCCTCTTGCCTCTTCCCGGCAACTGTCCTGAAGTGACCGTTTCTCCAACCTTTATTGCTACACTCACTTTACCTGCTCTGGAACTTCGTGTGATGCACCCACACAACGTATGCTCATGGGTGTCTTATTTCACTCAATATAACTCCTACGATGCAGCATGATGTGTCATTTTTCTTCGCTCCATAGTGTTCCATTGTATGACAAGGCCCCAACTGGTTCATCTGTTCTACCAAGGACAGACCATAGGATGCTGCAGATTCTGGGCTAAGAATTACTACGGCTGCTCTGAACATTCTCATTCATGTCTTCAGGTGGGCTGAGCAGAATTACTGGATCCTTGAGATAGCAACACATGCATGGGCCTTGCTAAGCCAGGAGGCAGGCAACCTGAGCCACACTGTGTGAGGAAACAGAGGGCTCTAGTAACATGCCCAGGGCACACCAGCCCGGCTGTGCAGGGCTTCAGCTTAGGTCTCCTCGCCCAGCCTCAGTGGGTGAGCACCATGAGCCTGAGAGAGAGGACGGGGGAAAGGGAGCACAGGAGGATGATGTCCCTGCACTCCCTGGAAGATCACCAAGGCCCCAACCTGTCCCCAGGAGGCCGAGAGACCAGTACAGGGCCTGGCAGGCTGAGCAAACAGAGCCGCATGAATGAGGTCTAAGTCCACCCAAACCCCAAGCACATAATTTTATCTGGAAGCCAACGCGCCCCGCCGCACCGGCGCGCCTCCCTCTGGAGGAGAGGGCGGCTGCCTCTGAAGCGCCTTTGTCTCCCCCGGACTGTCCGAGACAGAGTGGCAGAAGCCTCGCTTGTCCAAACAAATGACAGGCAACGGTCTCCCAGGCCCCCCACTGCCTGGCTTCAGCCTCAAAGAACCAACTATTTGCCATCTCTGGAGTTTCTTGCTGAAGTGTCCCAGTTGGCAGTCAGTGTCCACAGCGGGTTCTCTGGCTGTGGTCCTGAAACCTGGAGGAGGGGACGAAGTGACACGTCTACCCTGGTGACGTGTGCCCACTCCCCAACACCAGTATGGGAGAAGATGGGTGAGAGGCAGCATGTCCCAGAGGAGGCCAGACTCTGCTCCGCGTGGGGCTGAGAGGGCTGGGGGTCCTCCAGGAGGTGTCAGCAGGTGTGTCCCTCCTCCCTTACAAAGCCCCTCCTGAAGCTCCCCTGCCCCGTGGTCTGTGGGGCCCTGACAGTGACCCAGGCAGAGCCCAGCCACAACAGGTTCCTCCCTGGGGATCTGGAAACTGGGAGGGACAAAGATCAGAGGTCTGCCTTCCGGGGCTGAGCTGCCAAGTCCTGGCTGGAGCACACACAGACCAGGGCTCGGCAGAAACACAGGGAGCAGCGGGGGCCACCCCAGCCCACTGGCTCTCCTGCTGCCCCTGTGCTGGGCTGCTGCGACCTGCCCTGGAACTTACTGGAGGCAGCCCATCTCGGAGGGTACTGCAGGGGGAAGACTGGCAGGACAGGCTGTTCCCCTCTGAGAGCGGAGGCTGAAGTTCACAGAGCTGCCCTGCCCTTAGAGCCACCCCTGCTCCCTGCCTGAGCCCTGTGGTCAGCCGGCAGTCTCCAGCTCCCTCCTGAAGCGCCCCAGTCCTCGGCCAGACGTGAGAGCGCTAACCCTCCCTCAGCCCGCTCTGGAGGCCCCTCCTGCCCTAAATGCCTGAAGCCCATGCATCCATTCACCCCACTGGCCACAGGCTCCGCTGCCTGGTGGACGCCGTTCTTCCAAGCACATCCTCACTGCAAATCACCACACGCTCCTTCGCCAGCCTGGACCGGTCTTGTCCTTCCGACACACGTCTCCGTTCACCCATGTTCCTCGAGGGTGCCTGACTTGCTAATTCTTCCCCAGCCCCCAATTTTTAAAACGCTCTCTGCAGAGTGGTCTGCATCAGAGGATGATGGTTCAGACTCCAGAGCAGCCCGCCCCTCCGCCCCTGCCACCGCTGCCCAACAGGTGCAAGGTTCCTGCTACTACCACTGCAGGGGCTGGCAGGGGCCAGCTTGGCGGCTTCTCCTGATCCCTCTTGCCCACTGACCCCAGAGGATGCCAGGGAGGGGCTCAGAGCCCTGTCACGGGAGGAAAGTCCCTCCTTCTCAGCTCTGTGGCCTCACTGCTGCTGAGAACATCACGTACCACGCACAGACAGACCTTCGGGTCCAGCTCTGACGGCCGTCAGAGCACACCTCGAAGCTCCCAGGAAACGTGCTTGGGTGGGGAAGGGGCGGTGCGACCAAGGCCTCGGCTTTGCTCCCGCTGTCCCCACAAGCTGCCCAACCTCCTGGCCTAAGTGAGGGCTGCACTCTCTCCCCCTCAATAGAGCTACTCAACCAATTAAAATCTGGCTCCTGTGATGTCAGTAGTCACCTGCTTCTTTCCACCACCCCATCCTTCTCAGACCACAATATATAGATTTGTCCTAAAACTACAAGGCAGACAGAGAGAAAGGGATGGCTGAACAGCTGGCCAACTGGCCCTGGGCTGGGGCTCGGCAGCTCGTCCCCACAGGACACAGCTCCAAAGGCCTGGTCCAGGCACCAGCAGCTGGAGATGGCTGGGCCGCAGTGAGCTGCCTCGGAAGGCTGGCTCCTTCAGGTCTGGAACAGCCAGGATGGCACCGATTCCCGTGGGATGTCTTTCTAGGTCTCAATCTGTTTTCCAGGACACCTCATCTCTGCACCGTGATGATAATAGAGTTCAGAGTCTGCGAGAGGCGGCTCCTGACTATGTGACTTGTGAGAATGAGACCAGGTCTTCCAAGAAGAGGGTCCCTACCAACTGCCAGGTAGCAGCACAGTGATCAGTATGGCCCTAAACTGCCAGGTTCAGTCTACAGCCGAGCTCCTCAACTTCCACACGCACATGAATCGCCCGGGGGGTCTGGAAACTGAGGCAGGTGGGCGGGGCCTGAGACCACACCTCTAAAGGGCTCCCGGTGGGCCTGTGGGGATGGGAGGCCAGCTGGCCACATCTCCCACGCACAGCAGCGGCTCCTGGAGTGTGTACCTCGCACAGAGCCCAGAGCAGGAAGAGGTCAAGGAGGCTGCACAGTGGCCAAGGATCCACACCACATCTCCCCTGGATCATCCAACAGCCCCCAGCAGGCACCCTGACCTACACTGCTGCCCCTGGAGACCACACTGTCCCCAAGGACCTTCTGACATGGCAGAAACGTTCTTTGGGTCAACAATGAACACTGAAATGTGGCTCTTGCGACTGAGGAGCGGGATTCTCAACTTTGTTTCTCTTTGAGTAATTTAAACACAAGTGCCACACATACCTCGTGGCTCTGGGTTAGAAGGCAAGACTGCCGTTCTGCATACAGCAGCTCAGGGGTGCTTTCAAAGCCAGTCAGATGGTGTCCTCCTCTGCTGAAAACCCTCCCCGAAACTCCTGAGGTACTGGGTACCCATCTGTCCTGACCAAAATTCAAGAAACCGCGGGAACAGACTGGGTGCTGTTTCCATGAGCCTGGTCCACTGAGCCAGGCCCAGTGTTCTCCTTTAAATGACACACAAAGAGATACCACCCGCTTCCTGCTTCCCAGCACCCTATGCCCACGGGTGCCAGAAGCCGGAAGCCCCAACACAAGGAGGAAGTCCTGGTGGTTCCGAGCAGCAGAAGGGATTCCCGGGCCTGGTTGCTGCGTAACCCTTGATCATGCACAAACACGGCGACTCGGCTTCCACGGGGAGGGACCCTGTGTTTACCTGGTCACCTTATCTGTTGGGCTTGGCCGCCACTGTTTGCACCTCGCTTTAAAAAGGACAAAGTACCTTAGGGAACAAACACTGGAGAGAATCAGACCAGGATCTACAGGCTGCTGTGGGCAGGAGGGGAAGTGGACCTACTGTGCGCAGCCCAGTCAAGATGGACAGCCTTGTGGTGTGCCACGTTAAAAGAGATGAGGCAAGAGAGCTGCTTCCAGGGCCTGCGCGCTGGGAAATGCTCGCAAGAGCCAACTGTGGCCTGTCAGTCTTCTTCCTTCTGGACGGGCCCCGCCCCTCCGAACTGGCTCTGTTCTCTTCCTCTGCCCCCACCCCCTCCAGTCCACCTGCCTCAGGATCAGGGATCAGTCTCCATGGTGGGAGCCTTGCTGGGCTTTCAGGGGGCTGAGCAGTAGCCCTGGTCCCTACCAGCTGTTGGGAGGAGTGTAAAATGGCTCTGTTGCTGTGGGAAAGACGCACGGGGTCACCACCTGACCTTCAGTCCCGCTTCTGGGTACCTAACCAGGGACTGGGGCGGGCCCTCGAGAAGCCTGCACACGCCCTTCACTGCAGCACTGCCCACGACAGCCAAGAGCGGGGGCAGCATAATCGGCTGACCAGTGAGTGGTGACGTCCAAGGGGCAGGGGGGCAGCACTGGGCCGTGGGAAGAAAGCCGCGCACACCACAGCACGGATGAACACTGGGAACGTCACAAGAGGCACACCAACTGCGAAGGACACACGTCATGTGCTCCTACACATGAAGGACCGGGAGTGGCCAAGGCCCAGGGCCAGGACTAGACGGGGCTGCCAGAGGCCGGGCAGAAGGAACAGGGCACTCACGTCTGATGGGCAGTCTCAGCCCTGCAAGACGAACAGCACGCTGGAGACGACGTGGCCACGGCTGCATCACAGCGGGAATGCCCTCAACAGAACCTGAGGCTTCGCGTGGTTAAAACCTGGTGAACTTGATGCTACGTGTGTCTTACCACAGGTTTTTAAATGCTGCCAGTCATTGCCAAATGTTCCCTGAAGGGCACACTGCCCCACAGAGACCACTGCTCTCCTCTGCCTCCCCCCGAGGGGGCCCTTCCCTGGCAGGCCAGGCACCCTGGTCCACCCCCACATCAGGCTGGCCTCTCCTGGCCTTCAGGGCCCGACTCAGAAGTCATTTCCAGGGGACTGCCCCACCATGAGCAGAGCAGAGCAGAGCAGAGCACAGCCCACAGCCTGCAAGCACTCCCTGATCTTAGCACGGCCAAGGTTCTTCAGGAACAATGGATGGACTCTTCCAGGGTGATTCCTACTTCCTTGGTTTTACTTTATCCCCTATAAACAGGAATTGTGTGGGGTTTTTTAATTTCTTTATTTTGGGAGGAGTAAAGGCATTTTGCTCACAAGGAAAACAGTTAGCATTGAGGTCTTATTTTTAAGAGCCCAGTGAAGAACTAACTAACAGGGTGTTGGCACTTGGGCCCTGTGGGGGCACAATTCCGGGCCCCAAGAATATTCTCCCAGCTGGAAGAGCAATGAGGGCAGAGATTCAGTATTTTCAGGATCTCAGTGTGCCAAGACGGCGCTGGACCCTGAGCCGCGACCCTGCTGTCCCTTCTGCCCCCACACTCTTCCCTCACACTTCCAAACAGGCCCTGCCATCCCGAAGCCTCAGACAGCCACCCCTCCTCCAGAAGCCCTCCCTCACCTCTGCCCCTGGTCCAGACACTTGCTTCTTTTTTAAAAAACACACTTAAAATATTAAAATAGTGCAATATAAAATATACTGAAGATCGCTTCAGATTGACGGAAAGTTGCAGAGGTGGTGCAGAGAACCCAGTCCACCCCCCACAGTTTCCGCCGGTGTGACCACCTCACATGACCGAGAGCATCTGTCACAACCAACCAGTCAACACCGGTACGTGACGACTGGCCAAACTGGGCTTGCTGTGGACCTCACTGGTTCTCCCCAGTGGCCGCTCCCTGCTCAGGCCCGCCCCGGGGCCCACAGCGCGTCAGCTGCCCTGTCTGGTGGCCTCTCTGGGCTTTCCTGTCCTTGAGGATGTGCTGGCTCTGAGGCGCATGGGCCAGGTGTCGGGCGGGACGTCCCTCTGCCCAGCCTGCTCCCACTGACATCTCCTGTGTGTCCACGGTGCCACTCTCGCCACCTCAAGCATACGGCCTGGCGGCACTGGGTGCATTCGCACGGCTGTGCAGCCCTCCACTGTCCACCTCTGGCATCTTCCCAAACAGAAATGCAGGCCCGTCCAAGGGGCGGCCACCGCGGTTCCGCCTGTCTCCATGACTGCAGGAGAGAGTGCAGCAAGGTGCCCCTCACGCCTGCTGGGACGGTCACTGCTGAGAAAGGCCGTGGGGACACCGGAATGTCGCAGGTCACTGGGGGGCGTCTGAGATGCCGCTGTGTGGAGCAGTTACGGGGTCTCTCAAGACCCGTACACAAAGTCGCTGCCCCAGCGACTCCACTCCCAGTTATACGCCAAACGCAGCCCTCCATGGGGATGGACCGGGAAGGCTGCACCTGCATCCAGCAGCATTCCCAGCCACCAAGCACGTCCCACACGCCACCGACACCTGCTTCCACACGGGCACAACCCTCAGCTTGACATCCGCCTCCCGGCCCACCAGGCACAAAGAAGCTCCTTAATGACGCATGAGGGGAGCGTGCCTGGGTGTGGCCTGCTCACTCCTGAGGCCCCTGGCCTCCGTCCTCCCCCCACAAGCCTCAGGAACAATGAGAACAGGGCCTGCATTTTCCAAGGGAACGAGCGATTCTCACCGGCAGGGACTAGACTTCAGTTAAGAGAAGTGGACTTGCCACCCGAGAGTTCCTACTTATTAAGCACTTACTGAATGCCATGGTTCAGCTCCCAGCTGTCATCATCACAGCCCTCCTTGGGGAGGTATTTTTGCTGGCTCCATTTGGAGACAAGTGACCCAGGTGCGTGGGGAACACCACTGGGTAGGAGCCAGCGCCCCTGGACGGGACAGACTGCAACTGCTCCGGTGGCAACGACTGGCAGGCAAGTGGGCTCCATCGAGTCTGGAGTGCACGGCTGGATGCAGCAGGGCAGGAGGGGGCTCCAGCTCCCCAGGCAGGACCGAGGGCCCGGGGTGCTGACCTAAGGCCGAGGGCCAGAAGGCAGCCCTGCCCCACACAGGCACACAGCGAACTACCGCGGAGCTCACATTCTTGCATCTTCATCTTCAGTTTCTACCTTACAGCTAGTTTTATTTGCTCATCCACGGACAGTCCTAGCAAAGGTCCGATATGTGTCCCCAGGAGGCAGCACAGTTCCACTGCACCCACCCTGGAATGGTGATGCTGGCTGCACACTCTGCCTGCCCCTGGAGGCCGTGTGGCCCTGGGCCAGTGCAGCTTCAGCAGCTGGAACAAGCACGGGCGCTGCTGCTCACATGGAACCCTGGCTGTGTGCGCCCCTGCGTGTCAGCAGGCAGGAGGACATGGACAAAAAGAGAAGCCTGCTCATGCTCTCCCCGAGAGCCAGGCAAGAGGAGACAGGAGCTGCAGACAAACCGCGTGTGAGCCAGAGGCCCGGGGCCTGGCTCCCAGCCCAGCACCTGCTGGTCTGCCCCCTGTCCAGTGGGCCCTCCCTACCGGCCGTCTGGGGCCTGTGGCGTCCCACTCAGCTCTGCCTGGGACCCCACTTCCCTGGGAGGCCTGGCAATGACGTCACCAAGTCTGTGAGGACACCTGGCCAGGGAGTGGGTCACCATTTCTGTATGTCACCAAAGCCAAACACAGAAGGAAGAAAATGTCCCCTGCTAAGTCCAGAAGGATCCTCATTTCCCAGAGCCACAGTAACCCCCTCGGGGGAAAGACCCGGAATATCTATTTTTCACAATGCTCAGTCACGTTTTTTCTCCCTGGATGATGCCTGGTGCTTATTATAACCATGACAGCATCGGAAATACTTCTTGTGGATTTCCACAAGGTGGGGAAATGACAGGCTTTCTTATCCCTCCGCTTTTTGCTGGAGGCTGCAGACCTGAGATAAGTCCTCGTGGTTGGGAAGACTCACTGCCAAAGGTGAGGCTGCAGGGTGGGAAGGGTGTGCAGAGCAGGGTGCACGGGGGCCAGGAGACAGTCCCACCCCCGGCAGCCCTAGGCGCGTCTAGCTCAGGGGGCAGGGCCTCCCACCTGTGGAGGACCCAGGTAAGCTGCCTGCACTTCTTCAGTGCCCCTGTCCCTGTGGGCACGGTGCTGGTGCTCTGGGCTGTGGCTGGGCCCCTCAGTCTAGCCAAACTTAGGATTATTTCAAGCAACAAGGCCAGGCTTACAGGGCCAGGGAGGGGGCCACAAGAAACGTAACTCTGACTCAAGTGACAAAAGGAACAAGAAAGTGAAGCCATAGGCCCACGTCAGAAAGGAGAAATGTGGAGGTAGAGATGAATAAGAGTAGAGAGACACCTGCCAGCTCCTGCGAGTTTCTCCAGTGCCTGGTGGTGGCTTCTGGGAGGTGTGTGGTAAAGGACTGCAGTTGCATCTGGGCAGGAAAGAGCTATAATTGATTGCTGATGTCTGCCCTGGGCACAGCCGTGCAAAGTGTGGAAGAGCTGGCACATTCTTCGTCACACCTCACTGCACATGTTCATCACCAATCACACCTCACTGTGAATCCTTCTGACACAGGGGACCTCTCTGGCTCCCCCCACCCCACCCCGCTCCTCAGCTTCCTCTGCACCAAACAAACTCAGATGCAGAACTGCCGACAGGGACTCCTTCCAAAGAAAACAGTGCTTTCTCTGATGCTAAGTTATACACCTGGTATCTGCTAATCCAGAGATAAAATTCAATTCTTACAAAAAAGGCACTGAATGCACACTTATTATGCACTGGTTGTATACTAGGGCCTCTGCCTCCACTGAGTTTAGAAAACAACTGATAATTACTTAGTAATTATTGTTGTTCTAAATGCCTAGAATAGAAAGAACAGGGCCATGTCACCGCCCAGTGCGGGGCACCAGGCCTCCCTGCACAGTTTGACTGGTGTGGAAAGTGACTTCCTGCTCACAGTCCACAGGCAACACCTGCACATCGGCTCTGGCCTGGAAGGGTGCCGGGTGGCCGAGGAATGTGGGTGCACAACACCCAGGGCAGCAGGAGGCCGGGCTTCCAGCTCCTGAAGCGAGGGTGGTCTCTCCGTCAGCAAGCTGTCCGTGTTCACTAATTAGAATCTCATGCCTCGTCCTTTGATTTTTCCACTCCAAAGAGGACTCTCGGCCACGCCGCCTCTATAGCTTTTGGCAAGGGTGGAGGCATGCCAGGGAAAACCCACCAGGCCTCTTGCACGCTGGGGGGAGGCGGGCGTCTGAGGCTGGGGAACGGCTCGCCTTTTCTCTGCAGTCAGAGGTCTCTCTCCCTCTGGAGGAGCAACCTCGCCCACCGCCGAGCGGGGAGCCGCGGTGCGTCACAGCCTCCTCCCTGTTCAAGGCTGGCACCGGCACAGGCAGTGGGGTTTGTTTGGAATACACGCTCTTCATCAGAGGATCTGGAACAGTCACCCCTTCTGGTCTGGAGAGCAGGAAGGCTCTGCCAGCCAGTGCTTCCCCAGTGCAAACAGCCCGCCCCCGGTGGCCTTCAACTTTGCTGCTCTTGTAAGTGCGTCCTGGGTCCTGTTTCCCAACCCCTGCAGCCAAGTCAGGCCTGCCTCCTTGAGGCCTGGCCTGCCTCAGTGCCCAGACCAGGAGAAGGAGAAGGCCACCCCTCCAACTCCAGAGTGGCTGCTGCCAGGATGGACGGAAGCAAGGAGAGACTTTCTGAAACAGTGAGGCGAGCACGGGAGCTGGGACCCAGCAGAGAAGCAAATGACCTTTGTAACTTCTATTCCCCGACCCGCCCAACTCCTCCTCCTTCCTTACTCCTGAAGAGGCTTTCCTGGCCCTCCTGGTTACTGGGCTGCCTGATAAAGTGCTCCTCACTCTTGCCCTGGGCAGTTCTGTTGAAGGCCAGTGCACCCCACCCCGGGGAATGGAGTGGAAGCTCCGTGAGCAGGAGCAGGGCTCCCTGCTTGCTCCACCAAGGCCCCAGTGCAATTCCCAGCAGGAAACCAAGAGCTAGGGGGCAGGTGGAGGGGGAAGGGAGCTGCAAGGCTTCTCCTGGGCGGAGCAGCCCCCAAAGCTGGACTTGCCGGGTGGATGAAGCAATGGTTGAGTCTGGTCAGCAGGGGAGCCTATTCTGGCCAGGTGCCCTCATCAAAGGGAGGGGCAGGGCAGGGCAGGGCAGAGGACACAGGTCAAGTGATCTGAAGGTAGAGGAAGAGGCGAGGAGCCAAGCAATGGGGGCCTCTAGACCTGAAAGCAAGGGAACGGACTCTCCGGAAAGGAGCCACCCTGCTCGCCCCCAGGGTCTGGCCAGGGACCCATTCTGACTCCTTACCTCCAGGACGGCAAGATGATACATTTGTGTGGTTTTAAGTCAGTGAATGTATGGAGACTTGTCATAGCAGGCCTAGGCCGAGGAGACCAACACTCTACTGTAGCGCAGGACACTCTGGGGACCCCACACCAGCATCATCGGCCCAGCTGGGCCACCCAGCAGTGCGCAGGTACCACACTGTGGTTCCCATCTCCTTCCAGGTACATGAGGGATTGGGGTCCCTCCCTGTGAAGCTAGGCCACAGCTACCCCCGGGTTCTGGCCAACAATGTGCAAGGAGGGGATGTGACTCACACTCCCAAGGCCAAAGGACTGAACTGCCCCCAAGTCCTCCAGCCCCTGCCCCAGTGAGCCTAGGCTTTGTGTGGAGGAGCACCCAGTGAAGAAGTCCTCCTGCCAGGCCCTGCACACTGCCTGTGGCCCGGTTAACCGAGAGAGAAGAAAACTGAGGCCTCCAGACCAGGGAGTCCTTTGTCATAGCAGCAGAACCCCACCCATCCTGACGCTACACACAGGACCTACCTATGGAAGCTGCAGCCATCCACCACAGGGGTCTCAGCCACCTTTGGGAGGAGATGCTACCTTAGTCACAGACCATGTCCCCAAGGTCCTGTGTGCCTGGGATGGGAAAGCTGGCCTGCGTCGCTAAAGGACCATGGAGTGGAAGCTGCTTTTTTAGACAGTGAGTGTGGAGGCAAAGCAAACACGGGGCAGCTCCCCACACCCGCATGTCTAGGGCACACCTGTAACTGCAGCCTCAACACACCACCTGACTTGGTCCTCTGTGCATTCACATTGGGGTCCTCAAATGTCTTCTCAGTTTTCTGGTCCTGGTCAGACCCATTCTGCCATGTCTGTGGCCAAGATTTTGTGATGTCGAGGGGTATTTTCAGAGCTTTAATGTCCCATTTGGCACCTGCTAATTAGCAGGGAGTGACTAATCAGAAAACAGCAGCAGGCAAAGAAAACACTCCCTTGCTCTTGGCTTCCTGTCGCCTGTGGTTGCTGGGAGCTCTCTGGGTGCATCTGAGGGAGCTGGGGTGGGACAAACAGAGGTTAGGATTTTCTCTGCCTTCCTGGGCAAGTGTGCAGAACCACAGGGCTGTCCCAGGAAAGGGTGTTGCTTCACCTTAGAACAACAGCAGGTGGCAATAGCCAGGCCTGCCAGAGCCCAACTTCAGCCACCTGTGACTTCTCGCTGACCAGCCAAAGAACAGAAGCACAAACAGCCCTGCTGGGGCCCACCTCTCCTGCAGGTGGGGCCAGGTGGACTTTCTAGAGCTCGGCATGTACTGCCTCAGCCCTACAGGGGAGGGACAGAAATCACACTATGTGCGCACGTGTATAAACACGCACATGTGAACATGTGCCTGAACACATCTGTACACATGCACATGCAGTACACACATGCACACGATCCCATACACACGTGTGCATACACACAGGGCTTCGCAACAGAGGGGAAGGGGCTGTACGACCATCAGGGGCACCAGCCAGCATCCAGGACCCCACTGGACAGCCAAGCCCGCTATAGGCAGCCCTCATTGCTGCCTCTGCCATTTGGGGGCCGTCTCAGGGCTGATGTGCAGCTTGCAAAGACAAAGAAGCAGACAGGAGTCTTACCCCACTCTTAGGACCACCAAGACCTCATTCTGGTCCACTTGCTCAACATCCCCCCCTGAGACACACCCCCCACAAATCCCCTACAAAGGACAGTTTCCTGGGGGCAATGACAGAGCAGGACTGGTGAGGGAGAGAGGGAGGAATGGGCCTGAGAGGAATTTCCCAAGGGCCCTCCGCACCACCAGCTGCTGACCTGGCGGGTAATAAAGTCCACTGAAGAAGGTGCAGACGTGTGGCAAACAGTCATATTTGCAAGGCTGGTGTTTTCCAGGGTAAAGTTCTAACTATCAAAAGATTTACCAGCTCAGCTGGGTTAATCATTGCCACAGAGGAACAAATGGCTCCCTCAATGCCCAGGCTGGGCACCAGGGTGACAAGTCAGAGACCAGATCATGGTCAGGGGCTGTGCCCACTTCATCCCGGGACCCCTCAACTTAGGATCTGGTTGCTGACATCAAAACAGTCCCTTCTAGGCATGATGGCACATGCCTGTAATTCCATCTGCTTGGGAGGCTGAGGCAGGAGGATCAAGAGTTAAAAGTCAGCCTCAGCAACTTAGTGAGGTGCTCAGGAACTAACTTAGCAAGATCCTGTCTCAAAACATAAAAAGGGCTGGGGATGTGGCTCAGTGGTTAAGTGCCCTTGGGTTCAATCCCCAGTGCTAAAAACAAAACCAAAAACGAAACAGCCCCTTCCCTGTCGCTTGCTCTGCACCCAGCCCTGGGCAGTGCTTTGTCTTTTAAACTGAAGTAGCAGAGGGCTCGCAGCTGGGAGTGCGGGCCCAGCAGGCAGACCCAGGCCCAACTCCCAGGGCCGATGGGGAAGCGGACACCAGTGGGGTCCGTGTCTTGTAAAACGGGGCCTGTACGAATGATAGGGCCAAGGTGTGTCAAGGGGGGTCCTCAACCGGGGCATCTGGCAGGGCCTGGAGGTATCTTCGGCTGTCACGCTGGGGGAGAAGGATGTGCTGCTGGCATCTAGCAGATCAAGGGTAGGGACACTGCTAAATGCCCTACCTGTGCAAAATACCCTGGACAAAGAGTGACCCAGCTCCAATGTCAGCAGCTGCCATGGAGACATTTTGGGGTAACGTGTGAAGTGCAAGGCCTGCAGAGAATGTGAGCTGTGGTCATCATCTCAAACTGTACTGTGACCAAGAGGAGGCTCAGGTCAGAGGCCATGGCTCGCTCTGGTGCAGTCTGGGCAGGGCAGAGTTGGAGACTGCCTGCTTCCCTATGTGTCCCTTTTCCCATGGCACCAGTCTGAGGCACAAGCCGGTACCCGCCCTGGGGACCTACTGTGCTTTGAAGATGACGAAGCCCCTCGATGCCATGAAACTAGAAGCCAGCCTCTCCATGTGCAGCTGTGGCGGGTGGGGGGCCGCTCCTGACCTGCTTCCTTGGGGTATCAAGTGGTCAGACACCAGCATCCGGACCCTGCAGACTACCGCCTTCCTTCTGCTCCTCCACTCCTGAGCCTACCTGCTGCAGCTTCTTCCCAAAGGGTGAATCTGTCCCCAAGGGCCAGCCACCCCCTCTGGCCCTGAAAAACAGACTCTCCAGCAAGCTGGCTGTCCCTGGCTCAGGACCTACCACCTGGCACACCTGAGGTTAGAGATGGTCAGAGAAGAGCATCCAACCAGTAGGGCAGAAGGAACACGGTGAGGCCTCTGTCCTCAGAGGTGGCAGAGGATCCTGCAAAAGCCTGATCTGTCGCTCCATCCAGCCTCATGCTGAGCTAGATGAAGCTCATGGTCTTGGCCACAGGAACATACACAAGGTCTACAGTCTAACCATGACAAGCCGTGCTCTCTCTCCTGGCTCCTCCCCAAGACCAGGCCCTGACACCAGCTCTTGCCTCTATGCAGAATGTTGTCCCTTCCTCTAACTGGACCATGTTGAAACCTCTCTGTCCCCAGGGCCCAGCTGTCCAGCTTCCATGTAGCCACGACTCAGCACGGACTGCTCTGCACTACAGGGAGATACTTGCTGGTCTTTCCCCAACATGAGACCATGAGCTTCCTGGTGGCCGGGCCTTTCTGGGGCAGTGCCATGTTGGCACTGTCCAGCAGAACTCTCCACTATGACGGAATGTTCTAGCTCCATGCGGTACAACAGGAGAGTCACCCGTGGCCCAGCGCTCGAAATGTGGCTCGTATACCTGAAGGGCTGCACTTATAATTTTGAAGAGACTGACACAGACACATGTGGCTACTGGCCACCACGCTGGGCAGCCCAGGAGGTAGAGAAATGCTGAGGCACGGTAGGTGCTCAGGGCCCCTGCGGGGGAGCAAAGGGAGGGATCTTGGGCGGCCCCCATCACCAGGCTGCGTCATCGATATCAGTCCCTCGAGGATGGCTGGCACCGCTGTCCTCGCTCACCACTTCAACCCCGGCGTTTCCCCGGCGTGAATGAGCTCAGACCCGCGGGGCCTCCCCACCAAGTCTGGGGAGATCTCTGACGAAAAGAAAGAGCTGCTTCCGTGACCTGGGCGTGTGCCACCGGCCCAGCCCCTCTTGCCAGAAGCTCTGCCGCCTCCGGAGGCGCCCTTCCCGCGCTCCTCTCTCCCAGATGCAAGGAAGAAGTAGGGCAAAGCTGTCTTCTCTCGCCTCGGAGAAGAGATGGAGGCTCCTTCCTCCCCAGCTCAGGTGGCAGGCCCAGGGAGGTGTCAGGAAAGATCGCCACTCCTAAGAAAGCGTTCGGAGTCTTCCATACCAAATGCCTTTCGCGCCGACTGCTGGCTGCAACGCTCCCGAGGCTGCTACGCGCTGCGAGCATCCTCTGTGTCCCTCCCGCCCACTGCCCCGTCCCACTTCCTTCCAATGTAGGTCACACTGGATTCTCCTGCGTTCACTACATATGCCTCCAGTGAGGGGTGACAACGCCTGAAACAAACTTAGGAACCCTCTCACAGACACGCGCGGACCCCGTGCTCTCATTCAGCCAGAACCGGATCCGCCACAACACATGGAGATCCTGTGCCGGGTCACAGGGCAGGTGGAGGGCACCCAAGTTGTTCTTGTACCCAAGAGAGTTGGTTGGGTACCCGGTGCTCCAAAGCCACCATTACATGGGAACAGTGCCAAGGAAGGGTGGTTTCCCAGTAGAAGCAGATCAGTCAAGGGGTAACCGCCTGGTTTCACAGTGAGCATCCGCTCTGTGACCCTGCCTTGCTTTCCCTTCTGCCAGGGGAAGAAGCCAGCACTGCCTCGGAGTGCTGCACAGGGCAGAGGGGGCACTTGCCAGCCACCATCGTTCAGGACGCCGTTCTCATCTGCAGTCTCCCAACACAGGTTTCTTGCCACAGAAGCTCAGCTTAGCTCCTCCACTGCCCAGCCGGCCTCACACCCCTGCTGGACACTGCACTAGGTCCTGCTCACATAAGACGGGTAGGTCTGTGACTGTCTGCAAGCAGGGCAGCAATTCCTGGGATGAGGGACACACTAACCCATGGTTAGTATGTCTCAAAGGACTGGAGAAGCTAGGGAGCTGGGCAGGTAGGGCAGGCGGGGCCAGGAATGAGGAAAGGAAGGGTCCCTGGTCAGCTCTAGGAATGCACAAGACCAAGGGCTCTCGGAGCAACAGGAAAAGGTCATTTGAGGCTGGAGCACAGGGGGCCTGGTTAGAAGCTGGCAGGAGATGAAACTGAAAAGACTGAATCTGAGCCAAATTCAGCCTCTTCCCGGAAAATGAGGAGCTGAACTTTGGGCTGTGGACAACACGAGGATTTTAAACACCACTCGTAAAGTTACTCACTGCTGCAGACCAGGAGCACAGCCCTCCATATGCATGTGCGTGCGCGCGCACGCGCACACACACACGGCATACATACACTTCCCTCCACACTCACGTACACACATACTGACACCACCCAAACACACATACCACAAAAACCCCCTCCTCACAAGTGTGCATGTACATACACACATTCATGTGCACACACACACACACACAATGCTCTACACCATGCGCACACACACTCATGCCTACACTACACTCCACGTAAAACATGCACACACACACACACATACACCTACGTATGTGCACACATACACTGCTTGAGTAGGGCCTGCCGCCTGTGCAAGACCCAGGGCAGAATGAGGCATCGAGTTACAGCAGGAGGTGGCTTGGAGGTGGAGCCTGGAACCCAGGCCATTTGGAAGCAGATGTCCCGCACACACCCACATGCCCCACCTGACACCCTTGCACGTCAGGCCCACTGTATGCAGAAAGACTCTGGGATAAGAACCCAAACTTTTTCACTACATAACCTTCCAGGCTCCACCTTGTTTTAGAACTAATTTCCTCCCCTCGCTTAAAAGGGACACATGTGCAGTGACTTCGGAGCCTTCTCTAGGAATTCAGGCCCCCGTGCAGGACACGGAGGCAGACACAGACAGGGAGCCCTCTGAAGGATGGCATAATCAGGGAGGGGTGACCTCTCCCTGTCCATCGCTGGCCCCTATGACCCTCCCCCTCTCAAGAGCTAGAGGACTTTTCTAGAAAAGGAATGGGTACCCCAATGAGGCTCGTGATGAAGAGTTCTCATGTCGGGTGCATGCAAATTGAAAGCACCCTAAAATAGCTGCTTTTCCTAAGCAGATAAACCTTTCCCCCCACAACATGGTTCATACCAGCAGTCAGCTCAGCAAACACTCTTCCTTGGAAAGACAGAAGTGGGAATGACGTGAAGGGACTTCAGAGGTCACAGTGGATTGGTGGGAGTCCATTATTTAACCAGTGAGTCAAACTTAGTTACTTCCTTGGAAGGAGAGCCTGCCTGAGCCAAGCGGGAATTTCCCCTTGACTCACATGCTGAACCCCATCTTTGTGGGATCTGACACAGAAGCTGTGTTAAGGCAGCAGCGTGGCTGATGCGCACAGTGACTCTGGGTGGGGAAACTGTACACAAAGGGGGAAGTGACTTGCCCAAATCTGAACTAAGGGTCAGGCGCTGGCCCCTCACCCCGACCACCCCCTCCCCGCACCCCCGCGCAGGATGCTCAGTCCTGCTGCTCTGCTGCAGCGAGGCAGGCCACAGGGACAGTGTCAGAGTCCCAAACAGCCTAAACCTGAGGGTGGGGGTGGCTGGCCAATCAACATCCTATGATAAGCAGCAACCCCTGGGGTACTGCGAGTGGAGAGGGCTCTCTGGCTATGGCGCAGCATGGCACGTGGCCAGGGAGAGGCAGAGAGGCACCCTCTACGCGGAGTAAAGATGGCCATGAAATCTGCCACAAATGCCACTCTATGCCATCTCAGAACTTCTCGTTTCCCAAAGTCAGACTCTGCCACCTACAGAGTGAAGTGACCTCTCCAAGGTCACATGAGAAGCAGCTGGCAGAACCACTAGTGGCACACAGGTGCCAGGCCAGACTGGCACCCTACTACAGGTTCCAGTTGGGGGGTCAGAACACCGTTCCTCTGCATGGACCCTGGAACTAACCCCAGAAGTGACCTCAGAACTGGCTGGAGAGAACTCAGTGCCCCCAAGACAAAGCCGCAGTCAACACAGACCTCGGGCTCCACTGAAACCCCTCTCTGCTCCTCCAAGCTGGGAGTGGTGCTAGGGACTGAATGTTTGTGTCCCCACCCCAATGCATACGCTGATGTCCCACCTCCCAGCGTGAGCTCCCTGGAGGCTGTGACCAGGGCTACGAGTGGCTACAGAGAGGGGCCCCACAAGGGGAGTAGTGTCCTTAAAGTAAGAGACCAGAGCTCGCTCTCCACCAGAAGGGAACACAGCCAGCAGGTAGCACCCTTTGCAGCCAGGAAGCCAGTTTTGTTCGTTTGTTGGTTAGTTTGTTGTTTGAACACTTAGAATTGAACCCAGGGGCACTCAACCGCTAAGCCACATCCCTAGTTCATTTTTTATTTTTTTATTTTGAGACAGATTCTAAGTTGCTATGGTTGGCCTCGAACTTGCGGCCCTCCTACCTCAGCCTCCCAAGCTGCTGGGATTAGAGGCGTGTACCGCCACACCGGGCAGGAAGAGAGCTCTCACTGGAAACTTCTAGCAACCTTATACCTGGAACTGTGACCCCAGCCTCCAGGGCTGAAGAGTAAATGCCTGTAGTGTTTCCTTATGGCAGTCCACGCTGGTGTGGACAGAGGACCCAGACTGCAGATGAGGGCCCAGAAAATCAGACCCTACCGCCTCTTCTAACAATGAGGGACATTTCTACCCAGCTCTCAGGAGCAGGCCCCCACATTACAAACCACCCACCCCTGGAGCTTACTGCGGCACCTGGCACAACTGGGGCTGAAATGCTTGCTGGGCAAGCAGCCATCTTCATGGTGCCCTTGCACGGGAGTCTTTGACTTCAAAACCAGCCCATCCACTACCCTCTTCAGTGGAGAGTGAGAACGTCCACACGCAGCCATCTTGGGCTACAGATCCACCCAGAGGCCTGTGGCCCACGCCCAGGAGCCCCAGGTGAGAACGCAGGCTTCACAAGAAAGAGCCCTCCTGCTCACTCCCCAGGCAAGGGCTGCCTTCCATGAGTCTGACTCGGACGAGGTGGGTGCACAGCCAGCAGGCCCAGTGGTCAGATGTGAGCCCCAGGCCTTCAACCAGAGGGTCGTGAAGATGCAGAAGAGATAGCAGGAGAGCCCTGAGTGTGAGCCTGCTCTCCAGCCTCTGCGGCCCCTCGATGGCCCCTCCCAAAATCCCATGTCCTCGGGCATGCTCCCGCCTAACACCCTGCTGACAACCTCGGTCTGCATTTCGGGAGACGGCAGGAGCCTGCACAGACCGGGTGGCCACTGGGCCCTTTCCCCTGCCCCCAGTCTCTCACTGGGACAAACTGAGGCCCTCCCAAGCATTCCACGCGACTTTCAGAGAAACAGTGCTCTTCTCACACTCCCGGTCCACGAACCGAACTGACCCTCAGGCAAACTGTGGGGTCATGGTCACACCTACCTTGGGCACAGTCAGGTCTGGGAGGAAACACAACTGACTCCTGGCAGACAGGCACCTCGAGGAAGAGCACTGGTGGTCCCACCAGTCCCGGGCCGCTGGCTCTGTTCAGTGGGTCCCTTGCCATTCGCGGGTAGCGGGCAAGCAGAGTCAGCAGGGCTTCCGGGCTCTACCACAGACACACCTCAAAGTCCAGCCAGTGAGCAGGAACCCGCAGCACTGTACAGACACGACCCCTCCCACTTTACATAAAGAAACTCGAGTACAAAACCATGCTGTACACTCTCATCCAGAGAAAAGGCTGCAGGGAAGGACGTGGGGAAGGAGCAGGGCTGGCGGGAAGGGAGGAGACTTCTGGAAGGCACCACTTGGCACAAGAATATATTTCTGCTTCAAGTGTATATCTGAGTTTTACTTTTTTTAATCAACAAGACTTAACAGAGGAGTTCAGCACCCCAAACAAACAAGCCCAGAGACTGGTAAGCATGCAGCTGAAAACAAAATGAAAATCAAAACAATACTCAAAACAGGAAATACTTGGCTACAAAGGAAAGGCCATCGGCCTCCCATGAGCCAGGGTGACAAGTGGATGACCCAAGCCAATGGCATTCAGGGGACAGAGCCATCAGTGGGCAGGGCTGAAAAACAGTCAGCGTGCCCATTCACTCAGATGTGACGGTCAACCCAGTGGGTGACCAACTACCTTCAGCCCTTCCTGTTTCTCCAAGTGGCCAGAGATGCACATGGCCAGTTAACCAAGAAGTCGAATGCAAAGGGACCTCTCCAGGTGGCTGAGGTCTTTCTGCGAACTAGAGAGCCGCTTCAGCTGCTCCCTGCCAGCACAGGTACCAACAGTGTGGACGATCCCTACTCTGTCCAGGCACAGTGCTCAGAGCTGGGGACAGAACTGTGAACGCAGAGCTCATGACCTGGCAGAGAGAGACATGAAGCAACAAAGGACAAACGATTCTTTCATGTGAACTGCACTGGTGCTATAAAACAGCCCAGAAAGGGAACCACCTGTCCCATCCCAGGTGGGCAGGGAGGGCCATGGAAGGTCCCCCTCGGAGGTGGAATGAAGAAGGGTGGTGACAGGTCAGTCTCAGCAGGAACAGCCTGCGCCTTGAGTGAAGGCGGCTGTTTGGCACTGAGCGGAGGAAATGGAACCCCACAGATGAGCAAAGTGAGGGATTCAGGTGCAGGAAGAGGGAGAAGCAGCCCTGGCCCTGTGGCTAGTTCTGAATCAGCAATGGCAGCCAGGGCTGAACCCTGAACAGAGGCCTGGAGTTTCTCCACATTTGCCCTTTCTTTCCTACACAGCTGACTTAGCAGCTTGGGCCACCGAAACAGACCTCAGCGCACCCCTTCCCAGGGCCCCCAATACTTGTTCCAAGACCCCCTCGACAGCCAGGCATTTCGCAGCTGCCCCAGACACTGCCACCACTGGGGACTCTCAAGGACGCCTGTTAGAGCCTTCTAACCATTTCACACAAACCCTTGGACTGCTGGCCTTCTAGAAACATCCCACAGAGTTTTTCTGAGCAGTTGAGAGGCCTGCCTGGGAAATCCCTGTTGCAATCATTTCTTTCTCCCAGGCAGCTACACCCCATTGCTCTGCTGCAAGATTCTGCGTCACAAAAGGGATATCCCAGCTGACGTGACACTCAGACCAAGTGGAGCACCCAGGCTGCCCGAATCCAGGGCAATTGCATCCCGTCAGCGTGTTCCCTCCGTCAGAATGACCTAACTGAATTTCCTGTATATGTGAATATAAATACTGTTGTTTGACCCATGATGAACTTGTAAACAGCCTGATTATATCAGCTTTAATAGATTAGGTTTGCAGAAGTAGATGGACACTTGTTACTTTTCTTCCAATTTGAAATGAATATATTTTCCACTGAATACAGATAAAATTAATGACCTTAGAAGGAATCAACTTGTATGTGAAAAAAAATCAGATGATCACATTACTGGCCGAGATTACAACAGGCTGGGTATGAGATGTCACGTGCTGTTTTGACCTTCACGCCTTTTTCTGTTTTCTTAGAATGAGGCCATTCTACCACATTCTTTGGGGTGGACTGAACGTCAGTGTGACTTGGCTTAACCGGCAGGGGATAGACTGCCACCCCAGAATTACTGAAACCGACAGAAACCCACAGGATCAAGACCAGACCAAGAAAATCTTATAAAACGGTAATCGAATCAACTTCCTTCCAAAACCAGACTCTTCTTAAATTACAGATAGCGACTCACTCAGCATATGAAGTAAGCACATGAGACACGGGCCGTTCCCAAGCAAGCCCACCAGAAAAAGTCCGCCAACCCACAGGGCATTTACTGATCGTGACCAAACGGGTGCCAGTCGTGTGTCCACTTCATCTGACCACCCATGTTATAAACGGGCATCTTCTCAGTCTCCGCGTCTTCACCCTGGAGACGGAGCCATTGGTGCCGGCTCTGTACTTCTCGGGATCTCTACTCCCAGGCTTCCATGGCGGGACAGAGGGTGCTGATCCCAAGTGTCCTGAGAACCAGACACCCGGCTTCAGCCCAGCTCTACTCACTAGTGCCCAGTCCAGGGCAAGTCATTCCACCCCCCAGAGCCTCAGTTCGCTTAAAAATGGGTACGATGACAGTCTCTGCCTCGTGGAGCCCATGAGGACCCCACCTGGGACGTCCAGTGTGACTGGTGCCGTGCTCAGCGGTGCCGTGGCCCAGGCAGACCGTCGCTGCTGCGGTTCATCCTGAGCCCCTGGGTCTTGCCACCCAGCTCACCTGCCTCCCACGCTCCCAGTACTCACAGCTGCCCAAGACGCTGCTCCTCCCGCAGAGCCCGGCCTGCACTTGGGTGCGACCCTCCCGTCTGAGCCCTTCCGCCACGCACAGCACCCGGGGGCCTCCTTGCTCAAAAGGAGCAGCTCCCAGGCCTCCACGACTAGCTCCTCCGCTGAACTTGCTATGAAACCCCTCGTTTTGGCCATTTCTACTCGACGTTATTTCTCAGGATCTCCCAATGCTCCAAAGAGCACCCTTGGTGTGAGAAGCAGGAAAGGTGAGCCGGCAGAGCAGAGGGGCCCCCAGGTTCGCCCAAGCTCTGAGGTCTCCAGCAGGTTACTGTCAAGGTCACAGAAGCATCATGTGCGGAAGGCGTCAGACAACGTCACATATGCTGAGTGACTGTGCCTGTGCGCCCAGGAGCTGGTGAGGCTATCTGAACAGTGACAGGAGCCAGGAGAGCAGCTCCAGCTGGCTGGGCGCAGGGATGGCGGGAATGACGAGTCTGTTCTTCGACTGGGGACCGGGCGCACACGTGCACTCTGCTGGTGAACGGCTGCGGAGCTGTGCGGCCCTGCATGCTTCCAGATGTACGCTACATTCCTTAACACTGACTGAAAAGAAAGGACCATCTACCTCAGTTTCCTCATCTGTAAAAGGGGAGGTGTTGGCAACTTTCTGAAAAGCTCCAGCTCTAAGCAAAGTCCACGGAAGTTCGAGGTTAGGTGCCCATCCTGGTAGACAGCCCCAGGCCTACATTAAGATGAGCTGCAGACTCTGGAGGCCACGTGCACAACATCACGGGCACACTCAACACCTCCAGACTGCTCGCTTCAAAGGGCTGAGAAGGACTTCCGTGCTATGTGTATTTTACCACAATTTTCAAAAATAATGAACGGATGAACGGTGAAAGAACACGTGACTCCTGGAGATGAGTTTACACTCACAGAGCAGTGACAGTGAGGAAGGCCCAGTAAGGCAAGCAGGCCACGCTGGTTCCACCCGAACCGCATCCTCCTCCTGGCACGGCGAGGCGGAGATTTCTGATCTGCACAGGAGGGGGTGGCGAGCACCTCCAAGCTCCTTTGGTCACCTCCCAACGGTTCAAGGAACCACTTATTATATTAGCTTTCATGGCAACCAAGCTTCTCCTAGTGCAATTTTAAAGTAATTAACGCTTATCTGATTTCAGAGTTTTTACGGGGAAATTAATCTTTGTGCTGGCTGGTGGTGGCTGCTTTGCAGACCCAGGAGGGGTTGCTCTGTGTCCCCTAGTAGCTTACACGACAGACAGGATCACACTGACCCCAGGAGACTGCAGGCACAAGACTGTCACCAAGGTCCCAGGACCTTGGGGGGACACCACTCTGGGAGGAGACCTGAGGTGGTCTCGCCCTGATGTCAGAGTGGACACCTTCCCCCAAAATCCTGGCCCACACGCACTGACCTTGAGTCCTCATGGTTCAGGGCAGTGTTAAAGGGTATCATTTTGTCACTATGGCAGTTTGCCCATTCAGAGTTTGGAGTTACCTTAATAAACTTATCTGAGGGTGCATAAGGTGGGAGATATAGAGGCAGATATTTGTAAGTGAGAGGATCCTGGAATTTCAAGACGTGGTTACAGTACTTACGGACAGCATGAAGTGAGAAAGTAACTTACAGAAGTTAAAACTGGGAAATAATAATAGTTGTAGTATGACTAGTAGGTCACGAGCGTTTCAGGTGCCAGGCACAGCATACAAAACGCACAGATCTGATCTCACTCTTACTAGTAATTTTACATAGCTGCTACTATGACTAGCTCCACTTAGAGATGGAACTTACTGCAGATAAGCTAGCATTCTAGCAATACAAGTGAGCCGAAATTATAACAAAGGAAGCACAGGAATACCGGTATCATGAGACACAACCTACGAGGTCAAATACACTGAAAATTGTATGCACGTGAGATTCTGAGGTAGCACTCAGCTGTGTGGCCTGGGGCATGTTACCCGACCACTCTGTGCCTCCCTTCCTTTCTTCTTAAAATAAAGAGGTCAAATTGAAAACACTATAAATCTAGAGAAACTCAAAGAGCATGGTGGCAGAGCAAGCAGAGTAGATCGAGGGTACCTAACGGAAAGCGTAAGCAGAAGCCGAGCGTCTGGTGCAGGGTGGTTTCAAGCAGCAGTGGAGGGGCACCACCGGGGGAGAACACCGGTACCCAGTGTGGACAGCGGGAAGCGGCTCCCTCCTCCGCCCGATGCCAAAACCAAGTACAGGTTTTTATGGCTATCTGTTCTTAAAAACGGGGAATGTTTGCTTGATACTAAAACTTAGAGAAACTATCTAAGTTACTAATTAAGACAACTGTCACTAATTAGGACACAAGTCTGACCCAGAAAATGTAAAGCTTCTATAGATCAATAAATATGTCCAACAAAATTAAGAGGTGGAGGGGGAAATAAGTTGGGGCGGTAACACTGATAACTTAAGTGACTTTGAAAAGGACTAACTGGTTTTTCTATTTTAAAAAAGAAACCCTCACAATTTATTTTTCAAAAAAGGCACCAAAGCCAGGTATGGTGGCACACACCTGTGGTCCTAGCACTTGGGAGGCTGAGGCAAGAGGACTGTTTGAGGCCAGAGGTTCAAAGCTAGCCTGGGCCACACAGTGAGACCCTCTTTATTTAAAAAAAAAAAAAAAAAAAAAAAAAAAAA